>NW_017731517.1:2438077-2503194 GCF_001890085.2 Hipposideros armiger | reverse complement strand
TCCTCCACAACTAGACTGAAGAACAAAAGGACAGCAACTTGTCTGTTCCCCTTCCCCCAATTCCCCAGCGTTGTTCCTATCCCCCAATTCCCCAATAAAAATCTTAAAAAAAAAAAAAACGGAGAAAAGGAACAAGCTAGTAGGATCATCACGTGCTTGACAGATTTGTCAAAGGAGACTGGCACCAAAATATAAGGGAATACTGTCTGTCAGGCCTGACACTAATTGGTATATCTGAAGAAAAAAAAAGCTTACTGGGGGGGAAGTTTAAAGCTAAGAATCAAATGAAACTTCTGGATGTTCTGTGTGTGACATTTATCTGTGATGTCGTCTTTCTTCATGATCACAGACAATTGAGCTGCATGTGCAGAAAAACTGGCGGAAAAATCATTTTCCAAAACTGATACTATTGAGGGTTATCTGGTCTTTGTCCAAAGCGTCTGCAGAGCTTGGTGATACTGGTCTGAAAACTTGATTCCTTGTGAAAATAGGAACATTCCTGCGCCCAGGTTCTAAATAATAAAAGACACTGGGGGCCTTTTCAAAGTAGTTAAACTGACTGAAATTTCACTGGAAAACCCCTTTTTCAAACTAAGTTATCCATATGTGGCCTCTGCATGTTACTCCCCAAGAGCAGCTGGTAACTGCCAACTTCTGGTGGCTTAAGAAAGTGAGCCGTTTTCCACACTCCCAACCTATAAACCTCGGGATGTTTGTTCTGGGAGGTGTTTGGATGGGGGTGAGGCCCAGCTGGGTGGATTCCTTCCCGGACCCCCTTCTCTGCAGCCTGTCAGCATATTCTAGAAAATCATCAGTGTGTTCTAGAAAATCATTGCTGGTGCAAGTGATGATGGCAAGTCTGTCCCCTAAAAATCTCAGAGCCCATGAAGTTTGGTAAAAAGGGAGGTTTTGCTAAGTCTGCTCCCAAAACTTGTTCAATCAGCTCCATCATGTTGGAGCTTTTTACATGGTTCTTGGCACATTGCAAGGGTTTGGTCTTAAGTTCCTCTCCTTTTTGTCTACCCCCCACCTCTCCTCCAGTAACGAAGGTCTGAAGTGACTGAATGATAAGGCTGTGGGAGAAGGAGGGAGGGAAGTAAGTGACCTGGAAAACCCACAGGCCTGCAAATCAACGCATGGACAATCAGGAGTCCCATTTTTCATGGGTGTTTTTCCAACCCCCAGCCTCTTAAAGTGCAAACTGGGGTGCCATTTGCAAAATCTCTCCCATTTGATTAGGGATTTATTTTTTTTAATTCACAGATTCTTGAAGTAAAAAGATTGCTGGAGTGGGTTCTATGTCATCAGTGCAGGAACGAGAAAGTGAGCGGGGTCAAAGCCTCATTATCTGTGGCTTTGCAGGAGGCCAAGTGCCCCCACCACCATGGCACTGTTTGTCCCTTTCCCATTTCCCAAGGAGTGTGGGTTTGAGCTGGATAAGAGCAGTGATAGCTTTTTACAGGCAGTTATAACGGATTTCAAGAGAACTGTGCACATAGAGATTAGAAGAGCCAACTGTGGAGTCGAGCTCCCTGGGTTCAAATCTCAATGTTGCCACTTACCGGTAACTTTGGACAAATTGATTCAGTTACTTCATTTTTTCCATCAGAAAAATGTGGATCATAGTCTAGTCTTAGGGGGTTCTTCTGAGGATTAGATGTTAATAAGATGCCTGGAACATGGTAAACCTTCAATGAAAGTTAGTTATTATTCTCAGGCATTAAACTATTCAAAATAACGATACCATAATGCCCCATCCAGATTCTCTTCTTGACATTATCGTTTACGTATTGTCTCACCATCTGTCTGTGTCAGTCCTTCCCCATGTCTTTCTGGGTTGCGGATTCATTGAAGGCAGAGACTGGGTACTACCCAGTGGACACACAGCACTTAGCACGGCCCTGCTGGAAGGGTTACTCAGCTTGTTGAGTGAATTAATGAAGGCTTTAATAATAACTTATGTTGAGTGAAGCTTTGCAGGATCCCAAGCACGCACCTAAGGGAAGCCTGAGACTCCAAGTTTAAGACACTTGCCTGAGGTCCGGGGACTGGTATATGCCAGACTCAGGGCCTATGTTTCTTGCCCCGTGTTCCTTCCACCAAACCATCTGCCCAGGGAAAAAATGCTGAGTTCTACCACTCAGGGTCATGTCTTTCTTTGATTCTGCTCTATTTGACATACTGTGGGCACCTGTGACAGCGTTCTGTGAGTAGGTGCTCAGTCCCTCTGAGGAAGACGTCGTTTCTGCACGCCTTTTAACTCTGCTTGATTTTGCACAGGTCACCACGAATGGCCTCATTGCGATGAGTGAACCCCCAGCTGAAGAAGCTCATCCTGGGCTCTTCCCTCCAACTTTCGGGGCAGTGGCACCTTTCCTGGCAGACTTGGACACGACAGATGGCCTCGGGAAGGTTTATTATCGAGAGGACCTTTCTCCCTCTGTCACTCAGCTGGCAGCAGAGTATGTCCAGAGAGGGTTCCCAGAAGTCTCTTTCCGGCCCAGTAGTGTGGTGGTTGTCACCTGGGAATCGGTGGCCCCCTACCAAGGACCCAACGAGGACCCTGCCCAGGAAGGCAAGGTGAGCACTCACCCAGGTACCAGTGCAGAGAGTCTCACGGGTTGGTTTGGTGCTGTTTGGTCTGATTTGTGCTGGTCTGATGTACATCATGCTATGTCATTCATAAAGACAGGACATCAAAGCAAAATCTAGTAGGCTGGTTATTGCAGGTCCAAACCTTCCGGTGCCTTATCTACAAGGCCATAAATCTATATTTCAATGATAATTAGATGAGAGAAAGCTAGATTCTGAGAAGATTGCTACACGGCAAAAACAGGGTTGATAAACTCCATTCCTTAGATGCTCTCACTTTGGGTCGGATAGGAAGAAGTAGTTTCTAGTTAAATAGAGATGTTATTAATATGAAGTGATTGGTTAAAATAACAGTAGTCCTGATGGATATAAAGAAATAAAGATAAGGCCTGCACTCTAGTTGGGTAGACAAAATCCACATGCACTATGTGAATGGTTCAGAACACAAGTTCAATCATAATACAACGGTGGGCATCTCTGTAGCACAGAGGTCAGGTAGGGCTGTAGGTGTGCTCAGGTTGGACTTGCCCTTGAAGGAGGGGATATCTGAGTAGGTCAAGAAGCCTTCTGTATACCTGAAGGGACGCTTTAAGACATGCCTCAATTTCTCCTTGGAAAAATAATTTTGCTCCACCACTATTTAATTTTCATAGGATTACAGGGTAGGGAGAAACTCGAAAGCTCCCCAAACACTCTATTTAAATGGAGGATGTTCCAACCCGGTAGTTCCCAAAGTGTGTATCTTGGAACACTAGTCCTACAAGATAGTCCTTGAGAAAAAGGCGTCCCCTGAAGAAATTAGTTTGGGAAATGCTAAAACTATTGTTCCCTCTTGGTGGCTCACTCTGAAAAGTCCTGTAGTAAAGAAACCTGCTTAATTTTGTTCAGCTTGGCAGCCCCCCGCCAGCCTTTTGGTCACCCCCTTTTCCCCTCCCAAATAAGACACATTATATCCCACAGAACACACTTTGGAAAAGTCTGTTGTGGGCCTACATGACACATTTTGCTTTGTCACCTGTATCTGTCTCCTGTATCTGCCTGAGTGCTGTACTTGAAAACTGCTTAAAGCCTTAAATTTTCCCAGGGTGTGCCGCTTTTCCCTGCATGATAAATATCCAGCCCCCCATGTAGAGCCCACACCTGCCTCTGGGGTCTGATGTCCTCTGACCTTTACTTCTCTTTACACCCAGCAGCGGCTGCACCCAGTAGTTTGCAATTCCCTGATCATTGCAATTGTTGCGGTTCTTACCTGCAGTGTCTTGCCCTTGGGATAGACTGCTTATTCTTTCAGATTCAGCCAGCCTCCCCTGCGCCCAGTGTCCGGCATGTCCTGTGGCTCCTATACTCTTGCACACAACTCTGTTACAGAATCTTTTCCCCGGGTTTGCGATGTGTTGTTCACATTCAGTCTTCCCATCTAGAGTGTAACTTCTCAAGTGCAGGCACCATGTCTTTTTACTCTTCATATCCACGTGCTCAGGGCAATGCTTGGCACACAGGAAAGGCACTAACATTTAAACAATACTTTCTCTGTGCCTGGACAATGTTACCGCATGTCGTCCTCCTACCATTTCTATGAAGTAGGTGGTTTTATCTGCATCTGATGCAGAAACCAAGGCTTAGAGGGCTTAAGTAACGTGCCCAAGGTCACACTCCAAGGACGAGTGAGGGTTTGGATCCAGAGCTGTTTTCTCCCACAGCTCATGCTCCTTCTTACTGAATAGTGGCTAGACTCAGTAAATATATGCCTAATGATGGGTGTGGTTGAATATGTGTAATGGCCATGGAAACAAATTTTAAGGGTCAGAATTTGCTAAGTTATATGAGATTTAGGCCACTGTCTGGAGGTACTGTCTATCATTTTTGGTTAACCTTAGGACCACAGTTATGCAGAAGGTTTTCATTAATTAATTAGAAAATTGCATGTTGACATATTTAGAGATATTTAAGTGGAGTTATCCTGGAATACTTGGTCCTTGCTACAAAAGTACTTCTTTTAGAATAAGTCGAGAATACTGCCTTCTCTATATTTTTTATATATAATCTGGTGAATAGCACATTTTAAGATCTGTAGATATTTTCCTGAGTAACTGAATTTTCATTCATCTTCACAGAGAAACACATTCCAGGCTGTTCTGGCCTCCTCTGACTCCAGCTCCTACGCCATTTTCCTTTATCCTGAAGATGGTCTGCAGTTCACGACAACATTCTCAAAGAAGGATGAGAACCAGGTTCCCGCAGTGGTTGCGTTCAGTCAAGGTCAAGTGGGACTCGTATGGAAGACCGACGGAGCTTTTAATATATTTGCTAATGACAGAGAATCAATTGGAAATTTGGCCAAGTATGCTTCTTTGTTCTTCAGTAGAGTCTCCCCTTAATAAGATTATCACTTTATTATTTTACTAAGGATAATATAATGGGCATTACAGAACATTACCTAAAAATGTTCCCACAGATTTAAATTTTGTATATATAGTCTTTATATTATATAGTGTATTTTTCTGATGAACTCAAGGGAACACACTCTTAGAATGAACAGGTATCTTACTTTTTAGATATACTCCTGATGGGAAACAGTTTCTACCGTCTCCACTATGAGTATAAGGTTAGAAATAATTATTTAAACCCATCGCTTGCCATGATCCAAAGGCTAAGAAAACCCTTTTCCCCCTACATTAACGAAGCAGGAAATTCTTACAACAGAAACAGTGCCCTCTTGGGCTATTTTGTATAATTTGGCAAAAAGAAGGAAAGCTCAGACTGCTTTTTCAAAAATTAAAATCCTTTCTTTCCCATTATTCTTTAAAATATAAAAACACCCCCCCCACACCCCAATTTCATATTGTCAAATTGATTCTAAAGCTCCTCTGCCCTTTACTTAATGGTGGGCTGGTATAATAGATACAAACAACTGGCTTTACAGGGGTTGGGGGAGCCCTCATTTACAGCATTTGCTTATGTCCGTGGTGTACATACTCCAGCTGTTCATGTCATGTCGTTCAATGTGGAGCTGAGAAAAGATGGAGTTAAGTGGAGTTATCCTGGAATAGTTTCATATAGTATTCTCACCACACATGCAATAGCCTTAAATAACTTCAAGAACATAGATAATAGTAACATAATTTAGACGGAATGAGTTTTGAGTTTTTATTGCCTTTTTCAAAATATAACTTATTAATTGTAAGTTTATATAATTTAATTTTTTACAATGACTGTGTTTACTAACTTGTTTGCAAAGTTCCTAAAATTTAACAGCCAGCTCTCATGAGCCAGTGCAAGCCAGTTCCTGCACTCCACCTGACTTTACGTGAGGCCTTTACTTTGACTGGACGTCCTATTTCTGTTGGACTTTATTGATTCCTCTTCCTCATCCCACCCCAATTTTTTGCTCAGTGTTCTCCACCGAGTAATGTATGTCCCTTCTTTCCACTGTGTAATCTGATAGGACCAGTAAAAATGGGGCAGCAAGAAGTACAGATTAGGGATTTTCTACTGTGTTTTATAATTATAAGATGCCTTTAGAGTCTGAATTTCATCTGTATTTCACTATACCCTTTGAGCGTAAAAAGGTAAACCAGGATTGTCCAAGATTTCACAGCTCATAGAGCTGGGATTTCTAATAAACCAAGTCTGTACTGTTTTTGCTCACACTTCTGACACCAAATATGTGGGGGTTTTTTCTCCCCACACCAACAAATTCTCCCACACTCCAGACTCCAACCAGTGGTCCTACAATTCAATTCGATTCTGGCATTAACTGCCTGGAGTTAGCACAGACCCCACAGGTGAGGGGCTCAGTCCCACAAGACGCACCCACTTCAGACTCCAGTCATAAGTCTAGTCATAAGGCAGTTTGCAAGCTTCCCCCACCGCTTAGATTTGGTAATTTGCTAGAACAGGTCACAGAACTCAGGAAAGCACTTTACTTACTGTTACCAGTTTATTATAAAGACACAACTCAGAAACAGTCAAATAGAAGAGATGCGCAGGGCAAGACGAGGGAGGGGAGGGGACACGGAGCTTCCATGCCCTCTTTGGCTGTACTACCCTCCTCACACCTCACGCTCTCCCAACCTCATCCTTCAGAGGTTTTTATTACATAGGCAAGGTAGATTATAACACTGGCCACTGGTGATTAACTCAGTCTCCAACCCCTCCCCTCCCTGGACATCCATGCGTGGGGCTGAAAATTCCAACCCTCTAATCATGCCTTGGTCTTTCTAGTGACCAACCCCCATCCTGAAGCTCTCTAGAGTCCCCAGTCACTAGTCACCTCATTAGTATACAAAAAGACACTCAACACTCTAGAGATTATGCAGATTTTATCTGTGTGCCAGGACCGGAGACAAGACCAAATACAGTTGACCCTTGAACAACATGGGTTTCAACTATGCAGGTCCAATTATAAGTGGATTTTTTTCAATGAACACTGTAACTGTATTTTTTTCTTCCTTATGATTTTTCTTAACATTTTCTTTTCTCCAGCTTATTTTATTGTAAGAATACAATATCTAATACATATAACATATAAAATTTGTGTTAATCAGCTGTTTCTCTTATAGGTAAGGTCAATAGTAGGTTATTAGTAGTTAAGTTTTGGGGGAATCAAAAGTTATACATGGATTTTTCATGGTGTGGGGTTTGGTACCCCTAACCCTCACATTATTCAAGGGTCAACTGTGTATATTTCTTATATCACACCATGCCATGGAAAGAGAGTAATGGAAACAATGAATGACTCCAGTTAACAGGTTGCTCATCTGTCCGGGCATATGACCAGCAATTAGTATAAGCAGCATTTTAAGGCCTGGCAAGTGTCCCTGGAGTGCACCTCTCCAATGGCAGAGGGTAAACCTTTGTTAGTCTGTCCTTTTGGACATAGCCTCACCAAATAGCCCTGGATGGCCTTAACTCTCTGATGACCAGACATGATGTCATCTGCCCTCCCATTTTCTAGCCTAGTGGGAGGCAGAAGCAGGTACTGGGTTTCATAGGGACACTTCTGCTTGGTTAGTGGGGGCTCTTGGTGGGCTGCTGGCTTATTTCCAAAAAGTCTGTCCTTTCTTTTAGGAGTAGCAACTCTGGGCAGCAGGGTATCTGGGTGTTTGAGATTGGGAGTCCAGCCACAGTCAGTGGTGTGGTGTCCTCGGATGTGAACCTCAGACCGGACGATGGAGAAGAGTATGACGATGAAGATTATGACTCGGTGACAAGTCTGGGCCCGGAGGATGTGGGCACCACAACCTTCCCCTATGAGGCTCCGAGAAGAGGAGACACTGGCACATACAACATGCGCAGAGTCCTCTCCCCCCGCCGCCTGGTCACTGAGAGACCTGCTGGACCTTCAACCGAGAGGACCAGGTCTTTCCAGTTGCCCGTGGAGAGGTTCCCCCAGCAGCAGCCGCAGGTCATAGACGTGGATGAAGTTGAGGAAACAGAAGTTGGTAAGGTGGTTGAAGTTGCAGTTGGTACATTCTTGGACACTTGGGTTTCCAGACAGAGGACAAGTGCTGGAGGGGTGTCTGCTGTGTACATTCTATGGTGGCTTGTGAGGACGAGAGCGTGGGAAGTAGGGCGAGAGCTCACAGCTGTAGAGCTTGACAGGCCCCCATGGCTTCAAAGGCTCTAGTGATCTTTTGGGATTAGGGCTATGGTTATAGAGACTGTTGAGCGTGTCCTCTTTCAAGTATCCTATTATTCCTTTTGTCTGTTTTAAAGAGAAAAGTGGTTTTGGAATTATTTTGCAAGGCAGATTTTCTTATTTGCAACTTCTGAGATCAGAAATATATTCATCCACCTGAAAAAACATTTTAGAAGTTCCTTTGGCCGTTGATGCATTTATTTTTGACATTTATTTACTCTTGGTTTTGGAATGAGAATGGTTGATTATTTTTCCTCCCAGTTCCTGTCAGTTTCAGAGTTGGTTTGTGAAGATTTAGAAATACCAGATAAGTAGACCCTCTTTTTAAATGTAGTTTTAAAGTATAATATCTTGTAGTCAACCATATTACGTGTATATCAGATTTTTGCTATATTTTGAGGGGAAACCATTTGAACCCCATCATGCTTTGATTTGTCTTGTAAAAGACATTCAAACTAAACTGTGTTCATTAATTTTTTTTAAACTTTATTGGGGAACAATGTGTTTTTTCCAGGACCCATCAGTTCCAAGTCAAGTTGTTGTCCTTCAGTCTTAGTTGTGGAGGGTGCAGCTCAGCTCCAAGTCCAGTTGCCATTTTCAATCTAGTTGCAGGGGGCGCGGCCCACCATCCCATGCAGGAGTTGAACCAGCAACCTTGTTAAGAGCACACGCTCTAACCAACTGAGCCATCTGGCCGCCCATCAGCAGTTCAGTGGAGCTCAGCTCTAGTCATTGTCTTCAATCTATTGAGTTGTCGGAAAAGTCATGATGTATTTTTTCTATGTTTTTCGTTGCAAAAATGCATCATGACTTTTTCGACAACCCAGTAATTGTGGAGGGCGCAGTTCAATGGCCCCTGTGGGAATTGAACTAACAAACTTGTTGCTCAGAGGACATGCTCTAACCAACTGAGCCACCTGACAGCCCCTGTGTTTATTAATTTTTGCTCTTCAGGTTGACATATACTCCACTGAGATTCATATAAATGGGATGGTCCAACCTTGAAATGATGTTTACTATGACTCTACTCTTTCTACTTTGAAGTTATGATAAGGCCCTCAGAAAAATCTACTCCATTCCACATATTCACTCATTTTTATTTCTCCTTACTTGTTTTGATTTGTTTCCTAACAATAGTCATACATGTTTATTCTTCTTGAGTATCCCAAAGAAGCATGGACAAGATCTGGGGCACAGGGGTGGTGTGCTTACTTACTTCTAAGGCACAGAAATAGAGACGTTGCCCTGTGGTGGCATGACGAGGTTGTGGGTCCATGTCTCGGGTCTCCCCCTGCCCACACTGCACCTGAGATTTCCTCGGGTGATGCTGACATCTCTTAGTGTATGGCACTCTGCTCTTGGAACTAGGTTTCAGAGGGATCTCTTCAGATATGTTGAGTATGTTTACTTGCATATATTGAGTTTTAAGCTTTCACCCTATCTATATGTCTCTGAAACTCTCCTTTGTGAAGTCATCACGTTGAAATGAGATTGTACCTAGCCCCAACAACTAGGCAGTACTGAAAGCCTAGCTTTGAACCCATGTGTCTAAAACAGATGTTTTTCTGTCCCTCTATCCCATTTATTTCACTGTTTTTTATTAGAAAGATCAGCCTTCCGTAACCAGCAGTGCATTCCTGGTGTTATTTGAGTAGTCACCCCCAGGTACACAGGCCATGGGGACCCACTGGGAGCTGGGCCCGCAGCTGGAGCTGAAGCAATCAGTAGTGAAGGTCACATGACTCCAGTTCCGGGTCCAAGCGTTTCTAGCTCCAAACGCCATCTTTCTACATACTGGCAATTCCCTTCTGAGCATGTGGGACTCATTGAATCTTCCTGGGTTAAACTTTACTTTTATCTTCATTCCTACCAATTATACATTGGATAACTGTCCCCTCTACAAGTTTATCCCCTCTTGTGCTTTTGAGCTTCATTCCAAATTAATTTTCTCCGGATTATTAAGTGTAATGAGTTAGTTCCCAATTTTAATAAATTGAACCTGGGAGGTAGAAATTTGAAATAGGCAGAATTTTTTTGTTTGTTTCTTGGGCCAAAGGCTTTTAGACCAGGATTGACTGAGGAATTATTTCTAATCAGCTTTTGAGTATAAGAGCTTCTGAGTCATCCTCTGTGGAGAAGAGTGGGGCGAAAATTTTAAAAAATATTTTAGGTTATTGAAACGGCAAATTTTATGTCATATATATTTTACCACAATAAAAAACAGTAAAAAAAAAATTTAAGGTTCCCCCCCAAATGTAAGCTGATCTTTCTGACTGAATTGAATGGACACCATATTAAGATTGATATTAGATGGCATAATGCCATATTGATGCAGTGATCCTGAGGACACTGGATTATAGCATTTTTAAATAATTCACCTCTGTGATTCTCAAACCCCTGTTAGCCCCATTTTCCATGGTGGTTTGAGTCTTGGAGCCCCCATGCTGTCTCCAGTCCCTGACCCACCCCAGCAGATGTGAATTCATTCTGCAGGGCTGGGCGCTCTGTGGGCCAGCTCCCAGTCCAGAGCTCAGAGACACGCTCACTATGCACTATGTTTTCTCTGAGCAGTTTTCAGCTACAACACGGATTCCCGCCCTACGTGTGCCAACAGCAGACACCAGTGCTCCGTGCATGCAGAATGCAGGGACTTCGCCACCGGCTTCTGCTGCAGCTGCGTCGCCGGCTACACGGGGAACGGCAGGCAATGTGTTGCTGAAGGTACTCTGCTTTTTTATGTTCGATTCGTTGGGGAAGGAGGACTGGTGGAGTTTCTGTTTCGGTGCTTGTGTCCAAAGGTTGCCTCTACCCAGATCTCTAAAGGTCGATGTTGTGTCTACTGGGGCGAAGCTATTGAATCTCTCATTCTTTCTCATACTTCAAATGGGAGTTCCTAGGGGAGGTCTCTTTCTTTCCTGTGCCATTTCTCTATCTCAGAAATGACTGCCACTGGGAGCCCATCTTCACAACTGCCTGTAGCACAGGACAAAGGCGAAAGTGATGACATTATGCAGCCTGGACCAGGAATTGTTGATGCCTCTCATTTTCCTTGGTTTCTTTCAAGCCTCTTAGTTGGCATTGCTCACAGCAGGTCCATGGTGGGCTGGCGTAGACCAAAGTATATACTGAGTGACATCTGTTCGAGTCCCCCATCCCCTTGGGTTTTCCTTTCCTCATGCCCCTGAAATCATAGCATGGTGATGGTGGAGCATATGGGGTGCGCCATAGCTAATTCCAGAGCACTCGACCCATTGTGGGGCTAATTCCAAAATGGATTCAGCTGTAGGGTGACATCACTTCTGAGCTCTGCTCCCCAAAGCACCAAGCAGTCTCAATGCTCTCAGATGGTCAGAAGAATCTTCTCTGCCAAAGTCTCGGGGGTCCGGATAACAGTTTACTCAGAGTGAGCCCTAGGGGAGCCTGGGGCCATAAACTTGAATGGAAACAAAAGCAACAAAAGCCCTACCATACTATTTGTCCCTTCAGATGCCAAGTCACCTCACTTGTCACTGGTCATTTTTCTGGTGTTTAGTGAGGAACCTCTATTGCTTTGCAAAATTTGACTAAATGAAACTCAGTTGGAAGAATGTGTCCTGTTTTCCAGGTTCCCTGGAATCTATAGTCAAATCAATTATTTTAATTTGCTCTGTAAAAAAAAAAAAGTTTTCTTCTAGGTCACAATTAGATAAAGTGAGTTTTGTTAAATATTTACTTTGGCAATGGAAGAAAATTTGTATACTTATCATGTTAATTTCACTTCTATAAATGTGTTTTCCTCTAACTCCCACCACCCAGGGGTGGTATGCCTATGCTTCTTTGTTTTAGGCTTGGCTTTTATACTGTCCAAACCCTGGGAGATGCTTCCAAAATCCCCACAAAAGCTTATTCTCAAAGAGCAACCTCATTAGCTCTTCCCGTGCCACATATCAGAGCTGGAAATACTGAGCAGTGTGTCTGGCAGCAAGCTCAGATATGATAAACTGTCTGGCCCCACACTTTGATATTATATACATGCCCCGTAAGAGTTTCATAGTCTAAATATTTGTTGGATTCTTGGTACTTTTGGAACATTTTTCTTGCTCAATATTGGGTTGGAAAAAATTGTTTGGTTTCCTTAACTTGGCTTTCTTGTGCATTTTTGTAATTGTTTGGGAATACATTTTTTCTATATTAGTCTTTCAATTTCATAGCATTCTTCAGTATCATGACACAATATGTGTGCAGAAATACTTGGTATGTCATGTGGCTTTGGCTTGCCGGCTGCCCTGTTAGCAACTCGGCATCCTGAACACAGCAAAAGGTCTTCAGAATGTGGGGGACGACGCCCAGTTACAAGTCTGTCTGTCTAAGGTTATTCAACAACTTTAGTGGCAACTCTGTGCTCAGAAAACTGTGCTGAAACTAAGGGAGGGAGTTGGGTGTGAAAGCCTGTCCCTAGTAATTTCTAACCTGGATAGAAAAGAAGACATGTACAGTCAGTAACTGATAGAATTTAATCTACATCAAACATGAACAGTCCACAGTGATTTATTTAGCTCTTCCTTCAGTTTATTTAAGGATATAATTAACACACTTGTTTAAAGAAGACAATTGGGTGATTTTTAGTGTATTCACTAAGTTGTGCAACTGTCATCTCTAAGTAGAACATTTTCGTCACTCCAGAAAGAAATTCCACGTCCATTAGCAGACATGCTCAGTTTCCCCAAGTCCCCTAGCCCCTGGCAGCAACTCATCTGTTTTCTGTCAACATGGGATTTTCTGTTCTGTACATTTCATGTAAACGGAATCATACAATTTGTGACCTTTTGTGTTGGGCTTCTCACTCAGCATAATGTTTTCAAGATTCATGTATCAGTGCCTCAGTCCTTTTTTCTGGCTAAATAATATTCCATTGCACGAATATACCACATTTCATGTATCCATCAATTGATGGACATTTGGGTGGTTCCTATTTTGGCTATTATGAATAATGCTGTTAAGAACATTCATGTACAAGTTTTTGTGGGATGTTTTCTATTTTTTGGGGTGTATACCTAGGAGTTGAAATTGCTGAAAATCCACAATGAACTCTTATTCTTTAAGCACTGTGTGATACAGGTCATATGGTAGCCTTCAGTTTTCTTATTTGAATACAAGAACAACTTAATCTATTTAGATCTTTTCCTGATTAAACAATAATAAATATATGCAAGTTATAAATATTCAAACATTATAGACATATATAATATAGAAAAATGAAAGTTCACCATATTGCCCTGAGTTAACCCCTGTGAGCAGTTTTGCGTACATCTCTACAGATATTTCCCTCTAGGTATATGCGAACATTTATTATTAATGTAATTTTGAAAATGAAAATGATATCCTACCTATACTGTTTGTCAATTTATGAAGAAAGATTTCAAATTTGCCACAGCAGGTCTCACGTCCTCCCCAGTTGTCTGAAAGGAACAATCAACACACACCCAGCCCACCTGGGGCCTGGGTCAGAGGGCATGTTTGTGTGGCCATGATGTTCTGTCCGCCATGCCCACGTGCGCTGGCTTGGGTTGCTTGAAGTGCCAGGACTCAGACTGGCGGTCCTAACCTGGGTCATAGGACTATTTCGGCCAGAGATGCTTATTAAGATGCTATAGGTCAGGCAACCAAAGGCTCAGATTCCCAGAACCACCCAGTCCAGCCCTGCCGTCCAGTGAAATGACTAATTCTGTCCCTCATACTCTCCAAAGTGACTGATTTTATGGTCACCTAATTCTAGATCTAGATGTCGTAATACTGTTCTTCCCCTGAGATCATTTTACTTGCCCCTAAGTTCCTCCATCACACACAGCTCCCATGGCATCCCCTTTCTTGCTGTCTGTCACCAGTCGTCATGGGGGAGAGAGAGCAGGACCTGGAGCTTCTCAGGCTCACAGACAGGCATGGGCGGGTACGGTCTTGTTGGAAGAATGACCCACTGATCCCAAAGCCCTTTACCCCAGTGCCAGTTTGCCTCTTTGCTTCATAGGTGCAGGTCCTATCAGACATTTTTCTTTTGTGAAAGCCTGGCTTCTTCCTTTGTTTCATGCTCAGGTTCCCCGCAGCGAGTTAATGGCAAGGTGAAAGGAAGGATCTATGTGGGGAACAGCCCGCTCCCCGTCGTGTTTGAGAACACCGACCTTCACTCATACGTGGTAATGAACCACGGGCGCTCCTACACAGCCATCAGCACCATCCCTGAGACCGTCGGGTACTCCCTGCTCCCGCTGGCCCCTGTGGGAGGCATCATTGGATGGATGTTTGCAGTGGAGCAAGATGGATTCAAGAACGGGTTCAGCATCACAGGTATTTACAGCAGACAGTAAAACCAGTGGGCACACAGTGGGGCCTGGGGGTGAATGGGAAGGGAACTCCGTGTCCACAAACAACTTCTTGATAAGTACTCTGTGGCCCCGGAAATAAGAAGTTGTGGTAAAATTATCAATATTTTTTCAGTAATATATAGTAATTAAGAGTGTCTAGAATTGCATTTGGGTCAGGGAGTGATTTTGTGGTGGGGATTGTGAAGTCTCTTGCAGAGTGAATGATGTCATCGTTTATATCCTCACCACCCAAAGTGTGGGGCTCACAGGTTCCCTAGCCTGCCTACCCTTCCAAACCAATCTGAAACTAATATTTAACACTTCCTTAGCATCTGCTTGCAGAAAAGGAACCTGTCATTTCTAGCTGGTAAATTCAGCTGGTAAATTATAATCATGATTTTAAACATAATCCAATAAACATAATCCTCACGACTCTTAGGACCTGAGTTCCTTGGAGCTCCCTGTCAGGGAGAGCTCAGCCTTTAGCGCACATGCGGGCAGATGGCTGGGGGGACGTTCCCCAAGTGTAGTGACGGCCTCTCCCAGGCTCTGCGCACCTGTGCATGCTGGAGGCCCTTTCCGGGGGACAATTCAGGTGGAAGAGCCTGTGTCCTTCATCTCTGGCCACTATCAGGACCTGGAACCTCTTGTCTGGGGCATAGGTACTTGGCCACTACCCGTGAAGACCTACGCCTGCCTTCTCCCCAACGCCCAGCCTCACTGGAGCCTCGGCCACAGCTGGACTATAGAAACACCCCTGAAAGCAGGGTCTCTAGGCTTTCCACCGCAACCCTCCAAAAGTTACAGAGTGTAGATAGTAACTCATTGAAGTGTGGCCATTTTAAGAAAGGAGAGGCTACATTTTTGAAGAGGAGTGAAACCACCTGTCAGATATCTAATTTATGGCCAAATGTTTTTTCTCCCTATCCCTCAGGCACATATATCCTGAGTGTTATAAGCACCTTTATGCTCATTCCTATGTAGACATAGTTGAGCTTTGCAGTAAGGCCCACAGACCCTACTCCTGCCCTGCACAGCTTTTTATAAGGTGTTGCTTTGTATGAGAGTTAATCGAACTTGGTAATACTTTCTAACGTACACCAACTTGGGGTGGGGGTGCTAAGGGGGCCTTTACAAACTCTCTGCAACAGCAAATCTTTGTTACTATTGTAAAGTGGTCTTTCTTAGTTGCCCCAGGATGTGTTGTCAGCTGGCTATCTGCCTGGAACTGGGGTACCATAAAGCAGAAGCTGTCAACTCTACTGCAAAGGGCCAGACAGTAAATATTTTAGGCTTTGCCTAAATATTTCAGGCTATAGGATCTCTGTTGCAACTACTGAACTCTGTCATTGTAGCGAGAAAGCAACCATAGGTGATATGCAAAGGAATGAGCATGACTGTGTTCCAATAAAACTTTATTAACAGCACTGACATTTAAATGTCATGTTCTTTTCACATATCATGAGATATTATTCTTTTGATTAAAAGAAAAAAACATTTAAAAATGTCAAGACCATTCTTAGCTCAAGGGGATTTAGCCCTGGGGCTGTAGCACACCAGCCTCTGCCTTAGTTGGAGGATGCTCCTATGGAAAGGGGGAGAAGCTGGAAGAGGCGGGCGGACTTTTCCCTGAACAGACCCAGGAGCGTTACTGAGCCAACCCCCTTCTGCGTGCTCCTGGTATGGTTTCTGGTACTGGTGATTGTTTGCCTTAAACAACTTACCCAACTCGACCAGGCCTGAGCTGACATCTCGGAGCACTTGACACCTGGCAGAGCACTGTTTAGTGTACTTGACCTCATCCCCTTTTCATCATCAGGAATTGGAGGCTTAGTGGGGTTAAGTTCACCTGACCAGTACCTAGCACAGTTGAGCATCAAACCGTGGTCCCCTACTTTTTCAGCACAACCCTTGGACCAGGTCATCTCAATGCTGGGTTGTGGCTGGGAAGGAACTTCTTGTGCATGACTCGGCTGGGCCACATGGATACCCCAGCTCTGTCCTTAGTGTCATCAGCCCCATTTCTACCAAGCAAACTGAAGCACCCCCCCTTGATGACCAGCCCTGTGAGCCTAGGGAGGGCATGAGGGTGGCTTCCCTGATGGCAAAGTGACAGGCTGACCTTGCTTTCCAGGGGGTGAGTTCACCCGCCAGGCCGAGGTGACCTTCGTGGGACACCCGGGTAAGCTGGTCATCAAGCAGCGGTTCAGTGGTATCGACGAGCATGGACACCTGACTATCGACACGGAGCTAGAGGGCCGCGTGCCGCATATCCCGGTTGGCTCCTCGGTGCACATCGAGCCCTACACGGAGCTCTACCACTACTCCCGCGATGGTGAGGGGACAGCCCAAGCTGGT
Organism: Hipposideros armiger; assembly: GCF_001890085.2. Classification (NCBI taxonomy): domain Eukaryota; kingdom Metazoa; phylum Chordata; class Mammalia; order Chiroptera; family Hipposideridae; genus Hipposideros; species Hipposideros armiger. Next base: position 2,486,265 of record NW_017731517.1, on the reverse strand, counting down.
GCAGTCTCCTGGGCTTCGGAGAGGGAGATACACGGGGCCGTTACCTTACTAAAATCACCTTTCCCCCTAATTACAGACAGTACACAATCCCTGTAGGGAATTTAGTGCAAAAAGAAAATAAGCATAGAGTTGTAAAACTAGGACATCCTTATCAGTAAATCTAAATATATTTTTTTCAGCCTTCCCCTAGCATATGTATAAAATATCCCAACATACATATACCAATATATATAATACCCCAGCATAAACATCTTAACATACTATATAATTTCAAAATAAGGTAATATAATTTTATCATACTATATATACATCTACATGGAGATTTTAACTTTTTATTTTAAATAATTTCAAATTTACAGAAAAGTTGAGAATAGCACAATTTCCACATACCATTTACTCAGCTGCACCAGTTAACATTTTGCCACATTTACTTTATCATTCTCTCTCTCGCTCATGCATACATATATATGGTTTTTTGCAAGTAAGTTGTAGATGTTATAATTGTTTATCCCTAAATACTTCATATGTTTTCTCAAATAAGAATATTTTCTTACATGGACTCAGTCCAATGATCAAACTCAGGAAATTTAACATTGATGCAATACTATTACATAATCTACAGTGAGGTATATAGTCTATTTAAATAAAATTGTAATCATGCCACATTATTATAGCTTCACTTTTCCAGTTAATGGTGAATCATGAATATCTTATGGTTTTATTAAGTAGGTTTTGAAAACACTGTATGATTCTATTGTACGGCTGTTAATTTAAACCATTCTATTTTCTAAAGCTTGGGTTAGTTCCAGTTTTCCCTTTCAAAATGAGTTGAAATGACTATCTTCATTATAAATTTTGACCAAATTTCTGATTCTTTTCTAAGACTCAGTTCCTAGAAACAGAGTGCTGAGTCAAACAATAAGAACCTTTTCAAGGCTGTTATTAAATTGCCATCTAGAAAGGTTGCACTAATTACCAAGGCTTTGTGGCTCAGTTAGCTCTCCTGAGGGGACGAGAGTGGGTGACTAAGAGGTGGGATGAGCAGCAGGACCCCAGTCTGTGGTCAGCCGGCAACCAGATGGCGTTTCTGGCAGCCCAGCACGTGGGAGCTGGAAAAGAGGCAGCTTACACTAATCTTTTATTTATCCTCTGGCTTTATTTTGAACTACAGCAGAGCACACACATAAAAAGACTCTTTTATACTTTTTTTTAATGGGAAGTTGAGAGTTTCATGGTAGGGGTGAAAAGCAGGGTCTCTTGATTGGGGAAGACTTTCTTTTCTGTTGAGGTTTGCTCATAGCACTTAGTAATTCGTCAGAAATTGACTACTGAAACTCATTTATTTTTTTTATATTAGAGAACAGTTTAATCTAGGATTATACATAAGAACCACTATTGATTGAATCCGAAATGAGATAATTTTTATAAAGCAGTCAGCACTGTGCTAGTCACGTGGTAAATGCTCCATAAGTGGTAATTGATCTTAATAACAGTATTAGCCTGCTCAGTTCCAGAAATTTTACATACATTACCTCATCCTCACCCCAACCCATGCTCTAAAAGAAACTGAGGCTAAAGAAATTAGTGACCAACCTGTGTACACACAGGTTATGCGTGATGGTGCGAGGTGAGAGTTCAGGTGTATCTCCTTCCAGGCGTGTCCTCTTTCCACCAGACCTTAATCTCTGGGTTGATTCTGGGTAGCTTAGGAATTTATAGAGAAGCACTTGATGAGAAAAAGCAACAAATATTAGTGATGCAAATACTACCAATAATAGTATGGGAAATCTAGGTAGCATAGCAATAAATGGTCTTATTGACCTTCTCCGTCTATCTGCTCTCTCCCCTGGTAGCACTGTGTTGCAGGGGATACTGCTGATGGTTTCAAAGCCCTCGGTGAAGCATCTTGTATCCTTACGCTGTCTCCTTTGTCTCCCTGCTGCCCTCTCCCACCCCAGTGATCACGTCCTCCTCCACCCGGGAGTACACTGTGACACAGCCTGAGCGGGATGGCGCTGCCCCTTCAAACATCCACACCTACCAGTGGCGCCAGACTATCACCTTCCAGGAGTGTGTCCACGACGACTCCAGGTCGGCTCTGCCCAGCACCCAGCAGCTCTCGGTGGACAGTGTGTTTGTCCTGTACAACCAGGAGGAGAAAATCCTGCGCTATGCTCTGAGCAACTCCATTGGGCCTGTGCGGGGTGAGACGGCAGCTCGGGCTGGGCAGCATGTGTGTTGCACATCTATCTCTGTCCTCTGTGACGTGTTGTTTTTTTGTCTCCTATTCATTAAGAAGAAAATTATGCTAAAATATCTTCCTTACAGAAAAGAATGTCTCGACATCTGTGATTCTTAGAAAGCCTACTTGTCTCTGTTTGGCTAACCTAAGGCCTGCTCATTATTCGGTTTGGGGAGGAGGAAAGGATTTTCACCTGTGAGTTACCTTACAGATCAGGCCATCCAACCCTGCAGCTGGCCTTGGCCAGACTTTTAAAACACTCAACCCCGAAAGGAATGTGTGCTCAGGGCCTGAGGAAATCTAAATAAAATCTGATGAAAGTCAGGCACAGAGCCTACCACAAACTCTGTCCTGTGATGGTAACTTGTGGGTGCAGAAGTCTGGTCTGTGGGTGCTTTTGGCTGCAGGAAAGGAACTGGCATTTTGGGGAGCTACTGTGACATCTCTGTCAGATTTCACATCGTCCAAATTTCCGAGTCCCAGGGGTTCTGCATATTTGGGGTCCGGGAGTTAAGGTCTTTCATTTTTTCAGTTAGTTTGGTTCGCCTGCCATACCCAGGTCACTTCTCCAGCTGGTCAAGTTTGTCCTTGTCTAGCTCCATGGAGCAGGAGGGCAGGTATCTTCTTCCTCCTTTGATTACTGTAGCTCTAGGCAGATAGTAAATGGCCAGGTAGTAAATATTTTAGGTTTTGCCAGCCATCCAGATCTGTCTGTCACAGATCTCACTTCTGCCATCGTGCACAAAAGCAGCCAGAGACCATATACAAGCGAATGGGCATGGCTTGTTTCCAGTGAAATTTGATTAACAAAAACAGGCGTGGGGCCTGTGGGATACGGTTTGCTGGTCCTGGCCAGGGTGCCGCAGGAGGCAGCTGCTTTCCTGTCCGGTATTTTTTGCCACAGACATCTTTGTTGCAAACATTTTGGCCGCAAACATTTTTACTCCTTAATTGGCTATAATGCAATCTTGCTGTAAAAAGAGATAAAATACAGGTTTTTCCCGCTCTCTGAAAGTAGAACGTTCCTTCTGAAACCTTCCCTGAGCCGAAATGTCCTAACCTGCTTTTTGAAAGTTCACTGTTACACCACTTCACTTTTACGAAAGGCCTACATAAGTGAGGGAATGTTTTTGAGTAAAAAAAAACAACAAAAACCAAAAACCCTTTTGGGATTTTTGCTTTTTGTTACCATTTGAAATGGCACTAATGTGGGTCTTTCAACAGTAGAGAAAATAGTGGTCATCTGAAAACAGTTAACGTTTCTTCCAGATGACAATGATTTTTACCCCAAGAGTTCGCTGGTTTCTTATTCTGAACCAACTACATGAGAGGAGACAAGGAGGCCGAGGGGCCTCTTTGGCGCCCAGAGGTGAAGCCACGTTTTGCGCAGAACGAGATAAGGACTTAGGTATAATCACAAAGTAAGCTCAGTTATTTGCTCAGTATTGCCATGAATCTACACACATTTTAAATGTACTCGAATAGTTTGTATTTCGCAATTAGGTCTTTTAAATTTTATGAAGTCCTTTTTAATGTCCTCTTTAATTGTTGTGATTTTATCTTTTTTTACGGCAAAATTGCCTTACCGCCAGTGAGTTACATGGCGGAAATGTTTGCAGCAAAGATGCTTGGGGGAAAGTACCTAACACCCCTGGTTCCCTGTTCCAGCCCCACACCCCCGGTCTTCAGTCTTGCCTTCCTCACTGGAAGGAGGAACCTGCAAGCGTGTCTGAGGACTCACCAGGTTTCAATGTCTCTGCCTTCGCAGACGGCTCCCCTGACGCCCTGCAGAACCCTTGCTACATCGGCACTCATGGGTGCGACACCAACGCGGCCTGCCGACCTGGCCCGGGGACACAGTTCACCTGCGAGTGCTCCATCGGCTTCCGAGGAGATGGGCGCACCTGCTATGGTACAGCCGTCAGTTCTGACTGGGGGGCAGCAGGGGAGATGGGCTGGGAGGAGGTGTCTGGGTCCTGTACCAGATGGCGGGCGTGGTGGGGGAGGAAGAGCTTTGCAGGAATGTGAGGGCGCGCCATGCTCCACACTCGGTGTCCCCTCGGTAATGTCAGGGGCACTGCCCCTTTCTTTTCTCCAATCGAATGCATGAAGTCTAAGCAGCGGAGCAGAATTTGTAAAGCCATGCTCCACTGTAAGAACACACAGGTGTAAAGGGAAGCTAAAGTCAACGCTATTTAGAACACTCATAACTATGACGTCCCCAGGCACATTTGTGTGAGCTGCTTCACAGACACCATCTCATTTAATTGAACAACTAATGAAATAATCTCTGTCTTTTCAAAATTCTTTTTAATTATGGTAAAATACACATAATGTAACATTTATCATGTTAACCATTGTTAAGTGTACAGTTCAGTGGCACTAAGTACATTCACCTTGTGCAACCATCACCCTCATCCATCTCTAGAACCTTTTCATTTGCAAAACTGAAGCTCTGTTCACAGTGACAAGTTCACATCCCCCTGCCCCGCCCCTGGCACCCACTATTCTACTTTATGAATTTGAATCCTCTAGGGACCTCATATAAGCGGAACCATACAGTATTTGTCCTTTTGTGACTGACTTATTTCACTGAGTATGATGTCCTCAAGGTTCATCCATGTGGTAGCCTGTGTCAGAATTTCCTTCCTTTTTAAGACTGAATAATATTCCATTGTGTGACTATACTACATTTTTTAAAAATCCATCTATTTGTCAATGGATGCTTGAGTTGTTTGTATTCTTTGGCTACTGTGAATAATGCAGCTGTGAACATGGGTGTACAAATATCTGTTTGAGTTCCTGTTTCAACTCTTTTGGGCTTATACCCACAGTTGTTGGATCATATGGGAATTCTGTGTTTGATTTTTTGAGGAACTGCTGAAGTTTTCCACAGCAAGTGGACCATTTTACATTCCCACTAGCAGTGTGCAAGGGCTGCGATTTCTCCACATCCTCGCCAACACTTATTTTCTGGGGTTTTTTTGATAGTGGGATTTTTATAGATGAGAAAATTGAGGTTTGTTAAAATGGGCCAGTGGCAGAGTACCGGAACTCGAGACTGTGACTGAAGCATGTATATTACACTGTCTTCTCATTGTACTCATTATTTATCATTTAATTTCAAATGCTTTCACATAGACATACTTTCACATATGTTTGTTACTAAATGGTAATCTGCTACCAAGGCTGACTCAGTGAAGAGTCCTTAAACCCAGAGACAACTGGTGCAGGAATGTCAGGTGCTTCAACCTGTGCTCCCTCACTCTGCACCTGAGGGCTAACAAATGAGCGTAAGGAATGCTTTAGAGGTCAGCTTTCCTAGGGACATGAAGGGCATACTCCCGTATGTTTGGCCAGAAAGATGAGCAGCAACTCGAGTGACTGGTGTATAAGAGTCTGGTGAGCCCAGCAGCCTTGGAGTTTGAAAACCATGCCTTTGGTCTGGAATTCCATGCCTCCAATTAAGGGCGGGTCTGGTGTGCCGATTTAACTTGAAGCTTAGCAGTTCCCTCTGTCAGGGTATTCCTGTGTTTGCTTCCGAGCGAAACTTTATGTCAGGTGCTCACAGGAATGGCTTTTATAGTTGTTTTGCCAGCTTGCTGATAACTTGGTGCACGTGGTAGAATTTAGTCTGGGATGCATCTTCCTTGTCACATATCACTGGGGGGAGGGGACATACTTCCTACTCCGGATCATCAGAGTTCCCCAGTATTTCCCCAAAGAGCTCCACAGTCTTGAGTGGCTGGATTGGCTCAGGCCAGTTTGAAGCAGCCTGATTCTGTGTGTGTGATTAGAGTCCTCCCGGGGCTGTGAAGATGGGGATGGAGACCACACCGGGGTGGGGCACCCTCATTTCTCAGCAGAAGCATATACCTCCCTAGTCTTTATGGAGCCCTACTTCGACTTCATAAGACAACTGAATGTTAATAAAACATGGAGACACCCCAGCCTGTTGCTGCTGAAGCCTCGCCTCTGGTTGACTCTACTCTTGGTGCCTGAACTGGTCGTCATGGGAGTGTTTGCTTCACTTCACAAGGCACCATCAGCCATGCTTGATGTAATTCGCTGCTGTCACAGAAAACCCTCTGGTGTCCTCGCCCAGGAAGACAGGTGGTCGTGCGTGGACTTGCTTTTGTCCTGTGGTTAGACCTCGTTCTGGCAGATTAGCCCTGTGGAATGTGGGTATACTCCCAGTCAGGTTATGTTTTGTTCTGGGTCACTAGAATGTGCCTCACAATGTAAATGCACTGAGACACGAGGCTGTTGATAGGAAATGGCATTAAACAGATCACTTCATTCGTGTATTATTTTGGCCTAGAAAGGGCCTCGGGAAAATGAGGAGGAGCCTCTGTAATTGTGTGTGCATGGCATTGATGTAATGATAGATGACAACCACAAGGCTGGTGTTGGTCAGACACTGCAGAGTGGCCCTTCACAGTGATTTGGAGGACATCTTCCGTCGAATCATCGAGCTCCAGTGCCTGGCAGAATGGCCTCCATGTATTTCTCAACTGGACGTCTGTAGAGATAGTTTTGAATAGTCTCTCATTGAGTAATTTTGAGTATGCACTGGCGTTTATCAAATCACTCATGAGACTCTGCTCAGAAAGCCTGGCCTTTATAAAAGGGTTAAATGGGAGAAACTTAGAGTTGTTGAAAATATGTGAAAAGTAGCCACTCTGAAAAAAGTCAAAAAGGAAGCAGTAATTACAAGAATCATCCAGGATTTTCCTGTTGGGTTAGAGGATGATTTATGTGAAAGGAAACCTCTTCCCAGAGAAGAGTTGACCAGATATTCACTAATAGGAACAATCATCTCCAAGCACGCGTTATAGTGTCTTATGAGGGACAGTTATCTCCAATTCACTATTTCCACTAAAGAAAGGATTCAAGTCCTGGCCTCAATTTATAGAAGGGAAGATTTAAATTATTAGGTGGAATTTCCAAACTGTAAGGACCATGAGATATTAGAGGGGAAATTGCTGGGGTCGTGCTCGAAAGAAAAGGTGTAGCCCAGCTTGGGTCATATGTGTAGGCTTGCATGGAGGTGGAAGTTGGGGTGGGGACCATTATCCCATGGGCCCCCAGACCCTGTTTGCCAGTGGCTCTCCAGATAGGGCGTAAGGGATGAGCACTCGCCTAATCATCTATGAAACTTTTTCAAAACACACAGCTTCCCTTCCCATAAAGCAGCCCCAGGGGTATGGAGCTTGGAAAAGTTCCCTGGGTGATTTTGTTCAGTCCCTTGGATTCAAAAGTGTTGCTCTGTGCTAGCGTGCTTCAGCAGTGGGGCCCTGCCGTCTGCGCCCTACATCCAGACATCTGTGCTGGGAGTGTCCTCTGAGCTGGAGAGCAGAGGCAGTGGGAGCGGAATGGTCTTTTTTTGTCATGTTCCAGCAGCAGCTGGTGGATGGAGCAGTGAAGTCCAAGTTCTCTGAACCCTCCCACCCCCAACTCCAGCTCGTGGAAGTGGACTCCTCCAGAGGGGCTTTGTTCCATAACCTTCCAGCTGTGCCTGGAGCCGCCCTCTTGCCTGAGATCCTGGGTCTGAAAGATTTCACAGAAACATTCGTTACAGTATATTTTCACAAAGCTGAATACCATTCGGTTTGGGTTTTTACCTGGGTTTAGGTCCACTCGCAGGTAAAGGTGCTTTCTATTGTATTATATCTAGGGATAGATGAAGAGGTTTAAACCAAGTCTTTGTTTTCTAAAAACTCGCTTGTAGATATTGATGAATGCGCTGAACAGCCCTCGGCGTGTGGGAGCCACGCCGTCTGCGATAACCACCCAGGAACCTTCCGCTGCGAGTGTGTGCAGGGCTACCGGTTTTCAAACGAGGGGACGTGCGTGGGTAAGTTCTGTAGGTTGGCGGGATTTTCAAAATCTTTACTCATATGGTATATGTTAGCACCTGTGTAAAAGGTATTGCTCCAGGTAATCATTGGTTGAGATGGAAGGTGCCAGGTTCTGGAGTTTGGGGGGGGGAGGGACTTATAAAGACAAGTCTGACTTCGTCCCTGTTCTCCACCTCCCTGGGGATCACGTGTACCAGGAATAAGTACTGTTACTGTCTATACTAGTAAGACCATCACCTCGCCTGCTGCAAGCTTTGTATTATATTCCCTTCTTACAGAACTTCTTTTAGGTTTTTTACCCTTTTCACAGCTATTAAAAAAATTAGACTTGTTTCTCCTTAAATTAGTGGCCTTGGGATTCATGTGGAGGGACCACCTTGTAGGCATTTTTGTCATTACCTGCCTTGGATTGAATCCTTTCTGATTTACATCTCAAATTCCCCTTCGGGCCATTCTACTTATGGATTTCAATTTTATAGGCCACAGTAGTAACATAACTTCTGAGCCTTATCAGAGTAAGTGAGTTGAGGGTATTAGTTTAGCGAATTATGCTTTAGGTTGATGACGCTTTTGGCGATGACAATGATGGGCCAGCCCCAAAAAGCCAGATTGTTGGAATTTTTCCACTTTTTCTTACTGCTGCACTTTGACCTGTTGGTTCAAAGAATTTAAAGTTCACAGGTTCTTGGAGATTTCCAGTCTGGAGAGCAGTGTGCAGAATGGGCCATCTGAACTGAATATCTCTTCCCAATTTAAAACAGATTTCTCTTTTACTGCCTCAGTGACCCATCTCCTTGCCCTGCCTTGCTGTTTACTAAACCCTAGTGTGCTTTCTGTTTGATCCATCTTGAAGCTGGGACGAGGCTGCCAAGGTCGCAGGGTGAGGTGGAGTCTTGAGGGTGGGAGGGAACAGGCAGTTCTCATAGTTTGAGTATGACCCAAACAGCTGTGAATTGAGAAAGGCCAGTCTCCTTTGCACAGAGTTGAGATTTCAGCTCTCCTAAACTTCTTTGTATTTTTTTTTCAATAGAGAACAACAATTTCTATGTGTTTGGCCTTATTTCCTTCTCTGCTGTTTAAGATGGAGATTCAAAGGTTTATTTTTCCTGGCAGCACCATTTACGTTACATTTCAGCTCCAACTTGGGTAGTGGATCCTTTACCCCTTGGGTGGTGAAGTACAGTCCTGGGACAGGTGTGTGCGGTGGGGCATGGTGCCTTGCATTTCTGGATCCAACCATCCCTGCCATCCACACTCCCTGGAGAGGCAGGATGGGGTGCAAATGCCTACTCGTAGGCATTTGATCTTGAGGAAGACACTGAGCCTCTCAGTTCCTCACCTGTAAAATGAGAGGACCAGACTGGGTCATGGGTTTAATGTGTCCCATGAGCCCTTGGAGCTGCCTCAGGAGCTGCTGATGAGGCTGCAAGGAAGCCATTGTCAGACTTTTGTCCTCTGCACCCCAACGAGCAGGCCTCCAGTTTTCTATATATTAAATTCTCAGTAAGATTTTATTGGGATTCCATTGCTCAGAAACAAGTATGAAAACTGCCCGAAGATCATGAAGTTCCACAAGACCAGGCATCATCGTGTGCCTTCCTGTTTCTCCCTGTGCTGTTCTGTCCACTGGGCTCTGCACCCCTTTTGGTCCGCTCCTTTGAGACTCACCGTGTGGAGAGATGGCTCACTGGGTCAAACCAAGTCTGCTCGAATGCATCCAAACTACTAACTCTCGTTCCTCACTGTATAATTTAGAGGTCAGCTTCACCTCTCCCAGAATTCTTTTCTAAGACAGTATCCTGATTGGAAGGCTGGGTTGGGAAAGTTTCTCTCCAGGTCAGAGCAGGGGAAGATGAGGAAAGAATCTGGAATGTTTAAGAGGCCGGCTCTGCCCTGCCAGCTGTAAGGTGCTAGGGCTCAGGCAGAGCACATGGGCTGTCCGGAGGAAATTATCTGTTCGTGATTGGAATTCATTGTGGATCACTTCTTGGCCTTTTGGCTAAGATCAAGTGTGGAATCCATTATGGGAGGGGCTGCTTCGTGGACTTCCATATTTGGCATTTTCTGTAAACCTGTGACTTTCTCTTTTCCGCTGGGTGAAAACTTTTATGGTTAATTGGAACGCGCAAAGTATGTTTACATAAAGGAAACACGGGCCCCAGCTTGCCTGTGAAACACCTCTCTGTGAAGACATAGATGCAGCGCTGAGTGGACACAGGCCTGCAATACGTGGCCTATTATATGGAGTGTGAGGAGATCTGAGGTCCCATGAGCCCTCACTGCGGCATCTTTGTGAACAGCGCCATGCACCTGCCCACCTGTGGGGCAGGACATGGCCAGGCATAGGCTAGAGGCATAGCCTTGCCTCACCCAGCATTCTTGTTCTCCCTTCCTTGCCTGTCATATTATTAGGGGAAATTATTTTCAAGCACTCATTGTTGAGATCTTATTCTCAGCAATAGAAGCTGTGTGAGACCACCGTACTTACAGCTCTTCACACCCTGCCCTTTCTCTCCTTTCTATTATGTGACTTCTTTCCCCAGCCTGTCCTTCCTTTTCAGTATTTCCTTCTTTCTCCCTTGTTCCCTCATTTCCCGGCCCAGCCAGCCTACAGGTGGCTCTTGGGAACCATTGTCAGGTAGGTGGCAGCATCTCAGAACCAGCCACCCACTCTGCTTATTCATCAGGGCACGGTCCTAGAAAAGTGAAACCCCAACTTACAACTCAGTTGTAATTGTAATTAACTTTTAATTCCCATTTTGAGCCCACTTTTCTCTCCTTTCCAGAACTTGCCCCTCCATCCCACCCTGTAGCTTCCCATTGGTTGAACAGGTAGGGTCAGAGCTATAGGGAAATTGCAGCTCCGGCAGGTCAGGAGCCCCTGAGAACAGCACAGCTGAGTGCACTGGTGTCCCCTCTTGTATATCAGGTCTCCTTTATGCAAAGGAGACTGGGGCAGTGGCTTCTCTTTTGTAGTGATGGGCCAGTGAATGTCCTGTTTTTTTCTGTTGTTGTTGTTTGTTTGTTTCTATTAGTTTCAGGTGTACAAAACAATGCAACAGTTATCTTTTTCACCCCTCACAAAGTGACAACCCCCCTCCCCCATCCCCGATATCATATATATCTATTACAATTCCAGTGACTCCATTTCCACACTATACTCCACATCCCATGACTATATATGTATTAAATTATAGTTGACATATAATATTATTCAACGGCAGCTGCAGATGTACAGTGCAGTGGTCAGGCCTCTACACCGTCCATGAAGTGGTCTTAAAATCACTCTTCTTTGAATGAATATAATCAGGAAGACCGTCGAGGAACTCCGTTTGTGTGAAGACGGAGGAAAACTGCCCGGGCTGTCAAGAGCCTTAGGAAAGACTTTCATTTTAATTGATGTGAAACATTCACTAAAAAGTGCTTTATTTATTTTAAAAATGAAAAGGCTAGAGCTAAACTATCCGGCGTTGTAAAGTTGACTTTTAAAGCTTCAAGAAGAAAATTGCTTTGGCATGAAAAATGGTCTTACATAAAGAAAAACATGATTTAAAAAATTAAATTGTAAACTGCCTTTTTCTCTAAGTGATTTGACAATTATAGAAACCCATGTGAGGGCGATGGCTGGGCAGGGGAGTTTATAACCTCCACATGCTTGCAGTAAGGTCCTCCTCTGTTAGTAAGCATGGGGCTAGGGAGTTTCTGAGCAAATGATTTATAAAATGGTCACTTACAAGCTATAAATGACAAATATTTGGTGTAAGAAATAGAGAAGAGGAAGTGCAGGGAGACTCATCTTCAGTTCTGCCTGAACATACGTTTCCTACCTTTTCTGGGTCCTCTCCTCTTTGAGAGTGTGGGAGCTTTCATACTTTGCGAACTGAGGGAGTTTTGGGGGAGGACCCCAGAGAAAGGAAGAACATTAGAAATGATGGGAGGTGAGAGGAGAGAAAAGGGTCCTTGGACTGGTAGGTATAATCCAGGCTACTGTTCTCCAGACAGGAATTGGGACCACTTGTAGCAATTTAAATCCCAGCAACCCTTTGGCCCATGAGACTCCGTGTGATGGTGCCGGTCCCACAGGAGTTAGTCAACATTCTTGACTCAGGAGTCTAGGCTGCTGAGTGCACAGGCTGGGCCTCCGTCTGAATACTTTGCTAACCTCTTGTTTGGCACAGACCTTTGAAGTATCCCCTTCTTTACCTGCCCCCTGCCAGTGCTTACAGCTCTGTCTCTCTAAGCACTGGAGAAAGATAAACCAGAGTAATCTTGGGACGGGCCCATTGAGGAGAAAGACGAGGAGTCCTCTTGCATGTGGAATAATCCAGACACTGAGGCCTCCTGGAGGGACTGAGGGTTCTGTTCTGACATTGTGAGGGACGGGGCTCTGTCCTGGGTCTTAGAGCTTTAAAACCAGAAGCTAAGTGGTGCCTTGGGAACCCCAGAGAACTTGAAGCAGCCATCGGCAAGCACCCCTAGACCTCAGCCCTTGACTTCCATCTTGAGGCAAGAGCACAGGTGGGGTATTATTGGCTCACCTCCATGTCACTCACCCATTTCCTGAGCCCTCGTTCCATGAGTTCATCAGGACCCTTAGTAAACAATAGTCCCATTTATGGGCCTCCCTGTGCTCGGCGTGCTGGAAGTAATTTCTGTTTCACAGAGGAAGAACGTGAGGCTCTGAGAGTTATAGGATTTACCCAAAGCCATGTGGTAGACACATGTGAACTTGGTAAAAACCCAGGGCTGCCTGTCCCAAAGACCCACAATCTTTCCACCGTACCTGCTCACTGCCATGGAAGTTCATTTCTTCCTGGGCGAGAAATGGGTCACCTTGACTTTGGCATTCGTAGCGACTGTTTGACCTGCCCCGTGGGTCAAGGTTAAAGACACCACATGGTAGCCTCAGATCCTTAGCTCCAAATGCTCCACCAGCAGAGGTGCCCTAGGCAATGTGTGCAGCTGTGATATTCCAGCTCCACATACAGATGAAGGGAAAGTCGGGTGTGGGACCTGGTGTGGAGAGTGGCCTGAGAGACAGAGCCCTGGAGCGAAAGAGGTTGAAAGCCAGGCTGAGTGATTGACCACAGTGTTAGTCTGCGAGGACTAATCAGATGCAGAGTCCAGCTGAAGAAACAGGAGGAGAGATGGGGGTGCCAGCCTAGTGGGGAGCAGGGCTTGAAGCTGAAGAAATGCCTGGAGGTCTGGGATCCAACCCCGTCCCCCTGGCAGACTAAACTACTGGTGGGGGTGGAGCATGGAAGGGAACTGGGCCTGCTCAGGGGACTCACTTCAAACATTGTGTCCACCTTGTGTTTGAAGCTATTATGGACCAGCGCCCCATCAACCACTGCACGACAGGCCTGCACGACTGTGACATACCCCAGCGGGCCCAGTGTGTCTACACAGGAGGCTCCTCCTACACCTGCTCCTGTTTGCCAGGTTTCTTTGGGGACGGCCGGGCCTGTCAAGGTATGTAGTGACTGATATTTCTCTGTATATCCTGAAAAAATGCCCTAGGTAGTACTTATCATAAGCTAATTACTGACTCACTGAGCTTAATTATTGAGTATAAGAGAGTTATTCTCTCAACTCGGGTAAATGGGCTGCATTTTGTCTCTGTCTAGTAGTTTGAATTATGTGTTTTTTCTTGTTTGTTTGTTTCTTTTTTTTTTTTTGAGAGCTGTTCTCATTGGGGAAGACACTTGGCCTCCCCCACTATTTTGTTCCATGTGTCTTGCCCATTCAGGCAACAATTAGACACCTGCTGTCTGCTAGGAACAGAGTTGTTTTTCATGAAAAGTCAAACCATCGTTGCATTCATGGAGCTTATAGTCCAGCCATTTATTTAATAACGTGTATAGCCATTCACCTGGCCTGCTCTAACCATCTGCTCCAAAAAAAGTGAAATCCCCTTACTGAATAAATGAGTGCAGACTCAGAGAATAATGACTCCGCAGAATTCTTTCAGGCCTGAGATCAGTCCATTGTTGTCTGCCAGGGTGTTTTATAGATAATTTTAGGTAGGTAACTGAACACAGTTAGATAACTGTGGTCCTCTGGTTTACAAAATTACTTTATACCACAGAGTATTTCTGAAAAGGTCAAGCTTTTCTAAGATAGATTATAATTTCTGAGAGGCTGTTTCTTCGTTACTGAGCATATGAATTTTCTCTGGTCTCTGAGATTTTTATGCCAAGCACTTAATCTGTCTGCAAACTCTTAGACATTGTAGAAGCTCTTATTTATGATGAGAAAGATCATTTTATAATGCAAAAGAATCCTCCCTTTTTTCCTTTTGCAAGCTTGATTTTTTATGAAAACATTATCATCAGAGTGAAACACATTTGTAAATGCACAAGATAGAAATTGGGGAATTAGTGTTTTGATAATTAATGTTGAGCGACTTCTAAATCACTAACATATCAGAAACAGGGTCCCATAGAGTTGAGCCAGTGGCTTAAATTGTGCAAACTATGGATTCCAGAAGAAATCTCACTGTCCCTGGGTCTGGGTGCTGTTTTGCAGATGTGGATGAGTGCCAGTCAAGCCGATGCCACCCCGATGCCTTCTGCTACAACACTCCTGGCTCCTTCACGTGCCAGTGCAAACCTGGTTACCAGGGAGACGGCTTCCGCTGTCTGCCTGGAGGTAAGGTGTCAGAACATTTGGAGTTGGTAGGCCAGTGCCATGGCCTTGGGAGGGAAGGTGAGGTGGAGAAGTGTGAAACTCCATGGAGAGTGCTGAGGGTTGTTGAGGTGGGAGATCACAGCACAGCTGCAATGTACAGCCGGGCACGTTGTGCACTGCACAACTCTAGGGGGGACCACACACGGACCATAACTGTATCAGCAGCCTGGTCATCTTGGTAACTTGAGCAAGTAGTGCAGAGTAATGGGACTGTGTTAGCATTCTCCAGAGAAACAGAACTAGTAAGATGTGTGTGTGTGTGTGTGTGTGTATGTATATATTTATTATAAGAAATTGGTCACACGATTATAGAGGCTGGGAAGTCCCAAGATATGCTGTTAGTAAGCCAGAGACCCAGGAGAGCTGATGGTGTCGTTACAGTCTGAGTGTTGGCAGGCTTGAGACCCAGGAAAAGCCAATGTTTTCACTTGAGTCTGAAGGCAGGAAAAAGCCCATGTCTCAGTGTATAGGTCGTCAGAAGGGAAGGATTTTCTCTTAGGGAAGGATCAACCTCTTTGTTCTCATCTGGCTTTCCGCCCATCTGATTGGATGCGGCCTACCCCCATTAGGGAGGGTAATCTGCTGTACCAGTCTATGGAGTTAAAGATTCATCGCATCCGAAACACACCAAATAACGTTTGGCCAGATACCTGGGCACCTTGTGGCCCATTCAGGTGGACACCTAAAATTAATTATTTCAGGTTTGTAAGAGTCACGGGCAGTAGAGCGAGGCTGGGGGAGGAAGCAGGGATGAAGGGCCACCAAGTGGAGGAAGCTGCAGGCTGGGGCCTCCACAGAACTGTGCGTATGACCTGGGATACCTGGACTGTGCAGCTTCTAAAGTTGCCTGCTGACCTGCGTGGCATCTTGTTAGATCATAACGATCGTGATAGCCCGCGGTCAGTACAAGGAACTCAGGAGGCACTCACATGCTCATGAATGAATACATATAATTGGCTGCCATTTGCGTAGAACCTACCATATGCTCGGTGCTTTACCTGTACTATTTTAGGTACTGTTCATAATTGTCTTTTAAAAGTAAGTACTATTACTATCTCTGTTTATGCTGAAACTTAAAAGATAAAGGCACAATCAAGGCCCCATAGGTACTAAGGGCTAGAACTAAGACTCAAACCCAGTCTTGTCAGATGGACACAACCTGGATGCAGACCTAACTACATGGGATCCAGTCATGAGATTAACCATGTAATTGACACCTCAGACCGGATTCAGCCAGTCATGTTATTAATTATTATTATTATTTTTTTTTAAAAGATTTTTATTGGGGAATTGGGAGGATGGGAACAGTGCTGGGGAATTGGGGGAAGGAGAACAGACAAGTTGCTGTCGTTTTTGTTCTTCAGTCTAGTTGTAGAGGACGTTGCTTCACTGGCCCAAGTTGGGCACCATCATTGTGCTCTTCCTGGGCGAGACAGATCAGTCGCCGGCTTCTGGACGCCCGCTCACTGCGGCTGCTGGCCGCTCACGCTGGCTGCTGGCTACATACAGTAGCCCATGGCAACCCACTGCCACAGAGGCTACAGCCTACACCATCTCCAGCGACTCACGGCAGCCCAGCTCCAGGTTGAGCTGTTGTTCAGCATCTTAGCTGTAGAGGGCAGTGTCACTGGCCCTCATATGTGGGATCCGAACCGGGGTCCTCTGGCATCCCAAGCCAGTTCTTAACCATGGCGCCACTCGGCCGGCCCTATTAATTATTTTTAATTACTGCTGCTGTTGTTGGCCAGATATACCAGGAGTGCCAAAAAAATGTATACACATGACTTGTATTCATCTTTCATTATTGGTATATATTGAGTATGACAATTTTAATGCAGTTCTTTTTCTTTCTTAAAATGTGTATACATTTTTTGGCACCCTCTGTATTTATGCCACTAGATATGTTTCAATAAGAGGTAAATGGAAAGCAATTACAAACTATTTCAGTGTCTGTCCCCTTGGCTAGCCTGTGAACACACTGAGGACAGGGTGCATGTGTGTTTTATTTTTATGTCCCCAGTATCCAGTGGCTCCCTCTAAACAGGTGATGAGAGAGGAAGCCACAGTCTTTTGTAACCTAATCTTATAAGTGACAATGCTGTCACTTCTGCTGATACTATTAGTCACAGGCCAACCCTCTAACAGTGTGAAGAACTACATAAGTCTGGAAATACCAGGAGGTGGGAGGTTGGGGGCCATCTTGGAGGTGGGCTACCACGGCCACTGACCTTGCCTGGATGATGTCAGGGGGAATGCAACTGGTAGAGTCTTGGAATGTGGGGAAGCTTATTAGAGGATCAAAGAGGAGTTTAAAGAGTCCTGGGCTAGAGATGGAAAGCCTGGTCCTTCGGGGCAAATACCAAGCCTGTGGATGTTTGGTCACCTCTCTTTACTCTTGGCACCTGTCACACTTACCAGCACGCTGCATTGGAGCCACACCACACATCTTTACAGAGAAAGATAATTAGTTCAGAAAGTAGGACTACAAGGAACGATGAAAACATTTAGGATAATACAACTTAAAGGAGAGAAAACCGAGGAATAATTGCACACTTTTTGTTATGTGTCTGTTGTTGGTGATACAATTTGTACTTTGTTTCAAATAAACCCAATGTTAGAAAACTTGAATTTCCCAGTTAGAGCTGGAAGAGGCCCTACAACCTCTCTAATTCATCTCCTTTGTTTTACAAGTAAGGAACATAAGGCCTAAATAATGTCTTAGTTTACAAAAAGATTTCTGGAACTCTTTATGTAGAAGAATTGTTATAGAATTATTTCTCCAAATTGAGTAAAACCCCCTTTTTAAAAGAAAAACTTTCTTAAGGCCTCCAGTGTTGGCTTAGATTATTTTTATTATGGATAAATCTAGGGTCCAGCTTCTTTTATAACTATAAAATCAAAACACGTTTACAAATTAAATAAAATAAAATTACAAATTATAAATTTCCAATCAACATTCATTTAATGTGCCAGATTGTTGTTAGTCTGAAATTGGCATTTCTGTGGTTGGCTCCCCATCCTGGATGGTCAGCCTTTCCGTCTTTACTGGATAATTCCAATCAGCCTGCAGTGAAGCGGTGATATTTCTCACTTGAAAGACAAACAAAAAGCGAAGGCTTCCCTTGAAGCTACATCCATGTCTCACTGCTATCCCATTTTCTTCTGCTTTGTAGTTTAATTCCTCATGAGGGTGGTCTAGAGTTGCTGTTTCCACTTCCTTTTCTCCCATTGTCTCTTTTTTCCCAACCTTTTTGTTGTAAAATAAAACATAGATACAGAAAGCCGTATAGAGCAAATGTATAGCTCAAGGAGTCATTCTAAGGTGACCCACTTGTAACCACCACCCAGGTCAAGAAGTAGAACTTTACCAAAACCCCGAAACCTCTGCCAGGCGCTCTGTCCCAGTCAGAGCCTCCTCCCTGTCTCCAAAAGTAACCACCAACTTGACATTTACAAGAATGACTTAACTTGCATTTCTTTATAGTTTTATCATACATGTGCATTCCTAGACACTATAGATTTAGTGTTGCTCATTTTTCTATCTACAGTTCCCTCTTTCAGCCCTTTCTTTTCCTGGCAGTTTGTGTATTGAAGAACCCAAGACTTTAAGCTGTACAGTTTCCCACAGCGTGGATTTTGCGATTGTGCACTCATGATGTAGTTCAACGTGCTCTCCTGGCCTCTGTTATCTGCAAACTGGCAGCTGGGTGTAGAGACTTGATCAGACTCAGGTTCAATCCTTTTGGCAAGGGAGCAGGTGGTGGTATTACCTTACATCAGAAGCACATAAAGTCTGCAGGTCTCATTCTTTGTGATGTGAGAAGCCATTTATGATTATGGCCTAGATCTGTTCATTTCTAGAGAATGGCAAATTGTGAGATTCTAGTTGTCATTTCTTTCTCATTTATTATTTGTAATTGATGTTCATTAATGTCCATTAATTTCTAGTGGGCATCAAATGGTAATAGTCTAATTCTATTGTCTTTTTTTCTATTTGTTAGGTAGAGTATTTATAAAGAAATGCTTCCCCTCATCTACTCTTTGGTTGCGCAGTTGGTACATTTCATAAAGGAAAGGCAGGATAAATGCTTGGGTCTTTCCCTTATTTATTAGTTGTCAAGATAACGGATTGATTCCTTATCAGCCACTGAAGGTGACTAATTCATTTTTAGTTTTTAATTATCATTATAAACTCATGGGTATCAATTCGTTGTAATTATTGCTCTCATTATAGCCCAGAGTCCCATTTTTGGCCCATGGGAACCCCTTCTATTTGGCCTCTGGTCCTTTTGATACAACCCTAGTAGCCTTCGATAGATTCCTTGCTCTCTGGTATGATAAGATGTTTTAGGTTCATGTGTACTTCCTGCCTCAGAACTAGACCAGCCATTTCTCCATGAAACTCTTGTTTCTTTCAGTGGGAAATGGTATTACAGGACCATAGTCTGAGACCTTGAGATGCTCAGACTGACATAGGAATGCCTAATAAGTTCACATTAATATTTCCAATTCAAATTCAGGACTACAAGATTTTTCCTTAACCTCTTCTAGATTGTATACGTAGCTTCTGTCTTTCATACTGAAAATCCTGGCTCTCAAGGGCTCAGTGGATGACAAGACTTAGAATAGACCATGATTCCTTATTTACTTTACCCAATAAGCACACACAATGGTCTGAGAATAATACTACTACTAATACAACCAGAACCAGTATAATGTCTGAGAACAATTAAGAGTTTTTTTCATATGTTCTCTGCATTCTCCCCATTATATCTACATTGCCTGAACATGTAACCATCACATTTGTATTCTCTCCCTTTCAACCCTCATTTAGTTTTAGTTCAACAAGAAGCTATATAAGTATTGCTTGTTACCAGTCCTTATGTCAATGTCCCTCTAGTTCTTCTGTTGTCAGAAGCTTGTTTTCTAGAATATTCTTCAGGAAGGGCTCATTCAAGGAAACAGTATTCCTTGGTTCATTTTCTTTCCTTGACTCTCAAATTTCTTCTAACATAAAGCATGGCTGTCAAAAATGCAAATGACAAGCTGAAGATAATTTTCCCCTTTTGACCTAGATGACTAAAGGATTTTTTTCTTTCTTTTCCATAGTTCCCCTCAAAAGTTAAATAATTTTTCTAGAATAGGGCTTGGCGTTGGCTGGTCTGGGTCAGTGTTCTTAGTTACACTCTGTGCTTCAACTTGTCATTTCAAATCTTTGTTTTTAATCAGGAAATTGTTTTGCATTATAGTTTTAGTATTTGTTCTTTTTCCTTGCTTTATTTTTTCAGGGGTTCCCATTTTACATATTGAATCTTCTTTGCCTGTCTCCACTATTTGTCCCCTTCTCTCAAATCTGTTTTGTTTCATTTCTTTTTGGCTTTAAACATTTTCCTTATCCCCACCTTCTGTTTCTCTTAAAGTATAACCTCTTGGGCCGGCCGAGTGGCGCGATGGTTAAGAGCTGGCTTGGGACGCCAGAGGGCCCCGGTTCAGATCCCACATATGAGGGTCAGTTACACAGCCCTCTACAGCTGAGATGCTGAACAACAGCTCAACCTGGAGCTGGGCTGCCGTGAGTCGCCGGCGACGGCGTAGGCTGCAGCCCATGCTGCAGTGGGTTGCCATGGGCTACCGTGTGTAGCCAGCAGCCAGCGTGAGCGGCCAGCAGCCACTGTGAGCGGCCATCCAGAAGCCGGCGACTGATCTGCCTTGCCTGGGAAGAGCGCAATGATGGTGCCAACTTGGGCCAGTGAAGCAATGTCCTCCACAACTAGACTGAAGAACAAAAGGAGAGCATCTTGTCTGTTCCCCTTTCCCCAATTCCCCAGTGCTGTTCCCACCCCCCAATTCCCCAATAAAAATCTTAAAAAATAAAAAAAGTATAACCTCTTACTTTTATTCACCTTTTTGTTCCTTCTACTGTAGTCTTCTTTTCTAAAATGATTTTTTTCTTTTATTTCAACTGCTTTCCTGAATTCTGTTGCCTCATTCCTGAGTTTTTTAAATTCTGATTCATTTTGTTCTTTCATGTCTTGTATCATTTTCTTACTGTCTTTTTGCTTATTTTGAAACAGAAGGTTGCAGTTTTGATCTTTTCTATTAGCATGTCTTTCTGGCAAGCTTTCATCGTCGCGGGCTTGTTATTCTCCTCCTTACTCCTTTTTCTTATTGTAGCTTCGTATTGGATTTGACCTCCATACTTGACTGTTGTTTGTTTTTGTGCGAAGTTTAGTTTTCCTGAACTTTCAGAAAGACGCTTGGTTCAGATAACTTTTCTAATTACACAGAACTTCCTGTTCTGTTCTTTTGGTGAAGTTTTACAAAATATTTCAGCTTACTTTTGAGATTTCCTGCCTCTGTTCTCCTCCACTTGATCTGGGCCTTCTCTTTCCTTGTCTATTGTGTCCGTCCTGTTGTGTGTTCCAGCAATTTCTCCCAGTGTGGGGCCCTGCCAGCCAGATCAATGTTGAGAATTCCTAGAGGCCAGATCTTTGTCCTCTTTAGACTTTGTGTCCAGGTGGAATATGCAAATCTGCCAGCCTCGGCAGCTGTTCTCAGTTGGCTCTGCTGTGCTTTCTAGCTGAGGGCTGTGAGTTCTGAGGTTCTGTTCCCAGAACTGTCAAAT
The DNA here is from genome assembly GCF_001890085.2 of Hipposideros armiger. NCBI lineage: Eukaryota > Metazoa > Chordata > Mammalia > Chiroptera > Hipposideridae > Hipposideros > Hipposideros armiger. The sequence continues at coordinate 2,464,847 of NW_017731517.1, read as the reverse complement.
GTCCTATTGCTTCCCTCTCCTTCCTCCACACAGTCACTGATTCCAGGTGGGCCTCATGGCTTCCAGTGTATCCTCACCTGCTTGTGATTGGGGTTCGTAGGACTAGCTTGTCACCTCATTTCATTGTAAATGTCCATGGATTTGGGGTTTTGTTGTCTAGTCACTGTCTGTAATTAGATTCTAAAACTATAATAGTTACCTTCTTCTCGGAGTTTCCTGTTGCCTCTCGAACCATTGCAGTCCTGCTTTGCCCCCCACTCCCCAACCCCCACCCTGAGCTATGCCTAGAGAGTCCCCAATGACCCTCGCTTGCTCAGATCTCAGGCCTCACCTTTTTTAGTAGCACTTGGTATAGCTGATCTCACTTTCCCTCCTGAAACACTTTCTCCACTTGGTGTCCAGGGTGCCACACGTCTTGGTTTTCTCCATGTGTGTCACTGGTGGCACCATCAGCCTCATGCAGTAGATGAGGGTTTAGAAAGACTACCTAACTTGTCCCAGGCACTGGCTGGCTGGTAGCACAGCCAGGATCACTTGTAAGTGTTTCCTAAGCATCTGTTATGTCTCTGCCCCTGTTCTCAGCACATAGACAACAAGGGCTGCGCTCTGGAGGAGTTCACACTATGGGCAGGAAAGGGGAACTCAGGAAACTCCTAGTGAATCTGTAGGGATGACTGGCAGCTGGGAGCGGTCGCCCAGGTGAAAGAGCCTGGAGAGCTAGGAAAGTGTGACAAGGAGGGTGTGTACTCGGCCTTGCAGGATGGGTAGGATTGGAACAGGAGACGGGGTGGGATCATGAGGCGAGGCCACTAGGCAGCCACGGGGAGGTTGGGCTGTGGAAGAGCCCTAAAACCAGGCTCCCAAGGCTTGAGAACTTCAGTTATGAGGCCCATGGCCCTGCCCACCACTCCCTGCCTCCCAGCTCTCTCCTGGTTTTCAAAGCAGTGTTGTCATCATTGCTGACCCTGTCAGCTCCCCCCTCCCATCTTTTTCTCCAAGGCCTGTCACCCTGAACCCCAGGGAGCAAGTGTCAAGTGCCATCACCAATACCCTGAACCTCTTAGCATCTCCTCCTTCCTCCACTCACAGCCTAAAAACCTCCAGCCTTAAGTCCGTCAGCCCTACCCCCAGCCACTGGGCTCAACCACAAAGCTGTGCCTGTGAGGGACACAGATTTATACCCCTTGGGGTCACATGAGCCCTTGGTGGAAGCGGATTAGGTGCCCTCCTCTCTGCTCTCTGTTCAGACCCTGCCAGCTGCTCACACTGCTGATGGGGCCTTGGGGACTCCCAGGGCTCTGCTACCAGCTCTGACCCCTGCTGCCGGCAGGGCACCTGCTCACGGCAGGTTTCAGCAAATGCTTATGACACAAATGTATTCCTGATTCAAGGGGCCATGGGGTTTCTGATCTGAGAAATAATCACGAATATAGTGATTTTTAAAGCCTATAACTAGCAGTGTGTCAGGAGAGAGGACTGATGCAGGGAGGGACCCCAGGAGGCAGGGGCAAGGAAAACCCAAGGACGCATTTCACATGAGGTGAGACGAGATGGCAGCAGACTGGAGGAGCATTTTCTCTTCCTGTGGTTTCATGACTTTCTGCTTTCCCTCCCTTCCCCTCTTTTCTAGTTGCTACTTCATTTCCTCCACTCTGGGCACTCTCCTTCCTTCTCTGTCCTGTCAGGATTGGGGGTCAGTGTTGGAAAGGGACTTTGAGAGAGATTCCTTTATCATCATCATTATTAGGGTGCAGGGGGGATGTTCTTAGTAAACCCCTAGGAACATAAGGATAAAGACTACATTCGACTGACATGATCTCCTTCGCTGGTAAAGTCCCATTCTTGGAAATTTGGCAACCGTGGACTAATCAGTGTCCATCTGCAGCTGATGAGATGAGGCCGTGAGCCAGAAAGTCTCAGACCCACAGAGCCCAGGCATCGTTCACCACTCCCGTGTTGGCTCCTCTGAGGTGTGCATTCGTGGAAGTGCCACTCGGAGCAGCCGGCACCTAGCGGAGCGGACTGTGCAGGAAGAGGCTGAACCAATGGCACCTCCCTCATGAGTAGATCAGAGGCTATGAGGGTTATTTATTTAAATTAACACAAAGAAGTGTAATCAGGCAAGGGAATGGGATGCAAATCAAGAGATTGAAAATGTATTTTTCTGAATTCTTCTGTTTTATTTTCCTCTCCATTGTCCCCAACCTTGAGAAAATTCACCCCAGACTCCCTGCTGTTCCTCAGATAAGTATCAGGTCTTGAATGCTTCTCTCCTGAGCAGGTTAAACTAGATAAGTAAAAAGAACCTTGCATGAGTTACCATTTTATCACCCAGAAACAAGGCCAGGAAAAGTGTCTTTATTGCCTCATCCCCACCCCACCCACCAGGCCCTTACTGGAAAATTCCCCATGTGACCTCGGGCTCCCACTGGAGCTGCCCCCACTGCCTGAGATCTAGGCTGAGAAGCCATCCCAGGAAACCCAATGATGTCACAGCTTTCCATAAACATTCTTGAAATTCGGCTTTCCGAGTCACAATTGAGGTTTTTCATTTCTTTGTATAAGTTCAAGATCCAGCACTTAAAAGTTCCACTGTAGGGGAAGGTTGGTTAGCTCAGTTGATTGGAGCACAATGCTCATAACACCAAGGCTGCCGGTTCTATCCCCATATGGACCATTGAGTTGCGTCCTCCACAACTAGATTGAAACAACTACCTGACTTGGAGCTGGTGGGTCCTGGAAAAACAAACACACTGTTCCCCAATAAAAAAATTTTTTTTAAAGTTTCACTGTATATTCAAGAGCACTTGAGATTTTGTATGTTGACCAAATACCATGTTAACATAAAGCATTATTGGCCACATACGACGGAGCAACCCCTACTCCCTTGAAAGTTTGATTTGGTTGACAGTACCCAGAACACCAGGCTGTCTGTTAGTTGGAAGGCAGCACCGTAGACAGATATTGATGGATTATTTTGACGAGTGTGTTTTGCTAACGTCCGTGTATCACCATTGACGTAACATGTTCAGTGTGCGTGAGCCAGCCTGGGCGCTGGGTATGTGGGTGCAGAGGGTCAGGGGGAGGGGCTAGGAATCCAAAGACCCCAGTTCTAGCCTGAGCTGATCCATTTACTGTGGTCTGGGGGAGCCCCTTCACCAATCTGCGTTTCAGCTCTCTAATTTGGGCGTAAAGAGCATCGTTGCTTGTTGCATAGGATTATAGTGAAAATTAAGTGAAACGTGAATGGAGACAGCTTATGTGGAAACTCTAAAACCCTGTACAAATGTAAGATATTGAGGAAGTAAACAAGTTCTACGTCCAAGAGGGAAAAAAAACCAACATCTCTATTCTCAACCAGATGGCTTGTTTCTATCTTTGTTTGGCTCTTCCTACATCAAATATGTTTGGGGATTTTTTTCTTTTTTTTCTTTTTTTCTTTTTTTGTTTTTTTTAATATCAACCTTTGGGACAAGAGAGAAAGCATTCCCAGTGTCCCCTTGACAGGTTCCTCAGCACTTTTCTGGCACGCTGAGAAATCACGGCAAGTCCAGGGAACAACCATGTTCCTCAGACGAACATGAGAACTAGGAACACAGACAAAAAGTACTTCAAACATTTATGGATAACATGCCCTGCATGTCACTGTGGAGGCCTGTGCAGACCTTAATGTTGCAAATGAGTGCAGAACTTAAGGGTCCACCTGCGCGTGTTGTCTTGTCATATCCCACTTGCTCCTCCAAGTATTACTGTGAGGTTAGTTCCTGCTGTCATTGCTGTCCTGCAGCTGAGGGGGCACAGCCCCAGATAACGCCAGGAGTGGTAGAACTGGGCATTCAAACCATTTTCAGATAAAACATTCTGTGAGGTACATAGCATAGTATTATATATTTCTATTATTACAATATAATAGTGACACACTAATCTATTAACACATGTAAATATATGAATTAGCATATTTACATAAAACTCCCCCTTAACATAAATATGATGCCCTAGAGCAGGGGTAGACAACTACAATCCCCACAGGACAAATCTGGCCCACTGTCTGTTTTTATAAATAAAGTTTTATTGGAATACTCGTTCATTTATGTATTAAACTTGGTTGCTTTCATGCCACAACTGCAAAGTTGAGTAGTTGTAACAGAGACCACATGACCCACAAAGCAAAAAGTACTGACTCTCTACCCCTTAACAGGAAAAGTCAGTGGAGCCCTACCTAGGTCTGTGTAACCATGATCTTCCAGTGAAGGTCAAAGACATCACTTAGGCCCTCCTTTGCTCTCGAGCCCTGCGGAGTGGGTCTCTGCATTGTCTGTTGTATCCTGGGCCCTTCTGTCAAGATGCCTGCTCCTTGGACTGGAACTGTTCATTTGTTCCCTTCCCTCTAGACTGCGAGCCCCTGAGGGCAGGCCCTGGGGGCTTTTTCACATACATCCTTCATTCCCACCCACTGAGTCCAGGTTAAGGAGATGCAGCCACTTGCTGCTCTCAGAGCCTAGAATCTGCTCAGGGAGACAGACAAGGGACAGTCAGTGTCTGTGCCCTGAGAGCTATAGGGTGGAGGAGCTCAGTGCTCCCTGGGAGCACTGCCCAGCCTGGAGGGTCTTGAGGGAGGAAATGCCTGAGCCGAGTTTGGAGGATTAAACCCCTCCCTCACTCAATGAACAGCACATGGAAAGCCCTGGAAGAGAAATGCAACCGACATGGTTCAGTCTGGCTAAGTGTAGCTCTTGGCAGTCAGTGATGTCCCCACCGGTGTCAGGCACCACTTGGTGTAGTCAGAGGTGATGGCACCACTGGCCTGGCCCTTGTGGTGGGTGGCTGGACTCTAGTATGGAACCAGCTACAGCTCTGCCTCGCATCGGGGAGTTGTTATTCCAGGCCATAGCTTGTTATCAGCAATTCCCCACAGATACAGAAGTATTTCCTGCTTTGGGATCTGAGTTATGCAGTTAAGAGGCCATATTTCATGCCAAACATGAGTGCATCATTAAAGGGAAACACACACATGTTGGTAAGTGGTCTTTAAATCTTTGACCTTGACTCAATGCGGGTAATCAAGAAGCTCGAATGATAAAAAAGGACAACTTTAGGGAAAACTTAAAAACAATTTTTAAGTTTAAAACAAAGCTTGGTACTGTCCATCAACTCATGAATGGATAAACACACATGGTACAGCAGTACAATAGAATGTCATTCAGTCATAAAAAGGAACGAAGTATAATAATATGGCTACAACCTGAATTACGGTAACCTTGAAAACATTCTGCTGCGTGAAAGCAGCCAGACACAAAAGCTCACATGTTGTGTGACTCTATTTATAGGAAACGTCCAGAATACGTAAATCCACAGAAGGCAGATTGGGGGTTGCCAGGGGCTGGGAGGCAGGGGGAATAGGACCTACTGCTCAGTGGGCGTGGGGTTTCCTTCGAGGTGAGGAAAATGTGCTGGAAGTAGACATGGTGGTCACACAGCATAGTGACTGTGCCAAATGCCACTGAATTGTCCGCTTTAAGAGGGTTAATTTTATGTCATGTCAGTTTTGCCTCAGTCTTTTAAAAACTGAAAAAACATTGCCTAGGAGAGGAAAAAAAAAAAGTAAATATAATCTTCCTGACCATTAAATCCTTTGAATAAAATGATGTTTTAAATTTTAAAAAATTAATCAAAACCCAGTGATGACTGGGTAGCTCTGAGCTGGGTTGTAGCATGGCCCCCCGATAATGACATAAAGCTCCCCTTGCTTGTCTCTCTAACAGAAGTGGAGAAAACCCGCTGCCAGCTCGAGCGAGAACACATCCTCGGGACGGCGGGGGTGGCAGACTCACAACGACCCCAGCTACCAGGGCTGTTTGTTCCCGAGTGTGACGAGCATGGGCACTATGTGCCCACCCAGTGCCACGGCAGCACTGGCTACTGCTGGTGTGTGGACCGAGACGGCCGTGAGCTGGAGGGCACCAGGACCAGGCCTGGGATGAGGCCTCCCTGTAAGTTGGGGGGCAGTGCGTGCTTGGGCTTGGGACTGAGAAAGGCCCCTGGGGACCAGAGTCCCCAACACCTGTGAGCATCGCTGGGGGACCCTGCTGGCGCTTTCTGCTGCCCTAAATCCTGAGAGCTCCACTGGCTCGAACCCCGAACTCCCTTTCTCCCCTCTGCACCCTTCTCTGTCTCCCTTGGCATTCACCCCACTCCTCTCCATGTCTCCTTTCTCACCCTCTCTTTCCTCTTACCCCCTTCCCTTCCTGGTCTATGCAAATAACCGGCGGCCGCTACTGCACCAATGCTGCAGTTAATAGCAGAGAGGGTGTGGGTGCTCTGGGTCCCCTGAGTGAGCCCCCTGCAGTGGTGGCCTGGCTTCCCAGCTTCTCTGCACTGGGATATGGCAGAGATGGTAGGGACCAACCGAGGCCCCGCCCTGGGGCCTTGCTGACTCAGGCAGTGGGAACTGTTCCCCGCTGGTACACTCGCCTCCTTCACAGTTGTGCCCTGTGCCCTTTGGGCACCAGGTCATTTAGGAAGCAAGGAGCAAATAGCCACAGAGGTTTCTGCAGCTGGTTCTGCAATAGCTGTGGCAGCGGGATCCAAGTTTCCTGACACCTGTTCTGTGCCTCTTACTCTGCCACACGGGCTGCCCGTCCCCTCGTGGGGCAGTCTCTTGTCATGTGAGGCAGGGAGCCATGCCTGGCATCAAGGTCAGCAGTTAGGAGGCAAGGCTAAATCTAAGGGAGAATCAGCCCTTGACTGTCACATGTTCTTGAAAGCCCACAGGGGCACATCGCTGCTGTGGGCCTGCGACCTCCCACCCCTGGGACAGGGCTTGTCGGCAAGTTCACTGTGACAGTCTCTCCTCGACATTACAGAGTTCAGCAGTCTGCCACTGCCGCAAGCTCCCTGTGGGCAGGGCTTTCAGGGCAGCTGTGTTGACGTTGTGTGGGTTCGTGGCTGTGGCCTGTGTCCAGAGCAGGCATGCATAGTGAGGTCACTCCTGTGTCTAGAAAGGAGGACTCTAAGCCTTTTTTCCCTCTTGACTCAGCCCTGCTACACTCAGCCCTGCATTATCTGTGGTACCAGGAAGGTGATGTGATCTGGCGTGAGGTGCTTGCGTGCGTGCGTGTGTGCATATGTGCATTCCTGATGCATGCAGGCCTTGCTCATTGGCATCTCTTGCCACCTAGGTCTGAGTACAGTGGCTCCCCCAATTCACCACGGACCCTCAGTTCCTCCCGCCGTGCTCCCTCTGCCCCCCGGGACCCACTTACTCTTTGCCCAGACCGGGAAGATAGAACGCCTCCCCCTGGAAGGAAGCACCATGAAGAAGACGGAAGCCAAGGCTTTGCTGCATGTCCCGGTGAGTACTGGCTCATTGCGCTTGGTGACACTTCAATGACCTGGAGAAACAAGCAAGGCGTAGGCAGACCACCTCTAAGAGAAGCCTGTCCCAGCTGCCTTGTCCAGTTTACAGCCTCCACCGCTCTCTATCTCCTTTTCCTCTTTGTCCCTCATCCCAGCACTCAGCACCCGTGCATCCATTAGGTCAGTGTGTATGTTCTGTACCAGATACGTAGCTTCCCACCAAGGATAGAAGCACCACAAGACAAGAAACCGGAGTGTTTGTTTCACAGCGTGTTCCTAGACCCAAAACGGTGCTTGGCACTGAAACAATATTTGCTGAACCAAACATAAGTGATCTTGGCATTGTCCTGGTGCCTCATGAAGCATAAATTCCCCCAAGGGGTGACCATCGCTCTCCCCTTGTATCCGCCAGCACACACCGCCAGCGAGTGGGAACGGGTTTGTTCCTTGTGAAAGTCATTTCCCCCAAGACCAAGGGCAGAGGCTAAATGTCAAGCGAGGCTATGAAAAGCAGAAAATTGAGGTGGGCGGGAGGGTGCTGACACAACAGGATAAATATCTACATGTCCTTATTTGTTTGTTTGTTTTTACCATTTTAACCATTTTTACGTGTACAGGTCAGTGGTGTTAAGTACATTCACATTGTTGTGCTGCCATTATCACTGTATATATTCAGAACTTTTTCATCTTCCCAAACTGACATTTTATACCCATTAAACACTAACTCCCTTTCCCCTCCTCCCCCCAACCCTTGACAACCACCCTTCTGTTTTCTGTCTCTATTCTAGGTATCTCATGTGGAACCATACAGTATTTGTCCTTTTATGATCAGCTTATTTCATTCAGCATGATGTCCTCAGGGTTCATCCATGTTGTCGCCTGTGTCAGAATATCCTTCCTTTTTAAGGCCAAATAATATTCTATTATATGCATATCCTACATTTTTTTTATCCATTCATCTATTAATGGACACTTGGGTTGCTTCCACCTTTTGGCTATTGTGAATCATGCTGCTATGAATGTGGGTGTACAAATATTTGCCTGACTACCTACTTTTACTTTTTTTTGGATGTAAACCAGATGTGGAATTGCTAAATCATATGGTAATTCTATTTTTCATGTTTTGAGGAACCTCCGAATGAAAGGAACTTCCTTTCCTTAGCAGCTGCACCGTTTTACATTCCCACCAGCAGAACGCAGGGGTTCCAAGTTCTCTACCATCTTGCCAACACGTACTCTTCTGTTTTTTAATAGTAGCCATCCCAATAGATGTGAAATGGCATCTCATTGTGGTTTAGATTTGTGTTTCTCTAATGATTAGTGATGTTAGCATCTTTACATGTGCTTATGGACCATTAGTATATCTTCTTTGGAAAAATGTCATTCATATCCGTTGTCCATTTGGATTGGGTTGTCGGAAAAGTCATAACGCATTTTTGCAACTAAAAACAGAAAAAATACGTCATGACTTTTCCGATAACCCAACAAATGGGTTGTTTTGTTGTTGAGTTGTAGGAGTTTTTATATATTCTAGATACTGACTCCTTATTAGATATATGATTTGCAAATATTTTTCCCCTTCCATGGTTGCTTTTTCACTGTGTTGACTGTGTCCTTTTATTCACAAACAGTTTTAATTTCTAAAATAAATTTATTCACAAATAAATTTCCAATTTATTTTTGCTTTTGATGTCATATCCAAGAAATTATTGCCAAATCTAATGTTATATGGCTTCCCCATGTATTTTCTTCTAAGAGTTTTAGAAGAAGCTTTACCTCTTATATTTAAGTCTTTTATTTATTTTGAGTTAATTCTTGTATATGGTTTGGGTAAGGATCTGTCCTTTTGACCTGACCTCTTGAGGGGGAAGTGCCTGCTGATAACCTTGATTTTCTCAGTAAAAGACCATCCTGGTCCCCCACTTCTATGATCCTCAGAGCCTCACTTTGCATTTCCATATACATTTTAGAATGAGCTTGTAAGTTTCTTGTAAGCCTACTGGGATTTTGATAAAGATTACATTGAATCTTTAACTCAGAGAGAATTGATATCTTAGCAATATTAAATCTTACAGTTCATTAAACTAATTTATCTCTTCATTTATTTGGGTCTTCTTTAATTTCATTCAGAAATGTTTTATAGTATTGTATAGAATATTGCACATTTAAAAATATTTGCTCTTATATACTTTGTTTCCGATGCTATTATAAACATTGTTTTGAAGTTTTATGTTTTTGCTAGTAGAAATATAATTTTATATTGACCTCATATCCTGCAACCTTGCTAGATTCAATTATTAGTTATAATAGTTTTAAAGATTCCCCAGGATTTTCTAAATGAACAATCATATTGTCTTAGAATGGAGTGGTTTTACCGCTTCCTTTCCGATATTTATGACTCATATTTTTTAATGATCTCAATAGGCAAAGATTTCTTAGATGATATATAAAAAGCATAAGCCATAAGGGAAAAAATAATACATTGGACATAATAAAAATTTTAAACTTTGCTCTTGAAAAACACCATTAAGAAAATTAAAAAGCAAGCTACATACTGAGAGGAAATATACATACACATATGCATACATACATACACATATGTATATGTATATGATGACAGATTTTTATCTGAAATATATAAAGAACTCTAACAACTCAATAATAAACATTTTAAATGGACAAAAGACTTGAAGACCCGTCATATAAAAAGGTGTCTAAATGCCTGTAAGTACGTGAAAGATTCCCACTATCACTGGTCACTCAGGTGCTAGTGGGTGGACCACTCTTACCACTGGTCTGCACTTTCAGGATAAAGTCATCATTGGACTGGCCTTCGACTGTGTGGACAAGATGATTTACTGGACCGACATCACTGAGCCTTCCATTGGGAGAGCCAGTCTGCATGGTGGAGAGCCAACCACCATCATTCGACAAGGTAGGCAAGGAAATACCATTCTTCCTTTTTGGTTTTGCTTCTAGCAAACCAAGTAGCTCTTGGGGGAGAGCTGATGGCGGAGTGTTTGTTTGCTCCCAGGATGTGGTGACTTGAGAGAGACTAGGTCCTCGGCCTCAAATAGCACCCTTTCCAGCCTTCTCTGAAGAGCCATCCAAGGACTCATCAAATTACAAACACCTTAGCTGGAACTTGTTGCTAGCCTAAGAAGAATAAAATTAAAACAGGGTAAGTCCCTGAAAGTTTATGTAGCCAGGTTTAATGGATAATAAAGGCCAAAGTCAACCATCCAGTTGGGATATGCATTTTTCCCGCTGGCTGCTGAGCCTGGAATTTGTTCTCGGAGTGTTTGCCACCTTGTGCTCTGTTAGGGTTTTCTCGTAGGCAGCAGGCAGAGGAATCCTACAGTTGGGAGGGTAACAAGCATTTTGGCAAATATTGTCCCTGATAGTTGTCTATTCCCAAGACAGTTTTCAAGTTAAAGGGTTGTCACTTCACCCTGTAACATCTAGTGTGTGTGGCGCGGAGGGTGGAGGGGTCTCCTTTTCTCTACCTCCTCCAGAATAGTACAGCAAACCAGGCTGAACTCTTACAGACATCCCTCAGCTCTCTGTCACATTACTGATGGTCAAGTTCAGGACGCTTTGTCACAGGCTACCCCTCAACATTCCACCTCCATTCCTTAATTTACGGATGCTGATTTAAGCTAAGGATTGGAAGCGTTATTTTAATGCCTACATTCAACAAGTCAAGACTATTTGACATGGATGTGTTTTATCAAGATTAAAGACCATTGCAACAAAACTCCAAGGACTCGTAAAAATTTCCTCTGCACTGAACAGGTCAAATGCTACACGCCCACTAAGTCAGTGACTCACCAGCTGACTTGCAGATCCTTTCCATCCAGAGACACTGTCATGCCCCGTGTTGTTTGTTTTGTAAAATCATCTTGCTTCCTCTGCAAAACACTCAAAGATACACCTTTAAAATACATGAGCCTCATTTAGTATTTCTTTTTACTTGGGGCTGAATATAGCTTTTTCAATTTCTGGTTTAAGGTTTCCCTCACAATTGATATTCCGGAAGGTTCCTGTGCCTGTGGAACAGCCCCTGGGGCATTTTTTCCTTCCTTGGCTTCCTCTCAAGAGATGGCGCCACAGGAATTAAGCTGAGGTTGAGATAAATACGTCTGGCTTTGGACGTAGCTCCCGCATCCTTGTCTGAAAGCCGATGTGCTATTTCACCTCTTCACTGCAACGTTCGTCTACAGTCGAATGATATTCCCATGCCGCTGACTGTGACGTTCGGCTTTACCCCATGAGCTCAGTGCTCCAGAAAGGAAATTTAGGAAAGCAGATGCACATTTTTTCTCTATTTTTGTGTTTTTCAAGAATGAATAACAATGGGAAATGTTTATACTTTAAAGTAATCATTTATTTTAATAAAATGAAGCATCTTAACTGTATTTACTGAAAATATAAATACTGTAATTGTTTTCTGTGGATTTCTGACACAGTTGGGAGAACAAACTTGAAATCAATCAACGCAGTGAGAATTAAATAACGTTTGTTAGTTTTCATGGTTTGAGTTAATGGACACAAGCTTGAAAATGCCTTTGTGCATCTTATCTCTCTGATAAAAATGTCACTGTTATCTATGGTTTAACTTCAAAACCCAGTGGAAGAGGGGACCAGGTCACCGCAGCTATTTCCTGTTGCTTCTGGAACTGATAATCGTCCCAGAAAGCTGTAAGCACAGTAAGAAACATTCCAGGCAGAAGCCCACTGTGAAAATACAGAAGTAAACCAGAATGTGATCTTTGTAGAAGGAAGATCACTGGGAATAGATTTTTTTTTTTTAAACTTAAAAGGAGAGAAAGAAGCTTCCACTTAAGTCATGGTACTGGTGGGCATACCCTAGTGAGTGAACATGGCAGTGGACATCTCTTCTTTTCTTGACTTCTTTATTTAATCCAATCTGAATGCTGGGATCCTCTTTTCTTCCTTGAGTTAAAGTCCTAACGAAATATCTTTAATGCGCATCATAATCTGTTTCCTGGACATATTGCCTTGCCGTTTTTTGCTACTTGCCCTGACCTCATAGTAAGGGATAGCATTTCCAGGCCCTCCCATTAGCCCTGTAGCACACACAGAAGTATTTTCCTGATTAGGGGAGGAGGGTTGGTTGCCCTCGAGTTTGAAGTCAAAACCAGGGCTGTTTGATAGGAGACAACATGACATGGAGTCCCTTCCAGGGCTCCCCTGGGTCTACTTTTCTGTGTGTCTGAGTAGCTCATGTCATACACAAAATGTGCTCATTGACAATGTGCCCCAGGATGACTTTTTCTGGTTTTGTCTGAAAGTTAGAAGGAGGCCTTTGGAGGTCTGTCTCACTGTCCCTTCTCCTCTGAGGATGTGGGAAATACTTTCATACTTTATAAATCTCTACTCTGGGTTTGAATAATAAAGATCTTGTTCAAGGGCTGTTTCTAATTCTTAATAAGCTTCCTCTCGGGGTCCTTTTGGGGGCTTTGACATTTCCAGCGTCCACAGTCATGATTGTGTTAGCCTGGCAAAGGCCAGTCTGGAGGGGACTGAGGTCTGACTGTCTCATATACTGACGAGAAAACAGAACTGGACAATCTCCTCATACTCCAGGCCCCTCGGGTAGGAAGCTTCTCTGCAGCCCCCTTCCCTTCCAGCCGTAATAAATGACCTTCAATTCTCTAGTCAGTGACGGGGAAAGAATCCTGAGGGACAGCAGCAAAACCCTGGTGGGGTTTTAATTTGGTTTTATTTACAGTCAGGAAACCATTACAGCCTTGACCTTCTGATTAGCTATGTGGACATGGAAGGTCTGCACTGTGGTCACCTTACCCTGTGGCACCCCCTGGCTTGGAAATCAGCCCCTTATAACCTAGAAAAGACTTCTGGGCGTGTTACTGATGGTCACTGATATTCCTTCTTTGTGCTCCTAATACTTCTTTAAAAGTAAAACAGCTATGGGGCTGGCTGAGTTGGCGCGTTGGTTAAGAGCTGGCTTGGGACGCCAGCTCTGAGCAGCAGCGCCCCGGTTCAGATCCCACATGAGGGCCAGTGATGCTGCGCCCTCTACAGCTAAGATGGTGAACAACAGCTCGACCTGGAGCTGGGCTGCCGTGAGTTGCCGGTGACAGCGTAGGCTGCAATGGGGCTGCAGTGGGCTGCCATAAGCTACCGTGAGTGGCTGGCAGCCAGCGCGAGCTGCCGGCAGCCAGCATGAGCTGCCAAGAGGCACCAGTGTCTGGTGATGGATCTGCCTCGCCTGGGAAGAGCGCAATGATCACAATACCAACATGGGCCAGTGAAGCAACATCCTCCACAACTAGAATGAAGAACAAAAGGACAGCAACTTGTCTGTTCCCCTTCCCCGATTCCCCAACGCTGTTCCCTTCCCCTGATTCCCCAATAAAATCTTAAAAAAAAAAAAAGCCCTAAGGGAAAAAAAAGAAGTAAAACAGCTATGATTTCCTTTATGTATTATTTTTCTGAAATGACCTTTCCCCCCAATAATTAATGAATATGGTAAGTCTGTGTGTCCTATTCCTCACCTTAATTTCTCCCTTTTGCCTGTGGGGCATTAACGCAGGCATCCTAACTTCATCTCTGGCCACTCCCCCACCCCCATGGTCTCCAGCCATAAAAAATTACACCCAGGTCATGTCAAGCCATGTCCAGTCTTTCTTTATACCTATGGGCTGGTCCCACTACCTGGAAAACCCTGGTATAGGACCTTTGCCTGACAAACTCCATTGGTCCTTCAGGAGCCAGCTTCACAAATGTCACCTCCCCCAGGAATCCTTTCCCACTCTCCCCAGGCTGAGTCCAGTGTCCCTCCTCCATGCTCCCAAGGAACGCAGAACTCAGTTGAGTTTGATTGGATGTGGGCTCCTTGCAGGTGGGGCCAAAGCTGAGGCATCCTTGTGGAACTGGGTCCCAGTGTGGTGCACAGGTGGCTGGTCCACCAAGTGAACAAGTGGCATTTCTTAATTTGTCACTTTGAGTGTTGCTTCTCTTATAAACAAGTGTGTCACACTCTTATTTGTTTGCTCAAAGTGCAAGGATTGGACGCCATGTGAAATAGCTCTGAGAAATCAGAAAAACAGAACCTTACCTGCTTACGAAACTCAGTTGTGTTCTGTGTTTGCATCTAGACCTCGGAAGCCCAGAAGGCATTGCCATTGACCATCTTGGCCGCAACCTCTTCTGGACAGATTCTCGCCTGGATCGAATAGAAGTTGCAAAGCTGGATGGCACCCAGCGCCGGGTGCTCTTTGACACCGATTTGGTGAATCCCAGAGGCATCGTGACAGACTCCTTGAGAGGGTATCTGGGTGTAAATCTGTGTGTGCGTCTGTTGTACTTGCATCTGCCCTTCCGGGTATTCTCAAAAGGGAGGCTCTAACACCAGCCTTGCTCTCCTGAAACAGATGCATAAGAATGAATGATCTAAATTGGTGGCTTTTAGAGATCCACAGTGAAATGTCAGAACATTCTTCACAGTCCCATGATCATGGACTTGATACCATGATCCACTTTCAGACCTTTTACCAAAAGAATTTATAAATCGACAACCCAGAAATTGGGTATTTCCATGTGGGTTGACCGTGGGTGAACACCTGAGTTGTATCAACCCCAGAAGAGTATCAAGGTCACACAAATGTACCCTGGGGCTCTCCGCCTAGAGGCCGCGCAGTGTGAACATCTGGGAGACCCCTTCCGATGGTTTCATCAGCACCCTAGTGCTTTCTCTCCCTTTGCCTTACTGCAAGCTCTGAATCTTACACACCAGGCCCTGGGCTCCCTGACACTTTGATGAACAGGCCACATCCTGTTCTGTGGCCACTCGGCCACCTCTCCGTTGGCAAGTGCCTCTGCCAGCATCCGTTTCTGTGCCTCAGCCCTGGGTCCACTGTGCTGGCTGTGTGCTGACAGCAGATGGGGGATTCCCATAAGTTTATGCCAGTTTTGGTGTTCTGTTTTTTTCTTTTATATCAGCTTTATTAAGATATGTCAGTTATGTTTAGGGAAAATGAATTCATTGTTAACAGAATAAGAAAATTCAAGTGAAGAACCAAATCCCGGTATCTTTGCAAAGGACCTACAGGCCCTTTTAGCCGTGCTGTGTTTCCATGTCTGCTAACATCTTCATCAGAAGTTCTAAGTTTTATTAATAAGCTTTCTGTCATGCTTCTTCATTACTTCTCGTCCTCTTTCCCCCTCATTTTCCTCCTCTAGGAACCTTTATTGGACAGACTGGAACAGAGACAGCCCCAAGATTGAGACTTCCTACATGGACGGCACACACCGGAGGGTCCTGGTGCAGGACGACCTGGGCCTGCCCAACGGGCTGACCTTTGACGCCTACTCATCCCAGCTCTGCTGGGTGGATGCAGGTGCTCCTGGGGTTGGAACAGCGCTTTTTTTCATAGCCAAACAATTATTGTCACCCACTGTGGGCTAGCCCAATCTGTACATCAAGAGGACCGGTTACGGGGAGAGGGCATAGGATAAATGTTTTTCTTTCCTGCACAAAAATAGCTGCTTATATTTGCTCTGAAATATGTTGTTTCTCCGGGTTTGACACTGTCTGAGGAGAATTCTCAATCTTCTAAGTCTGGGGTCAGCAAACTACAGTCCATGGGCCAGTCCAGCCTGCCACCTGCTGTGGTATGATCCAGGAGCTGGAAGTGGGCTTTACATTTTTAAACATTACATTTTAAATTATTGCATAAATGCCTACATAATGTCCTCAGTTTTGCCTCTTGGCCCACAAAACCTAAAAATAATTACTATCTGGCCATTTAAGAAAAAATTTACAGACCCCAGAGCCTGATATCTATTAGACCATTCACAACTTACATTCCTGTAGCCCTACTTGTTCCCAAGGAGCTGGGCCGGACTTGGAGCTAAGGGAGATAAAGTAATGCTGCCCTGGCGTGTGCCCCTGCCCTGGCAGTTTTGGGGTGTCCCTTGGGCAAAGGTTGTGGGCAGGGTGCAGATTTGGGGAGGAAGGTCCGCCATCTGTCCAGTCTCTATTGAGTGCCTGCTGTGGTCCAGACCCTGTCAGGTGCCGCGGGGGGTGCTGGGACTGCATCTTGCACTTGGGGAGGATGAGGGGTAAGGCATGCGTGGTCAAATGAAAAGGCAAGATTTAGTCAATCCTGATGTGGGCACTGGTGTGGGGCTGTGCATGGCTGCTAAACTGAGGTGCGATATAGCGGTTCTTAGGCTCTGAATTCGTGGAGGGGGGTCTGGAGAGGCTTCAGGGAGGAGGGACGTGAGCAAGAGCTGGAAGGTGGCCCTAGCTTCCCCGGGAATGAATGGTGAAGCGAGTGTACGCCTCTGTTTCGCCCACGTCTCCCGGCAGAGGCAGGTTTGTGTGCCCGACGGAGGTGGGTATTGACCAACGAGAGAGCGAGAGAAAGAAGGGACAGCTTTTCGGTTTTGAGGAGCAAGTCTCATGTTCTCCAGGATCTGTCACTGTAATGCCGAGTGTCTCTCACCCTTGCCCTCATTACCCTTGTTCTTTGACACAAAAGGGCCATTTCTTGTGTGACAATGAACGGCTTGTTCTTGCTCACACAGGCACCAACCGGGCGGAATGCCTGAAGCCTGGTCAGCCCAGCAGACGCAGGGTTCTTGAAGGGCTCCAGTATCCTTTCGCAGTCACGAGCTTCGGGAAGAATCTGTATTACACAGACTGGAAGACGTACGTCAGCTGCCGCAGTGCGGGGGCGGGGCCTGCCCTGCCACCCTCTGCCCCTGGGAGGCCATACCCTTCCCATCTGCCTCTGGGCTTGACCTTCCAGCCTCCGAGATGCCCCCTCGGCCTTGGCCTTCTCGTTGTCAGGAGGAGGGTGAAGTCGAGGGAGGCAACTTTTATCCTGTGGCAGCCGCAGGATGGGCAGCTTCAAGTCTATAAACTTGGGCTTTCTGAGCATGTCTGCCCTTTGTCCAGGAGCTGGCCCAGGCCCTTGGCTGGGGGGCTCCATGCCCGTGCCACCCCCCTACTTCATTATTGTTCTTAAACTACAGTGTGCCACGGCCCCTTCTTGGCCACCCCTTCCCACCACAAGGCAGGGTTACACGAGGAGCTGCTGCGCAGGGGGCATCTGTGCAGAAAGCAGATTTCCCAGCCTAGAATTTAGTGCTGAAGGGGAGACCAGCTGATCTTTGTCCTTTTCTATGAAGACAGAGAAATGCAGGCTTGGTCCTGCCCAGGAGGAGGTAGGGTATCTAGGAAGCAAGGCCAGTGTGTCTGTTTACAGCTTCCGGTTCATGCCCTGAACACTGAAAGAGGCTGCTCTGGAGAGAAAGCTGGAGCCATCAGACGTGTTTCACCTTCTGCCCTTTGCTTCTCCCTAGGAATTCTGTGGTTGCTGTAGGTCTTGCTGTTAACAAAGAGATGGATACCTTCCACCCCCACAAGCAGACCCGGCTGTATGGCATCACCACCGCCCTGTCTCAGTGTCCGCCAGGTAACTCTCCTGTGCTCTTACTGTGGGGCTGAGGGCACCCACCCTGGGGCTCAGAGCCCACTCTCTGGCTGTTACCTGTACCGCCTCTAGGGGCCCTGATCACCTGGCAGGTGAGACACAGCCCCTTTCATCATGGGTCTTCACTATTTTGTGGGAGAGCCACATAAATCGATAGAAAACATTAAGGAATGATGAAGTGGACGAGGGTGAGGAAAAGGGCTGGGTCTGGAAGTATGCAGTCTTTAGGCTCCGCCCAGGAACGTGAGCATCAGGATGCCTGCTGCTTTGAAAGTCCATTATTGGCCTAACGGCAATAACGCTAATTGATAATTGTAGAAATTGCAATGCACGTGGCGCTTACTGTGAGCTGGATACTGTACATAGGTTCTCTCACTTACTTTCCTAAGTGCTTTGTGTTTATTAGTTCATGTTATCTTCATAGCAACCCGGTAAGGCAGTACTATTGGGATGGTTGGAAAAGTCATGACGCGTTTTTGCAATGAAAAACATAGAAAAAGTACATTATGACTTTTCCGACAACCCAATATTATGATGCCTATTTTACAAATAAGCAAACTGAAGCCATTTGCCCAAAGCCACACACTCACAGTGGCAGAGAGAGGGGCGTCTAGGCCACCCAGCTCCAGAGTCTGTGCTGTGCTGCCCCTCCAAGACTGCCTCTAACCTGCTGCCCCTCACGGCTTCCCTCCACCCCTCAGTCAAGTGCAAAGCCAGTGGGCAAGCTAGATAAAAGGTACTTTGTACTTTAAAAATCCAACTCCCATGTTACAATCAGAACAGGACGACAGCCCTCCCTGAATCTGTTTAATAGCATTAGTGGCAAATGTGCAGGGCCCCCAAATCGGGAATCGGGGTTTTTGCCCTCCTGGCAAATCCCCAGCGATGAGGAAACAGCCAGGAAATAAGCTCAGCTGAGTGCCTGGTGCAGCCGTCCCTGTCTCCCGGAGCTCCCACCAGCGCGGCCTCCCAGAAACCAAAAAGGGGGTTAATAGGGAGGCCATGCCGTTAGCGGGCTGTTGAGCTGATTTCTGCCTTTTTCAGGTCACAACTACTGTGCAGTGAACAATGGTGGCTGCACCCACCTCTGCTTGGCCACCCCAGGAAGCAGGACCTGCCGTTGCCCTGACAACACGCTGGGAGTTGACTGTATCGAGCAGAAATGAGAAGAGTGTCGTTCCCTCTCTTAAGTATTTCATAGCAACAACCCTCCTTGAAAGGGTCCAGACTGAGAACTGTCTGACATGGTGGCTGAGTGGCCACCAGCCTGAGCCTCGACAGTATTCCCCTCATTGTTTCCCAAAACATATACCCCAAGATTCTGGAATGGGAGTGTCTCTACCCCTACACAAAGACAGCAGCCCCCAACCCCAACCCTCAGATAAGTATATACAGCCCCGAGGGAGGGTTATACACCCCATCCCAGTGCTCTGGAACCGTTTCCCAACTTAGCAGCTCAATGGTGAGCAGACCCTCCTAGGCCTGAGCTTGCCCCTTTCCCCGTGGCCTTAAGAGCTCACCCTCTCTCTGAGGTACCCACCGTCCTGTCAGCTACTCCACACACCAGCCAGGGCCACGTCAGCAAGGCTGTAAGTGGAGGAGGGGGTTCACCCTCCCATACTTTCCTACTGGTGCTCTGACTTCCCTCTTTATACTCCTGGCTTCTTACCCCCAAATTCTGTACCACTGGCGTCCTGCCCAAGGGATGTGGGTATTTGGTGGGTGATACTGAGCAGCCTCTCCCAGGTAACTTATTGGAATTTCAGCAGCAGCCTTTGGTAGCCAAAAGCTTAAGTCAAGGGAGTGTCTACTGGTCGGAATATCAAACTGTGGAGTCAGATGCTTGAGGATGGGGATTCTTTTGATGTGCCTTAACTTACACCAAAGATTACCAAATTATTCCTTTTTTGCCCAAAGCTCCTGGATCCCAGCATCTGGTGCCTTGGGCAGCGTAGCCCCACTGCTGGCACCTGTGTCCAGCCTCCTCATGGAGACCCCACTGAGACCCAGGCTGGGGCAGTACCAGTGATGCCCTCCAAAGCCCCTCACCTCTGGCCTCCACTCATGAGATCTAGTCTGCAGTCAACCAGGAGCTTGCTCCTGCCTTGTTTCTCCTTCCACCATGGCTCTTGCTGGCTGTATTCTCATCCAAAGACACAATCCAGGAGGGCTAAATTGAATATTTATACTAGTGATCCAGACCCTTTACTGCTTATTGGTATGATTAAAGGGACCATTGCCACATTTCATGCTTATGTTTCTACAATTTGTTTAGAAAACAGCTCCTGACTAGATAAGTAGCTAGTGTCATATATTTATCAACTGCTTCCCAGAGTCCTCAAACAGAAATTTTGGATTGAAAGTTGAACATAAGGAGTTTGAGTCAGTAAAGATGGGGAAGGAAGTAGAGAAGATTCAGTGGAAAGTGTCATAAAGAGATTGATCGGGACCAGGAGTGGAAAACCCAAGAGGAAGGTGGAGGAGGTGATTTAATGGTGGCGATGAGAAAAACTCAGTAACTCCAAAGAGAAAACGGTACATTTTGCCAAAGAACACTTATACTTGAGGACATGGAAGAATTGGCCAATTCTCCTAGGGAAGAGATCCCTCCCCTCATCTGCAAACCTCAGTCATTCAGTCCCCCAAACCCCACTTCTGCAGCCCATTGGAACCTGCAGGGAGAGAGCCTTTCGGTGAATAATTGGAGTTTGTTTTGAGAAGCAAAATATCCCCAAGAGAATCACAAGGTTTGGGGAACGCATGGGTCCTTTATATAGCCCAACCCATAAATTAGTCTCACTTTCTTTTTATACTTATCATTCATTCCATATCAAGCTCTCTATATCAAATGTTTGTCATGATTTTGTATAATTTTTATAACTATTTTATTCATTTTACTAGATTCATTCTAAAAATTTTTTTAATGGTGAATTCTTAAACTGTGGAAACCACTGAAGGTGCTTATTAACTGTTGCCCAGAGTGTTGGACGATTCCTTGAGTTTACAGCTGTATTAATATTAGTGCAGAAAATTAAAAAATTTTGTTTAAAAAAATAATACTCTATCTTGTTTGAATGAAGATATTTAATGTTGGGAGATTGATTCACAATGGAATCTTTAATAATCTGCAAACCTGTAGAACCCCCAGTGTTAAAAGAGGTGGTTTGTTTCCCAAGCAAGTCCACAAAAGACGTAGGGGCTTATAATGGACTTAAACATTAACTCAATCATGGACCCCCAAACTACCCTTTTGGAAATTGTTTTCAGTTTTTTAGAAAAATTTCAACTCCAGGCAATAGAATTTTCTGATTCAGTTCTGAAGATGAGCTGTATTTTCCTCCCCTCCAGAAGCAACAGACATTTTCCTGGCACTGCCATAGAACCAGGGGTCTGTTCTAAGCAGCCACTAATGGCAGTGCCACCCGTGCTGGCCCGCGCATGGAATGAGAGTGGGCCTTTGGCTTGGACAGAGTGAGGGGGCTCAGAACCTCAGCTGTGGAGAAGGGAATTGGTGTGTAAAGGCCCACTTGTGATGTGGCACCATCCGTGAAATCAGTTACTGCCTGCTGGTGTTAATTTTTTCAAGGGGGCAACTTCCATTAGGGCTCAAATGTCCAGTGTTTTATTCTGGTCAAAAAGTCTAGTTACAGGGCCGGCCAAGTGGCTCAGTTGGTTAAGAGCTCGCTCAAGAGTTTGAGCTCTGAGCAACAGCGGTTCGAGTCCAGCCCGAGCTGAGCAGCCGCTGAGCTGCCAACAGGTAGCAGGATGGCTCAGCTAAAAAAAAAAAAGTCTAGTTACTTAAAAGTGATGTCAGGGGGGCCGGCCGAGTGGCGCGATGGTTAAGAACTCGCTTGGGATGCCAGAGGGCCCCGGTTCGGATCCCACATATGAGGGCCAGTAACACTGCCCTCCACAGCTAAGATGCTGAACAACAGCTCAACCTGGAGCTGGGCTGCCTATGAGTCGCTGGCGACGGCGTAGGCTGCAGTCCCTGTGGCAGTGGATTGCCATGGGCTACCGTGTGTGGCCAGCAGCCAGTGTGAGCGGCCAGCAGCCAGCGTGAGCGGCCAGCAGCCGCAGTGAGCGGCCGTCCAGAAGCCGGCGACTGATCTGCCTCGCCAGGGAAGAGCGCAATGATGGTGCCAACTTGGGCCAGTGAAGCAACATCCTCCACAACTAGATTGAAGAACAAAAACAACAGCAACTTGTCTGTTCCCCTTTCCCCAATTCCCCAGCACTGTTCCCATCCCCCCAATTCCCCAATAAAAATCTTTAAAAAAAAAAAAAGTGATGTCAGGGGAAAATGGAATAGGAGGCTCCAGGAATCCATCCCTCTATCAAAGCAACAATTGAACTGGCAGGAGCTGTCTGAATAAATGACTTTGGAACTCCAGGTCTAGTAGAACATTTGTAGCATGCAGGAGAGAGCTTGAAGGAGAGGTTGGTAAATTTTCGTCAGCTTCAGCTTTTCCTTGGTAGTGGCCACCATCCCTCATCCCCCATTCCCCGGGGCAGTCAGCTGTGGGGACAGCAGCCCGTGTCCCTGGTGTGGCTTGTTGGAGCCAGGGTGGGCAATAAGGACCTTGTTCTCCAAAGCTCAGGTTTGGAGGTTCTGATTGCTGCTTTTCATCACTGGGGGAGGGGCGCCAGCACATACGAAAGCTCTTCATGACATTGGATTTGGTGATGGTTTCTCTTATATGACACCAAAAGCACAAGCAACAGAAGAAACAAAATAGACAAACTGGTCTTCATCAAAATTAAAAAGTTGTGCATCAAAGACACTATCAAGGACTGGCTGAGTGGCTCAGTTGGTTAAGAGCTCGCTCAAGAGTGCGAGCTATGAGGAACAGGGTCGCTGGTTCAATTCCAGGCCTGAGCTGAGCTGCTGCTGAGCTACCAACAGGTAGCAGGATGGCTCAGCTAAAAAAAAATTAAAATCAAATTTAAAAAAGACACTATCAAGAGAATGAAAAGACAGCCAACCCCTGGAAGGGGAGAAAGTATTTCCAGATCCTGTATCTGAT
Source organism: Hipposideros armiger (assembly GCF_001890085.2). Classification (NCBI taxonomy): domain Eukaryota; kingdom Metazoa; phylum Chordata; class Mammalia; order Chiroptera; family Hipposideridae; genus Hipposideros; species Hipposideros armiger. The sequence goes on along the minus strand of NW_017731517.1, from coordinate 2,441,974 downwards.
AAGGGTCAAATCCAGAATATATAAAGAACTACAACTCAACAACAATAACAAAATCAACCCAATTCAAAAATGAACAAAGGACTTGCATAAACATTTTTTTTCAAAGAAGATACACAAGTAGCCAATAAGCACATGAAAAGATCCCAGCATCGTTACTCTTGAGGGAAATGCAAATCACAACCACAATTACATATCACTTGATATCCATTAGGATGTCAAGAAAGACCCTCAAAAGACCAAAAGACCCTCAAAAGACAAAAAAACCCCAAACCCGGAAAATAACACGCTGAGGCAGACAAGGAGAAATGGGACCCTGTGTACAACTGGAACTGCACTGCCAGTGGGAATATAAAACGGTGCAGCCACTATGGAAGGTGGTACCACATGACCCAGCAGTTCGACTCCCAGCTATATACCCAAGGGAGTCAAAAGCGGGGGCTCCAACACGTACTTGTTTGCCCTCCCAGTCAGTGTCCCTTCCCCACACTCTCTGCCAGGGTCCCAGGAGCCACTTTCTCTCCCGGTGGCTCTGGGCCTCAGGTTGGTGACAGCCCCTGGCACTGTCCCCTTGGACTGCTCTGTTCCTAAGAGGTTCCCACACCCCAGCCATAACTTTAAACCTCCCTCAAATTATCCTAATTAGACTACATCTGTCTTTTGTTGAAACCCTCGCTGATACACGAGTCCATAACTCTGTGATCTCTACTTTTGAGTATGTTAGACGATATCCGTAGATTAGTTTAAAAAAAAACATTGAAAAGCTGTCTTATAATCACACCTCACACACTCATATACTCGTGTCCAATTAGGATGCATGTTAGTTACGTATGTATAACTAGCAGGTATGAATTATACAGATGTATCAAAAATATACCAAAAAAAGTCCAATTTGTTTCAATAGCTCCTTGTGATTTTCAGACTCAGAGCCCTGAATGGCAGCAAACAGCTTAACTGCTCAGTAGGGGAATTCTAGCTCAATGTGGGTTCAGACGCAGCTGTATTTGGGTCTGTCATCAACCCATCCTTCCTCAGAGTTCTCCCCTAGACCCGAATCTCAGCCCCCCAGAGCTGCAGACCTCCTACTTAGGATGCCCGTAGCCCAGCACGACCCATCTCAGGCGGGCCTTCCCCTCCAAGGGGCCCTCGCAGGGTGGGGCCCGCTCTAGGCTGTCTCCACCGGGGTCCCCCAATCCTGATGGTCTCTCTGCAGTGTCCTCATCCTGGCTGCCTGGCCCATGTGGACCGCAGCGGCTCCCTCAGCCCCTCTGCACCCCTTCTGCAGAGGGGCAAGGGGCAGCTTGTCCCCCTGAGGGAGACTGGCGTCGGAGGACTGCCCTCCTCCTTTGCTGCCCTTTGTTTGGGAGTCGTCCTGCAGAAGTCCATGGAAACACGTGAGGGCCTCCACCCCACTCGCAGTCTCCACTCCACCTGAAAGAGCTGAGCCAGCACAGCTCCTGCCTTCCCCTTCCCCCACCCTTGGCCTCCCCTCTGCTCTGGGCTCTTCTGGGGCCCTGAGGGGTGGGGGCCTCCCCTGTGCACAGGCAGTGCCTAGCGAGGCTATGCTGTCTTACACCCTTGTTCAAGGTCATTCCAACCACAGCCGTCCTGGGAGCAAAGGCAGAGGCCACTGGGGAAGTAGGGGGCATAGAGAGAAAGGACACCTCATACATAATGCCTCAAATGGGCCGGCCGAGTGGCACGTTGGTTAAGAGCTGGCTTGGGACGCCAGCTCTGAGCAGCAGGGCTGCGGTTCGGATCCCACATGAGGGCCAGTGACGCTGCGCACTCTACAGCGAAGAGGGTGAATAATAGCTCGACCTGGAGCTGGGCTGCTGTGAGTCGTCCGCGAAGGCATAGGCTGCAGTGGAGCTGCAGTGGGCTGCTGTGAGCTACGTGAGTGGCTGGCAGCCAGCGTGAGCTGCCAGGAGCCACTATAAGCAGCCGACCAATGACCGGCGACTGATTGCCTCACCCGGGAAGAGCACAATGATCATACCAACATGGGCCAGTGAAGCGATGTCCTCCACAACTAGACTGAAGAACAAAAAAACAGCAATTTGTCTACCTGTCTGTTCCCCTTCCCTGATTCCCCAACGCTGTTCCCCTCCCCCCAATTCCTCAATTAAAAAAAAATAAAAAATAAAAAATAAAAAAAATGCTGTACAAATTCAGGTGTTCAATCAGCAGTCCCAGCGCCAAAGAGCTCTCCTTTTTGGGCACTTACCCCAACTAACAGCAACTAACTTTTCTCCCCGGAGGCCTCACTGTTTCCACTCACGCATTTGGTTTCCCAAACCACCTCCATGCGTTGAGTCTCCTGACTCCAAAACATCAATGTTAACACTTGGAATTCCTGACTGTACGAGAGGCATAGGATGAGTCGTCTCTTGGTTTCCCTTCCAGGAAGGAGTGGGTCTGTGCGCAGCCTGGGTGAGTTCACAGCCAAGGTGGGTGTGTAGCAGGAGGCAGGAGACGCCCCTGAAAAACGGAGGAGCAGAGAGAGACATTAGAGGTCATGGGGTTTTAGAGTCCATGTCCATTCGGGGTGAGGGGAGAAGGTGAGGGATGTTTGCTCACATCCATTAGGGAACTGGCTCTGGGTGTGGGCACGGTGCTGGAAGGGGCTGCTGGCAGCAAGCATCAATGTTTTCCCTGCCTCTTGGCATTTCCAGCCTGTGGGAGGGAGGGGCTATTACGTCTGTGCCAAGTTGTCCTCCAGCTCTTAGCCCTTGGGTCTGTGCTCCTCAGGGGACCTCCCTGGGACCTCCGGGGTCCTTGGCACTGATGCCTACATGCACGCTGCAGCCCCCAGACCCACAGCTGCCCTCTTCTTCCTTAAGGGCTTCCACAGAGAGGGCATAACTCACTTCCTGATCCCCTCACTTCCTTTCACAGCACCACCCAAGTACTGCAGGAGGGTGACAGACACCCCTGAAGCAGGCACGGGGATTGGGAACAACAGGAAATAATCCTGCACATTCCCCATCCTTGCTCCTCTCACCGCGGGTCTCCCTGCCCTGCTGCCCTGTCTGCGACCTGCCCTGCTGTCTACACCACCTGACACCTCTCTTCCCCTCCCCAGAGACACCTCAGTCCAGGGTCCTCTCTTTACCCCCGAGCCTGGGTTATTCAGTCCAGGATGGTCAGCCAAAGTCTTTCAAAGACAAAGACATATCACCTTATGATAACATTTAATGGGGAATAGGAACACAAGGATAGAGAGAGAAAGGGCTCACGACTCTCTCTTAAACAGCTGAAGGATGTGACATCACTGTTGTATTTGGGTTTAGCGCATACATTTGTAAATGATGGAACAGCTTCATTTTTTAAATACCAGTATGGACAGTACCCTTGAAGTGATACCTCTTTGTAACTGAGCAAACCCATGATGAAAAATGTTTCAAAGACAATAAAAACGTAAGGGGAAACATGGTTTTGCAAACGTCTTTTAGTGGGTACTCCAGCAAACATGCTTGAAGATGTGGAAGGAGGAGGAGACAAGGCCAGGAGCCTCACTGGTGGGATTGTCACCCAGCTGTGGCTCTGACATTGAGCCCTGGCTGCCCCCTTTCCACTTGAGTCAGGATGTGGGACGCTGCCTAAAGCTGCAGCCCCAAGGGTGACAGTCCCTTACTATGGAGAAGGACCCCTACGAGGGTCCCTTGTTAAAACAGCACACAATTAAGAGATGGAAGGGCCAAAAAGGCTTGAAAGACAAGCTCTAGGATTGGCTTCCTGCTGCTTGAAGTGCAAGTGGGGATAAGCCCTGGTGACTACCTGCGCTCTCCAGCAGGGGGCACTCACGTTTTACTCCAGGAGGTTCTTCTCAGAGGCAGTTCCAGATGATACCGCTAGAGGGCAAGAGAAGACTCTGAATGCGTTCCCTGGTGGGGGTGG
>NW_017731517.1:2423326-2438052 GCF_001890085.2 Hipposideros armiger | reverse complement strand
GGGTCCGTAGGAGGGTGGGGGTGGAGGCTGAGGTTCCCAGAGCTGGAGGCCCAGATAACTTCCCCAAAAGCAGCAGTGCTCAGCCTTTCCCATCATTCTGCTCGAGAACTTTCTTAATACGATTGGTCAGTTGCCTAACCTGCTACCAAAGGAAGTTCAAATGTTACAGTTTCCCAAATGTCTTCAAGCCTCTTCATTTTAATGCAGATTTCCTCCAAACAGCCAGCACTTTCCTCCCTAAATCATCTTACTCAATAAACATTTTCGACATCGGTGGCACTCTGGGTACAGCATTCCTAAATGCACCTCTGTGTACCCCAAGTGTGATCATTTCTTCAGGAACCAGGAGCCAGGAACAGGGTCCTCCTCACAGCTCTCAGAAGGAACCAACCCTGCAGACACCTTGACCTTGGACTTCTGGCCTCCAGAACCATTTCTGTTGTTTGAGCCACTGAGTCTGTGGGACTTTGTTACAGCAGCCCAGGAAACCAATACACAGGTGATGTGTTCACTAATACACATGTGACAGGCTGCACCTCAGCTCTTTCCCATATGAGAATTCCTAGGAATAAAAGAGCACGTGGACTTCAGAAGGAAACCAACATTAGCTGTGAGTATGCGGGGGAGGGGTACCAGACTAGGAACCTCCACCGGTTCATCTCAGTCAGAACTCAACCTCCCCAGTGTCAGCCCTGGTTTAAGCCAGAGTCTCCGAGGCCAGGATCAGAATGACCCACCCGTGATCCCAAAGCACAGCCAGGTGGGAACCACTGAAAAAAATTCCTGGAAAAATAAAAAAACCTGATGAGATCTTGATAGGGGTTGGGTCGCATCTGTGGATCAATTCAGGGAGAATTGCCATCTTAATAACATCGAAGCTTCCAATTCAATCACAAGGACTGTCTCTCCATGTCTTTAAGAAGAGCTACCACACTTCTTCAGTGACTATTACACTCTGCCCATAGCCTCTTCCACGTGTGATCTGCATCTTACAGATGTGGCATCTACGCCCGGAGAGGTTGGGGACACAAGTAGCACAAGCACGCTAGAATGCCAGCACATGGCTTCCACTTCACTCTATTGCTCCTTTTCGCTATGAAGGCGGCTGACAGCCGCCAGCCAGTTCTGGTTTAGGGCATCTTGTTGGTGTAATCAGTGCCTTCAAAAAGGGACTGATAAAAACAAAACAGAGATCAGGTTATCTCTAGTAACCAGGAAATATGTCCAAAATGTGAGATGAGTGAATAGAATAAGGAAGCTATATGTCCTGCAACCTACCCTCGTACAACCAAAAACATGGTGTATTTGCACTTAGGGAAGGCCTGGAAGGAGACACCGGAAGTTCCTCACTGTGGTTCTCCCTGGGGAGGGTGCCATGGTGGGGGTCAGTGAGGAGGATTTTAAGTTTTCATCCTGGACTCTCCTCCACTGTCGTGAGGATGCATCACCTTTACCGTTAAAAGAATTTCAGGTTGAGAGAGAGATGGGGAAAGGGTTCCCCCATATTGCCGATTGCAGAACCTTGCAAATGGGAAGTTCCTTGGCTCCCCTTCACAACTACGGTGACTATGGAGTCATTCTGTCCTTTGAGGGTCACTGTGCATGCCATGCTTTGCAGAGGTGAGGGCAGGGGAGGAAGGTGCACACACTGAGGGAACAAACTTGCACCTGTCGCATCCCAGGTCCTCTGCTAGGCTGATCGTGAGTGGAGCACAGCTGCTGCCCTCAAAATTGCGCTGTAGGTTGTCCCTTGGGCATGCAGGCTATTTACTCCATCACTTATGGCTACTGTGGGCCCTGCAGCAGTTCCTGTTTGGGGGCAAAGCCACCATGTGAAAGTGACAGAGGAAGCTGTGGCTATGACAGTGAGAGTGGGGTATGGGGAGGGCCACCTGCTCTCTGCCCTTTGGGGAATGGGTGCTCCTGGGCTTGCCTGCAAAGACTGGGCAGGACAGGGGCTACTCCCTGGTGCTGCCTTGGGAGCCCCTGCAGACCATGGAGTAGGTGAGACCTTCACTCTGACTCTCTTTCTCCCTTCTGTCATCACCCCACCCCCCACCCCTCACAACAGTCACCTCCACCTCACTGCAACCACCCTTCCCTCTACTGGGTACTTCCCACACTAAACTGAAATGACCTATTTCTTTGTTTATTGACCAGACTGGCCTGTGAGTTTTTTGAAGGCAAGAACTTTGTCTCACTCATCTTGGCTTCCCTAAGGCCTAGAATCCTGCAGGGTACATAACAAGTATACCTTAAATGTCATATAGTTGGACAGATCGGGGGATCGAGGTAATGCAATGGAAGCTGACATAGTTCCACCCAAAATAAATGTTCCTCCAGCCCAAACTCTCTTCCACTGCCTAGATGCGGCCCCACATGTCAGCCTGCTGTCCAGTGAGTGTGGGCCAGAAGAGGTGTGTTTTTCTGCACACACACAACACACCCTGGAGACACTGGGTGTCTGTCCTCATTGGCACTCCTGAGTGTTTAAAAATAGAGCGGACTCATAAGAATGAGAAGACAAACCACAGACAGGAAGAAAATATTTGCAAAACACACACCTGCTAAAGGACTGGTATCCAAAATACACAATGAACTCTTAAAACTCAACAGTAAGAAAATAAATGGCCCAATTTAAACAATGGGCAAAAGACCTAAACAGACACGTTACCAAAGAAGTTCTACAGATGGCAAATTGCATATGAAAAGATAGTCAATATAATATATAATTAGGGAATTATAGATTAAAACAACTGTGAAACACTACCACACACCCTTCAGAATGGTCAAACAGTGACCACACCAAATGCTGGTGAGGATGTGGAGCAAAAGGCGCCCTCAGTTACTGCTGATGGGAGTGCAAAATGGGACAGACACTTTGGAAGACAGTTTGGCAGTTTCTTATAAAACTAAATATACTATATAAAAATTACTATATGATCTAGCATTCATGTTCCTTGGTATTTACCCAAAGAAGCTGAAAACATGTCCACACAAAAACTCACACTTGGATGTTTATAGCAGCCTTATCCATAATTGCCCAAGCTTGGAAGCAACCAAGATATTTATCAGTAGGTGATGGATAAATAAACTGTGGTCCATCCTGACAATGGAATATTATTCAGCACTAAAAAGAAATGAGCTATCAAGCCATGAGAAGACATGGAGGAAACTTAAATACCTCTTACTAAGTAAAGGAAGTCAATCTGAAAGGCTGTGTGCTATATGATTCCAACTCTATGACATTCTGAAAAAGAAAAACTATGGAGAAAGTTAAAAAAAAAAAGCAGTGCTTTTGGGGTTAGGTAGGGGGAGAGAAGGATGACTCGGTAGGGCACAGAGGATTTTAAGAGCAGTGAAACTATTGTGTGTGATATTGTAATGGTGTTTTGAAACTGTGGACAAAAACCATAGAATGCACAACACCAAAAGTGAACCCTCATGTGAATTATGGACTTTAGTTGAGAAAAATGTATAGCATTGACTCATCCATTGTAATAAATGTCCCACATTAACACAAGATGTTAAAAATAAGGGAAACTGACTTTTAAAGCTGCATGCATATGACTGTTCTGAAATGTTTAAAACAAAACAAAATCAAAGGTTTCATTTGGGGACTAAAGATTAAAGTGCTAGTATTGTCATTGAAGATGTGGGATTGTGCTAGTTGAGTGGGCCCCTGGACCAGGCAGAGGCCCCGGTTCTGTTAGTGTCCTGGGGCTGCCATAGCAAAGCACCACAACGTGGGCAGTTGAAACAGAAATTGATTTTCTCCCAGTTCTGGAGTGTAGGATTCTGAGATCAAGGTATCAGCGGGGCTGGTTCCTTCTGAGGGCTGAGAGAAACTGTGCCAAGCCTCCCTCCTTGGCTGGCAGACTTTCATGTTCACATGGTCTTCTCTGTGTGTGTTCACATCTCTGCGCCAGTGACTCCCCATTTTTACCTGATTACCTCTAGAAAGACGCTATCTCCAAATATGGTCACATTCTTAGTATTGGGGGTCAGGATTTCAACAGATAAATTTAGGGGGACAGAATTCGACTCATAACACTGAACACCCACTGGCAGAGGTTTGTTACTGAACAAAATAATGGGTCTGTTGCTTGATGAGCACAATGTGTAAGGTAGTCGGTTTCCAAAGAGAAAAAGGTTTACTTGTGAGGCAGCCAAATTAGGAGACTGAAGACAAGGTTCAGATTAATCGCCTTCAATAAAGACTTGGAGTAAATTTAGAGGATTAAGGTAAGGAAAAACTGTGCATATTTATGTATTCTAATTCGGGAGTTTTGATTGGACAGCCTTGGAACTATGCCATCTAAGGTAGGAATGGAAAAGGTGAGAGAAAGCATAAAGGAACTCCAACTTGGCGGGGTCTGGTTGGGCGAGATCTAGGTGTCCGGAACACCGTGCTTTTGAATACTGTCCGCGAGGACCCAGTCTGCGCACGCAGGTTCCGGCTCGGGGCAGGTTTGCTTCCGGCCGCCTGTCGGGCTGGTTGGAGTTCATTTGTTGGCTCTCTGTGGCTGGGTGACCCCCTGCGGCCAGTCTTATCCAGGTTGGTGTGGTGGTCTCTGGGGCATTGTGAAGGAAGGCTGCTGTTATGTCCTGAAAGACACTAAAAAAAAAAAAAACCTAGGAAAAAAAACTATTAGGGTCTTAGGTTCTTCCGGTGAAGAAATTGCGAAGTACATGGACTCTTCCGTCCCCTCAGGGAAAAAGGCTGCCGGTGCCGTTGCTGAAGGAAAGCTCAGTGAGCAGAGCCCAGGGCCGACCGCTCGCGGCCTCCGGCCTCTCGGGAGAAGACCTTGTGGGCGGTGCAGGGGGTGCTGGCTGCGCCAGGCCTTCACCGGACCCAGTGGGAACCACCCTCCCAGCTCTGCCAACAGCTGATTGGGGACCCAGGGCTGGTGGCAGTACCGTCTCCGTGAGCGCCCTTGGCCACAATTTACGGGGCTTCGCTAAATCAAAAACAGGAGGGCCACAGAGCTAGGCTGCACCTGCCGGGTGCAGTGGAGGCCATCGTGGGGCTGGCAGGTTCCCAAATCACATCATCATTGTCACCCAACCGAGCCCAATAGACTAAATGCAACAGAACACCGTGGTGACCCTGGGAGTTGAGAGCTTTGTGCTGGTGATGGGCCTCGTGAGGGGACAACCTGAAGACGCCATGGCCCTGAATGGAAACAGACGGGTGCTGATCTGCAAATGAGAGCTTCTGCCCAGAGGTAAGTCGACCTACGTTATTTTAGGACACATGATAGTATTTAATAAATTTATCTTTTTTTAAAATTAAAGTTTACTGGGGTGACAATTGTTAGCAAAGTTGCATAGTATTTAATAAATTTAAATGTTTTATACCACACGTCTTTCCGAAAAGAAATGGAGACAGCAGCTTTTATCGTAAGGGAAATTGATGTTTCGTATGGTAAGGTTCTGGAATGCTTCCCTGAAAGGCTTTGTAGCCCTTTTCATATTAGGTTCCCTTGACCCTGGCCCTGAAGGGGAAAGTGGAAACTCAAACGAAATAGCCTTAAGCAAAGCTAATGGTCACAGAGAGGACTTGGGGTGCCTCTCTCCCTAGCCCCCACCCCCGGCTCTGGGGGGAAGTTCAGATCATTGAACTCCCCACTTCAAAGGCCAGAAGCTGGCCACCCTGTTTGTAGTCCGCATTTTAGCAAAGTTTTCACCTGGATTTTATGATCAATCCAGCTATGCGATCTTCCTGCCATTGATATTTGCCAGTGACACAACTCAGGAATAATTCCTCTGCTTTGAAAAGCCAGAAGTTGGTCACACATTTAATTTTTATAGAATTTGCTTCCACATCTGGAATTTACTCAAAGATGAAACTGACCTCCTCCGCTAGGGTAGTGTATTATTAGCTCTTTATTAACAAGTTCTTTGAAAAACATAAAAGACTGCCATCTGATAGACTTAGGAATTTTAGTGTGGGTTTAGTTAGTGGTTAGACTCGCTTTGCCATATTACTTTATTCATTTACTACTCAAAAGTCCACCCAGTGCTTATATACTGCTGACAAAACTTCATGGCTATTAAATTTTTTTTTCATTGAGATATAATTGACATATAACATTATATCAGTTTCCGGTGCACAAGATAATGATCTGATATTTGTATATGTTGCAAAATGATCACCACGATAAGCCTAGTTAACATCTGTCACCACATAGTTACAATTTGTTTTTCTTATGATGAGAACGTTTAAGATCTGCTCTCTTAGCAACTTTCAAGCCTACATTGCAGTATTATTAACTGTGGTCTCCAGGCTGTGCATTACATCCTCAGGACTTATTTATTTTATAACTGGAAGATTTTACCTTTTGACCCCCTCCCCCTTCACAGCTATTAAGTCCCAATAAAATGTATTTATTTTTTTGCTTTACCTGAAGATACGGAGGCACCCACACACCTGACTGTGCTGAGCTGGAGGCACCTAACTCCTGTATTTTACTCTCTATGGGTATACACAGTGCACTTAATGGGGAGCCCCAGATGGCAACAAACCCACCCCAAAACCAGGGACAAAGCATGAATGGGAAGGCCACTCAGGAAGCCAGATCATACTGGGCTTCTCCCGGTGCCGAGTAAATCTGCCGTGGGACAAGTTCACTTCATCATTGCATTCCGCTGAGGCAGTTCGTCCAGGAAGCATTGTTGCCATTTATAACTGGGCTTCATGGGAGGATAAACAGGGCACGGCTCTGGAGTCAGAAGACAGGTTCCAGCCCCGGCTTTCCCTCTTTACGCGTTGTTACTCCACCTTTCTGAGTCTCGGCCTCCTTCTCTGTGAACAGGGAACCGTAGCCCTGATGGACCCACGGGAAGGCAGCCAGCGGAGTGCGGGGCCTGTGGTGTGCCCTCAGTAGATGGACACTTGTCCTCATACACAAGGTTGTCACTGCAAAGGCACTCACGGGTGGCTATTGCCTGCTTCCCGCCTGAACTGGGGTTTCGCCCACAATGCTGCTCTCTGGGAGCTGCTCTTAGTAACCATCCCCTAGTTTTAGAGGGCAGTCGTGACATCAAGTCAAAGCTGCAGGCAGGGCCGGCCGAGTGGCGCGATGGTTAAGAGCTGGCTTGAGAAGCCAGAGGGCCCGGTTCGGATCTCACATATGAGGGCCAGTGACACTGCCCTCCACAGCTAAGATGCTGAACAACAGCTCAACCTGGAGCTGGGCTGCCATGAGTCNGGATCTTGCAGTTTGCAGTGTGCCCCTCGTTTGGGCCTGTCTGATTTGTTCCTCAGCATTAGGTTCAGATTAAGCACGTTGGGCAGAAATGTTACACAAGTGGTATCTTCTCCGTGAGTCACGCCAAGAGGCACATGGTGTTCGTTTTAATCTGTGGGGAGATACTATGAGACTATAAATATCCAGTTCCTCTCAAATTTGCCCCCAGCAGTTTCTAGAACCGACCAGGTGGCCACACACTGCATGCCACAGGCATCCAGCCTGCAGCTGGCTGCCTGCACCCTTCCTCATGCTGCATGTTCCTGCCGTGTGCCCCTCCCCCAGTGTGAGGACAGGGTCTGCTCCTCAGGCCCCTTCCCCTTCCCCTCCTGTCACAGAGGTTTGCACTGAGCAGGGAGCCCACAAGAGCCTGTGGAATCGAAATAGATATAAAATACATGATCTGAGGTCCTGGGTATCTGCTCAGAAATAAGCACCTCTAACAGTAGTCCGTTTCAGAAAGTTGTCATTTATAGCTAACGGAGGTGGGACCCCTGGACAGACCCACTCCCAGGAAGCACAGAGGAGGAAAAGTACATTCATGTCTTTGTACTTGGCAACAAAGTCTCCCTGCCTGGTTCTCTTTGGACCTCAGGTATGTTCAGCTGCGACACCTCAGTTCCTGGCCTCCTATCGTCCATCCAGACAAAGCTTATAGCTTGTTTTACTTTATCTAAAGAACAGAAATATCCTTCTGTTCATCTGCCTATGGGGGACTCAGACTGAGGGAACTTTGAATGGAATATGTGTAAAAAAGGAAGGAAGGAAAGGAAAGAAGGAAGGAAGGAAGGAAGGGAGAGGGAGAGAGGGGGAGAGGAAGGAAGGAGGGAGAAGGAAAGAAGATGACACAAGAGGGAGAGAGGGAAGAAAAGAAAAGGGAGGGAGGGAGGGATGGGAATGTGAATATAACCAATTATGTATCAATATGAATATCAACTAAACGTGACTATACCTACCAACCCAGCCACTGTGCTCCACATGGTATTTATGGCTGCAGGGTGTTAAGTGATCACCTCACTAGAGAAAGAGAGAAGTGAAATGTGGGCACTCATTTATTTATTCGATGTGTTTTTATTAAGAACCTAACATGGCCTGGCACTATTCATTGCTGAGGATACAGCTATGATCAAAACAAGTGCCTGCGCTCATGGAACGTACATTTTAGTGAGTACTAACAGACAATAAACAGAAATTACCCACATGCNGAGAGATCACCCTTTCTCGGCCACCTTGTTGAGGCCTTCAGCAGATGGGCTCATGCCCACCCACCACCCACACTGGTGAGGGCAATCTTTACTCAATATATTGATTTAAATGCTAACCTCTTTTGGAAACACCCTCCCAGACACACCCAGAAGAATGTTTCACCAGCTATCTGTTCATCTCTCAGCCCTGTCAAGCTGACACATAAAATATTAACCATCACAAGAAAAAAGGAAAAAGACTGGAAGGGAAATTGAAAATAATTGTCATTGATTGTATTGACATCATGGGATTATGGCTAAATTCATTTTATTCCTTTATGACTTTCTATGTCACTTTGGCTTTTAACATCAAAATAGTTTTTTAAAGCATGTTAAGCCTCTGTTGTGATCACTGCCGTAAGCTCAGAACAAGGCTGTTCTTCCTGGAACCCTAATTTCAGTCTTACAGGGTAGGGAGTCAGTAACAGTGTGGGGATGACCCCAGCAAGGGCAAACTCGTGCCATTCTTGGGGTAGAGTTGGCCCCACGGTGTCCTCCACTCATTTTGTTCCAATAACCTGAAAATCTGGTTTCCTTTTTACCCTTTTCTATCATACTCTTCCACTTATTCATTCATTCATTAATCAGATATTTATTAAGCAACTTTCTATGAACAATGAGCCACATTGGGCCCTGGGCATCACAGAGTGAGCATTGGGCCCTGAGTTTCCAGCTCTGGCTTACAAAGGAGGTAGATAGTTAAACAAATGGGGACAGAACAGGAACAATGACGTGCTATTGGAGCTCAAGTCCAGGAACCTGAGCATCAAGGGCAGGAGGCTTCCATCTGAGGTACATCTCAAAGAAAAGTTACAAGACAAACAGGCAAAGACTTTCTGCAAAAAAGGAGCGATGCCAGAAAGACGTGGAGGATTCAGAGCGTCATGGAGGGCAGTGCACATTGTTTACAGGAAGGGGCTAACGAGGATGCCAGACCAAGCCAGGGGTGCAGGAGGGAGGGGTCATTTTAAAGTAGGTGTGTTCACACTTGGAAGGGTGTGGTGTGCCCTGCAAAGGAGTGTGGCCTCATCCTACAGACAGTGGGTTGCCTGGGTCTTAGAGTGAGGACATGGTGACACTGGCTTTTTAGCCAGAGAATTCTGGTGGCCATTACAAGGATGGAGCCAGAGCAAGAGTCAGAGGAAAAGTGAGAAGGCCAGTGGGGGTGGGGGACAAAAGGACCCAGCAGTGGGTGTCACCGGGATCCTACATTACTATGACTTGCAGATCAGTCAGGTGGGAGTGTGAGGGTGGGGAAGCCAGTGGGTCCAGCCATCTTCCCAGTGTGAACACACCTCCATGCCAGGACACCCACTGTGTCCTCACACACCCTTCATTTCTGCTGCTGACACTGTCCCTTCCACCTCTGTCACTGGAATACATCCTCCGAGGCCCAGCGTGGGGCTCACCTCCTCCAGGAAGCCTCCCCACTGAGGTTCCTCAAAGAACGCTCTCCCTCTGGTTCCACGGCCCTGAGTCCCACACGCCACCATCCTGGTTTTGCTGTTGCTTACATGTTTTGAGCATGTGTCATGTCTCTTAAAGTACAGAGTAAGCTCACTGTGGAACGATGACATGAATTACACCCTTTCTGTACCGCAGAAGCCAGAGTCAATAGATGATTGAGTTATTTGGTCCATCGTCAGCGTGTCAGGAAGCCTATCAGCAGCATCTGTCTCTCTGCTGTCTTTGGTGTTACTGGGTGGTGGGCCCTGGACGTGAACTCACAGTGAAAATGGAGCCACTTAACCTCGCTGGATTTTCATTTTCTCATCGGTGAAATGGCAAGGACTAACTCGCCATTAACTCCTTTCACCTTTATTGACAATGGGGCCCCATTTCAAATGTGGGCCTGTTTATGTGCAGTAGCTGCCATGAACCAAACCCTCATCTTCCCTCCTCCTTCTTCCTGCTCCTCCTCCCCTTCCATCCACACTAGACTTAGAAAAAGTGGTGACCGCCCCCACCCCGGCTGGGTGGTTCCTTCAAAGGCAAGCCCCTCCGCTGTCCCAGCATGGCAGAGATGGCAGTTTGACAGCTCTGGGTCTGGGCACCACCGCTCATGTCTGCACAGGCTGCGGCTGGGTCCAGGCTGAGGCCTGGGTCAGGCCCATGCTCACTAATTATAGAGAAGCAGTTACTGCAGAATTTCCCGAGGAAACCAAAGCGAGGGTTTGGTTTCCACTTATATTGAGCAACTTCCTTCCAGGGCGCTCAGCTCCTCAACTAAACATTCTCTTTCACTACACGCAGTCTACCAACACACCAGGGCTGAATGGTCCGTTTCACATAAATGTATAAATGCACCTTTAGGAGGAAGCGAGGCCCCTGGTTACCCTGGTGGGGATATTTACAGGAATTTGATGGTCCACCCTGATAATCTAAAGAATCTAGACAAAGTTGAGGTCACAGGTCATGGGCAGTGTGGAGACAAGGGACAGCTAAGGACATAATGTTAGATTTAAACAAAATAGTGTTACCTGAAGTCTCAGAGAACATTTTCCATCTCACTGGCAGCCACCTAAAAGACATTTAAACCCCCACGAAAGCCAGCCAAGGCTTTCATGACCCGGAGCCTCCCTGTCAAAGTTTTGTCTCCTCTGCAGGTTACTTGAGCCCCTCCCTGCCAAGCCCACCCACCTTGCCCCCCACCCGGGCCAGGAGCTCCCCCACTTGAGGAGAAACAGGAAACAGTTCCAGCTATCGATGTTGGTTACCGCAAAAAGGCCCAAATTCCTGGGCTCACTTTCCTCTGACCTACCTGATCCTAGTCATGTTTGGATGAGTTTTGGTCGATGTACTGCAAGAGCTGTTTTCAGTTTTTCCAACTCTTTCCTTTCTGTGGACACCCTGACCTAAATCTCTAACCATTACCCGTTGGTCATCACTTTTACCAAACCTTCCCTTCCATTTCCAGGTTGCTAATTCACTTCTAGGTTGCTACTTCTCTCTCCCTCATACATTTCGTGTGTGTGTGNATGTTGTGGTGACCCCCAACCATAAAATTATTTTTGTTGCTACTCTATAACTGTAATTTTGCTACTGTTATGAATCATAATGTAAATATCTTTTTGCTTCCAATGGTCTTAGGCGACCCCTGTGAAAGGGTCATTCAACCCCCAAAGGGGTCACGACCCACAGGTTGAGAACCGCTTGGTTGCAAGCGGTTCTCAACAGGTTGCAGCGGTTCTCAACCTGCCCTGCCCCTGCCCCCTGTCAAGCTGCCCTGCCTACCTCCATCTCTCCCCTCCCTGTGGCCTCTCCACCAGCCCCAGAGTGTGAGCCCATGCGAGTAAGCGTGTGTGCACGTGTGTGTGTGTGTGTGTGTGTGTGTGTGTGTGTGTGTGTGTATGAAGCTGCCCCTAAGGCAGGATCTGGGAGATGGGAGAAGAATTCATTCATTCGATTAACAAAAATTGATTAGGCACTTCCTAAGTGCACGGACAAGGGACACAGCAGTGAAAAGACACACAAACCCCTGTCCTGGTGGGGCATGGCCCAGCAGTGCACTGTTAGGGAGACCAGGGTGAGGATGTAGGGGACTCGGCAGGGCCACCTCTCCCAAACCAGAAAGGGGCAAGGCACGCCTCGGGTGATCCGGCTCCCACCTCACATCGTCAGTGGAGGGCTCTCCTTCCCAGTGCCACGTGCCTCAGGCTTCACCTCTGCAAACACTGTGGAAGCATGTTTCTCCCTCAGGCATTTGCATTTTGTGAGGATCAGAGCCTTGGAAGTCTCATCGTTGCCCGCAGGAGGTTTCTCTTTCAGGGGAAAGTGTGCGTTTGTCCAAGCTGTGACAGGTCTTGAACTTACTGCTGGCCTCTCCTTTAGTAGCCAAGCTGACTCAGACCCACAGAATGGTTGTGATGCCTCCCTGTTCATGACCTTGAAAATCAGAGGAGGGAAGGGCTTGGCATTGGACTCGGGTGGGGCAGAGATAGAGGCTGGTAGAGGTGGTTACGGTGGGAAGAGCCAGTACCCAAAGGTCTTAGGACCACCAGGAAATGACATTCGTTGAGGGCTGACTGCGGGCCAGACGCCTGTCACTGTGGTGGCCCATGGGGGTGGTAGAGATAGTACAGTGAGGGAGCCCCGGTTCAAATCCTCCTCCTGCTCATCTCCAGCTGTGTGTTCCTTGTCATCAAGGTTAGTTACTTAACCTCTCTGGGCCTCATTTCACTCACCTGGAAGCTATTTTTAATAATAGCTGCTTTGGAGCGTTGCTGTAGAGACAATGCTGGGAAGGGGTCGGGCACATGGAAGGCACATAAATAATACCCATCATAATGATCACACCGAATGCTTACAGCAAGTCTGGGAGGTTTATTCTCCAGCGGGAATTTTAGATATCTTCCAGTTCAGTGGCTCTCCAACATCAGGGTGTCTGCATCAGAGCTATCCAAAGAGCGAGTTCAAACACAGGTTTCTGGGCTCCACCTGCAGAGGCTCTGATTTGGTGGGTCTGGGTGGGGCCTGAGCATATGTGGTCCTGACAAGTTCCCTGTGACTCCGATGCTGCTGGTGTGAGGACCACACTTTCCGAACTGCTGTGCTAGCTTAAACTATGGATTTCAGGGAGGAGAATCCTGAGGTCAGAATGTTTGCTCCTTGCCCATAGTCAGTGGCGTCTAGGCCTCCAAGCTCGCGGTCCAGGCCAAGGTCGAGAGATGGGAGAGCAAAGTCCCAGGCTCCCAGGCGGAGTCAGGATGCAAGATGTCAGACCACAGAAAGGCCGGGGGATCCAAGGTTCCAGCAAGAGGAATGCGCTTGGCGGAGAGCAAAGCCCCACTATTAGAGGAAGGGAATTGGCCTCTGTGGGCCTGATCCACAGCAGCTCGGGTCCCTGGGCTCAGGGAGTGTGTGTGAACCTGTGAGAGTGACAGTGTTTTATGTGTGAGTTTGACAGTATGTGAGCGAGTGTGTGTATGTGTCTGCTCGGGCAGCCATAACAAAGCACCACAGATTGAGTAGCTTAAACCACAGGACTTAATTATCTCAAGTCCTGGGGGCTGGAAGTCCGAGGCCAAGATGTGGGCAGGGGCAGCTCCTTCTGAGACCTCTCGCCTTGGCTCATAGATGGTCCCCACACACTCTTCCCTCTGTGCGTATCTGTGCCCCAGTCTCCTCCTTCTATAAGGAGCCCAATCATAGCAGATTGGGTTCCACCCTAATGACCTATTTTACCTTAATCAATCACCTCTTTAAAGGCTCTATCTCCAAATACAGTCACATTCTGGGGTGTTGGGGGTTAAGACTTCAACATACAAATATTAAGGGGACACAGCTGAGCCCATGACTCTGTGTGTGTGTGTGTGTGTGTGTGTGTGTGTGTGTGTGTCTACACGTGTGCACAAGAGCGCTGGTGTGTAAGACACCTGGCTTTCTTTCCTGCCTCATCCTGGGCTTGTAAGTTTATGGGGAGGTTGAAGAGGTCCGGCCTGTCACAGGTTAACACGGTTTTTTAGATCTCAGGGTTTGACATGAACTCCTCCTAAGTTCCTGGGGTGTTGGGCCTCCATCCCAGCAATGCTTTCCTCTGAGCACTGTCATGTCATCTTTCCTGCTGCCCCCCGCACCCCACCTCCCCCGCAGCAGGAGAGGCAGCTTGAGAAGGTGGCTCCCTTCTGAGGACAATGCCGGCCTTGCTCCCACCAGCCTGACTCCATTCTCTGGATCTCGCCTCACGCACTGTCATCCTTAGTGTGTCCCTGAGGCCAGAGTCCCCGTTTTCTTGTTTTTTAAGCTACAAAAGACATTTTTGAGACTCTTTCGAGTTAAGCTTGAAGTTTCGCAGTGAAGAACTGTTTGTGGGCTTGACAGGGATGTGGCAATAGTTCATTTCGGGCCTTACGAAAGGCGTGTTTTCCATTTGGGATGGGTCATTACCTAATAGGCCATTCTTTATGGGAACTGAACAAAGGCTCACGGACACAATCGCAACTGCTGGTTGTTCTCGAGACAGCAGACAATTGTTGTGCTTCTGGGTGCAGCACGCACAAAAGAAGGGGCCTGGGTCCCCCTGGACTTTTAGTATCAACTGGATAATTGGGTTCCAGGGGGGGGTCTGAGCCACAGGAGGGTGGACACAGGCTGCAGGCCAGCAAGGACCACATGGCAGGAAGCACAGGGCCCACCCAGGCCCAAGCCCAGATCCACTCCATCACTGGCACTCATTAAATGTTTGATTGACTGATTGAAGGAATGAAAGATTGAAGGAAATGTGTTCCAG
>NW_017731517.1:2418698-2419690 GCF_001890085.2 Hipposideros armiger | reverse complement strand
AGCCAGCCAAGCACACTCACCAAGGAGCTTTTGTTAGTATAGACAGGACCCAAAAGTGAATGAGCTGTCTGTTTTGCTTAATGGGTCATTTTCTCCCTTTGCGATTCCATGCAGGTGGTGTTCCTGGCAACACGTATTTACTACCCAATCCAGGGGAGGGCCTAGAAATTGAAGGAGGGCAGACGAGCTCTGTAATGTTCTGTAGCGGTTTGCAGGCTTCCTATGGAAGGACTGACCATCCTGCTCTATGTGCGTTTTGCACATAATGACTTCCCTGCCTCAAACCTACCTTCACGTCTGTCATCATTCACTTTTCTTTAATTGCTCTCAGCCACCCACACAGTTAGTGGCATTTAAGAGAGACCACCTCTTGGGCCCCAGAGTCCAGAAAGCTCTGCATGCAAATGTGTTTATTATGCACCAAGCACTTTTGTGAGCCCTTAACATGCTCTTCCTCATTTAAACTCAGAATAACCCTATAAGATAAGCGCTGTTATTACCTTCATTTTTAAAAAGGAACTTTAGGCAACTGAGGCTAATAGCTTGGCCATGGTCACCTGGCAGTGGTGAATGTGGGATTTGAACCAGGCGGTCTGACTACAGCCTCTTGGCTTTAAACCCACACAGCAGAGCTAAGAGCGTGGTTCTTGGAGCCCACTCTCCCAGGTTCAGAGCCCAGCCTTGAAACGTGCTAGCTGAGATCTTGGGTGAGTGAAGACACTTCCTGTCCCTGGGCCCTAGTTTCCTCATCTGTACAGTGGGGATGATAATGCAAACCTGATATAGTGGCTCAGATGATTGAATGACTTATTTGTCATCAGAGTGTTTGTCACATCACAAGCACCATATCTGCTGTCATTTTTCTTATGCAGCACCTGCCTCTGTGTGCAGACCCCTGACTTGAACACAAAAACAGATTTTTAAACTCTTTATCTTGAAAAAACTTCAACCTTACATACAGGAAATTTGCAAGAAAAGTTCAGCGAGCTCTG
>NW_017731517.1:2394254-2416708 GCF_001890085.2 Hipposideros armiger | reverse complement strand
GGGGTCTCTGTGCTCCTCCTCTTCCCCAGGAGGCCACCTCAGGGCAGCACAGCCTGAAAGCCGCCCCCACACGGGAGCAGGAGGAGGTGGGAAAGCCTGAGACAGGGAGCCCCTCGCAGCCTGTGGCCACCTTCACTTGATCACTTAGCTCTGTTCATATGCCAGCTCCATCGCCTCCTACATCCATCCCCTTTGGGCAAACTCCTAATCTCGCTAAAGCACAGTTTCCCGATCTGTGAAATGGGAACGCTAACAGTCATCATTTCAGAGGGTGGTGTGAGGCATCTGTGAGCCACTGCATGTAAAGCCCTCATCATAGTGCCCGGACCGCAGTGCATGCTGAGAAGTTCTTAGCCTTTGGCATTCTTCTCTTTTGCTACCCTAACAAGACTGCCAGACTAGCTTTGTCCTAGAACGTCTGTCTGCATGTTTGGAACATGGCTAACATACTATGGGCAGGGGACTGGTGACTTCTGCCAAAGGACACCTGCAGCTTTCACCTTCTAAACACAGCAAACCTGAGCCTTTGAGGTCAGCTCCCAAGATCAGGGGCTGGAGATGGCTCTAGTACCACTGCACCTGGCAAGAACCAGAGGAACCCCAGCACTGTCCTATCGAGCCCGTCTCTCGGAAGCTACTGAATTGCTAGTGTTTATTTTTCAATGCACTGTGCTCAGGACCACTTCCTTTTTCTAAAATTTCGGGATGGAATCACAAGCACCAGGAAGGGCAGGGGAGGTGTGTACACGCCTGTGTGCAAGTGTACACGTGTGTGTGTGTGTGATCTTATTTGTGGTGGCTGAGTTCCCATTCCCGGTTTTCATTTTGTGGCGTCTGCACAGAGCTCTCAGCCCAGGCGGAGTAGGTTGGCCAGTGTTTGTGTGATGTTGGCAGGACAGCTTTGGCAGGAATTATGAGCACTGTTTTGAAATCTGTACTAATCAGATGGCACCAGGTTGCAGCGTGGCAATAATTACAGGACAACTCAGAGTTGTGCCAGGACAGAGGGTGGAGCAGCCCTTTGTGGCTGAGATTACAGAGGACAAAAACTCCCTGCCCTCTTTGTGGTGGGGACGTAGGAGTGAAGGGCTCCCTGGGAGGAGAGGTAGCAGCTGTGAGGTTCAGCCTGCCACATCTCCACCCTCAAAAGCACAAGTAAATAAGTGTCACCCGCGGAGCTGGCCCCTCAGAGGTCTGCAGAAGATGCTGGGTTGTGAGCTCCATGTGGCAGGACTGTGCCTAATTCATCTGGTCCTCCCAGAAGCTGGCACAGGGCCTGGATCAACGTAGCTGTTCAGCACATGTTTGCAAAATAGAATCAAAGATTGAAGAAATTTGATTAAAGCTTAACACAGAAAGTCACTATCACATCTTTTTGCAGTTGCAGTCAGCTAAAACGAATACCACATCTTACGCACATAAGGGCATCTTGCTGCCACCTTATTGGCTTCTGGTGTCCTTTTTCCATTAGAAATGCAGACAGCAGGATCTCCCTGGATGTCATTTATGGGGACATTCTTGACAGTTTAGCACTACATTTCTGTTTGCATCGGTGTAGCATTTGAAGGAAGATCAATTAAGGAGCAGGGGAGAGAACATGGGACTGATGCAGGGTGTGTTTGGTTTGAAATGCCACTCCACTGTCACCACCTGAGTTTTCTGAGACAAATCCAGAACCCCCTGCACGGCTTACAGTGGGAGCCTGTCTAGCTGAGCAGTGAAGGCCCCAGCTCCATGCCAAGGCCCTGGGTTCAAATCCTGGCTCTATGGGGTTTTTTTTAGAGCAACTTTGGGCAAATTACTTAATATATCTTGGCCTCAATTACCTCAATTGTAAACTGAGAATAATAATTGTTCCTACTTATAGAGTTCTCTGGGTTAAATGACTTAATTTATGTAAACTCTGTAGAATAATGCCAGATACCATAGCAATCACTCAGAAAAAGAAAAAAAAAAGGAGCAAATATTATTTACAAAATGGGGCTAGTAATGCCTTCCTATGGGAGAGTTGTGGGGAAAATTAGAAGAGCTAGCATGTAAATATCCAGCACACAGTAGGTCCTCAGCAATCTTCCATCCCCCTCTCCCCCCATACCCCCATCAACGGTGTACTTGGAACATGAACTTACCGTGAACAAGTACAAAAGCACTTTGAGAGGGGAGAAGCCGGATGCAGATAAAGTGGGTGAGGTTGTGTGAGAGCACATCAGACGTGGTAGGGGGTTGTTACCCACAGTGGCCTTGATCCCAGGAAGTCCCAGCCCCTCGTCCTCTCTGGCATCTGCTATGCCTCTGGTCTTGCCCCTCAGTGGAACCAGCCACGCTGGGATGTTAGACTGGATTCTCTCTCTTCAATGAATCTCTGTAGGGTGGCTTTATCAAGGTGGCCCCCAGCCTGGACCCTTAGGCTCTGGGGTGGCTCCCCTTCATCTGGAAGTACTGTCCATCATCCAGAGCAAGGGCCAGCAGAGTTCTTAAAGGGCCACATAGAAAATATTTTTGCAAGCCATAAGGTCTCTAGCTCTGCCGTTATAGCCCTTAAAACACCAGCAATAGCACCTGAAGGACTAGACGTGGCCGTGTTCCTACAAAAGATGATTCGGGAGCACTGAAATTTCCATTTCATTTCATTTTCATATGTTACCAAATACTAACATTCTCTTGATTCTTTTTCTGAACGATTTGAAAATATGAAAACCATTCTCAGCTTGCAGGCCACACAAAACCAGGTGTGGGCTGGATTTGGCCCGTGGCCAGTTTGCCAACCCCTGCGGATGCCTTTCCCAGTCTAGAGGATTTCCTTTTGATAAACGTCCAGTTGTTATTTATTTTTTATTCTAATTAGATGTCAGACTTAACGCTAGCCCTATAGGCTCAGTACAGCGTACATGGGATTTTCTGCCGGTTACTTCTTTTCCTTGCATAGATGTGATTTTTATTTTTATTTTTAAAGATTTTTTTATTGGGGAATTGGGGTGGGGAACATTGTGTTTCTCTAGGACCCATCAGCTCCAAGTCAAGTTGTTATCCTTCAATCTTAGTTGTGGAGGGTGCAAGCTCAGCTCTATGTCCAGTCGCTGCTTTCAATCTAGTTGTAGGGGTGGGGGTGGGGGGCGCAGCCCACTATCCCATGCGGGAGTCCAACCAGCAACCTAGTTGTTAAGAGCACGTGCTCTAACCAACTGAGCCATCGGCTGCCCGTCGGCAGCTGCTCAGCTCAAAGTGCCATATTCAATCTTAGTTGAGGGCGGGGGGCGCAGCTCACTGGCTCATGTAGGAATCAAACTGGCAACCCTATTGCTCAGAGCTCACACTCTTAACCAACCGAGCCACTCGGCCAACCCCTGTAGACGTGATTTTGATCATTTCATCTGTGTGTCTGTGAACTATGATGTAGACTCATGTGATAATGGACTCGGGCAGCTTTGAGCTTTTTATTCTCTTTTCATTTCCATTTCTGAATCAGTGTCTGATGGGCATTTATTCATTTTTTATTATAATAAAATACAAATACGATAAAAATTACCATTGTAGCCATTTTAAAGTGTACAGTTTAGTGACATTAAGTGAATTCTCAATACTGTGCCATCATCACCACTCCAGCTTCAGGGCTTTTTCATTGCCCCATCACTAATGATTTATTTTTCCATCCCTTTGGAGGTTATCTATGTTACAATGCACGCTCATAGAGGCCAGGGCCCCACCTTGCAAACATCAGCCAACACTTAATAAACATGGAAACAACCCTGCCTTCATTAAATTCAGAATCAAAGAGATAATTAAAACAGCTAGACTGATTTTCGAGAAAAAGAAAAACGACAGTTAAGTTTAATTTATCTTAATATTTTCTTTCTTGACTTTTCTCATATCCTGTTGTCATTTTGAACATACAGCTATACACACCATCACTTTGTAGATTTTGTTATTCAAGGCTTATCCAAAAAACTATTTTTTCTCAAATAGCTATCATTTTAGTCCTTTGTCGGTGAAGAGTGACACCCCTAGACTGTGACCACAAGGACCAAACCAAATGATGTCCAGTTGCCATGAAGAAGTAAAATAAATGTGTGGACAGTGTCTCTGTTCTTATTCTATATACATTGACATCTTTGACCTATTGTTAAAGTAAAATAATAAATGGCATGAAATATTACCAACTCTTATCTATGCTGCCTGACAAGTTTGCATACTCATCCTAGAAAAAGGACTACATACCTCATTGCTAAATATCACTGTGGTCACCTTCAAAGTACTCCATGTGGCAAGCTATGCAGTGATACCAGCTCCTAGTCCACCCTTCAAAGCAATTTTGGAACTCTTTTTCTGGAATGGCCATCAGAGCTGTCATCGTATTACACTTGATGTCCTCAATGTCATCCAAATGTCTTCCTTTCAATATTTCCTTTATCTTTGGGAAAAGAGAGAAGTCATTGGGGGCTAGATCAGGTAAGTAGGGAGGGTGTTCCAATACAGTTATTTGTTTACTGGCTAAAAACTCCCTCAGACAGTGCCTTGTGAGCTGGTACATTGTCATGATGCAAGACCCATGAATTGTTGGCAAAAAGTTTAGGTCATCTAACTTTTTATGCAGCCTTTTCAGCACTTCCAAATAATAAACTTGGTTAACTGTCCAGTTGGTACAAATTCATAATGAATAATTCCTCTGATATCAAAAAAGGTTAGCAACATCATTGCAACAAGTTCGTGAACTTAATTGTCAGGCTCATATATGAGTCATTTCTACTGCTGTGTAAAGTAACCCTCTATTTAATAGTAGGAAAGGCCTAGCAGATCCCTTTCATACTGTTTGAAAGTATGATTTGATTTCATCTGTTTGTCTCAATGTCTGATTTCTTTAAAGCTGGCATTATCAGACTCATTTAGAAAATAGACTGTGTAGACCCCAGAGACTTATTTTGGAATTAAAACCCCAGAGGAATATATATAACACTGAGTTATAGCACTGTCAGCGCATGGCTTCAGGACAGGTTGACATCAAAAACCCTCTTAGGTGGTTTTTCACCAATAGAGGCTTTCAACTGCCAATTTAAACTTGTCGGGGAGAAAGTGCTAGGAGGTCACGCTCTTGGCATGCCCAGTTGACAGTCTTCTACCTAACCTCCCAGTTCCTGTTTCTTTGCATGAGGAAGACATTCAATTTATGATCCAGGTGACTTGGCAAATGGGGTGGGGAAGAGTGAGCCCATGGGAGATTTAAATCCCTGGTCACAGGCAGACATAGAGGAGTCAGTTTTCCCCAGAACTCTCATCAGTGTTTTGTGTATATGTGTGTACATTTATATATACATTACACATATACTTGCATATACACATACACAGACCCCTATATATACATATGAGTATACACAATGCATACATGCATATACACACATACATACACATATATGTGTGTATGTAGATAGATCAGATAGATATAGATATAGGTGATAGATAGATAGATAGATAGATAGATAGATAGATAGATAGATAGATAGATAGATATAGGTAAAATACTCACCTACCCTCATGCAGCATGATGGACCAGTGTGTGACCTCTGAGCTGCATCTACTAACTTTACCTCTTCAGACATCGTTTTTTTCCTCCAGAAGGAGAAGGGATAACAAATTGCTCAGATCCTTGAGTTTCATTGAAGAATGCATTTTCCCCGTTCTCAGGCAGGAGTGTTACAACATCAGAGGGTGAAGCTGGTTACCAAGATGTCCCTCTTCTCATCTGTCCACGTTGCTGTACGTGAGAGAAGGGAAACAGACCCTTAAAATAGGCGAGAGACCCAGGATCTGTTGGGCAGAAAATGTACTGGAAACCTTAGAAAAGTAGTGAATTCAGTGAGCCGGGCCCGCCTGCCCGGGACTGCTGCCACTGGGCTTACTCTCGGGTTGAAACGACGGCAGAATGGAAGTCTTTGATTGGAACGGGCTGCAGAATTTGATATGGCGAAGTCCTTGTAATGGGGTTGTTAGACATGGGCCTTGAGGGACCTTTGCTTTGTCTTTCTGGCTGACTTGTCTGGACCATGTTACACCATCTACCAAATCCCAAGGTGTTTTCAGCTGGTAAAAGGAAAGACCTTAAACATTGGAGTGGCTTCAGTGGGCATCCTCCGGGATGTTTTGCGGTCCCAGCAGCTCCTGCTGTCACACATACAGCACCACCCTCCTTCCCCACCAGGCCAGCCCGCAGGGCCAGCCTCACGGGTGAGTGACCTGAGCGTCACGTACAGTCGCACAGGACCTGCGCTCGGAAGGGCCCCACACTTGATTTACTGCTCTGCTGTGGCTATCTTGAAATTCTCAGTGTTTGAGCCAGGAGGCCTGCATTTGCATTTCGATGGGGCCTCACAAATTATGCAGCCGGACCTACCAGCATACCTAAGCCTCTCTTCCCCACAGCCACACTCAGCATGTTGTGCAATAGTCAGCAGTTAGCTAGGTCCCTCTCCCTTGGGTCCTGGCCTGGCTCTTCCTTTTTGCTCTGCTGCAGGCTCTAATGGGCTGCAACCCTGGCCTTTCCCACCTGGTTCCATGCTGCTTGGCTTCACCTGCCGTGAGCCCTTGGACCTGACGTTCGACTGCATGTTGGGGAGTGTGTGTGTGTGTGTGTGTGTGTGTGTGTACAGCATCATTTCACTCATACCAAGAGTGTTCCTTTCATTATGAGGAACCAGTCTCTGACATTACCGCATACCTGACATTTGCATTCTGATGTTAGCTTCAGCTCAGTGCTCCAGGGTAAGTAACAGCACCTCCAAACTGTGTGGTCTCGCATCTGAACCCAAACCCTCAGTCATCCCTGTTTTACACAGCAGTGCTCATTAACCTAGGGGCTGTCATCAGAATCGCTTGGAGAGGTTTTGGTTTTGTTTGTTTTTCTCTCATGTGTATTCTGTGGTAACTAACACCTCAGACCACTGAACCAGAGGCTCTGGGAGAGGACCCTGGAATCGCTATTTCAGAAGTTTCCCAGGCTGAACCAAGTTTGGGAACCACTGCCCTAACAGCAAGCCACGTTCTCCCAGACATAAACCTCATGTCACCCTGCATTCGGTATGATTATCCTGAGTTTATAGCTGGAATAAGCAAGGCCCTGGGAGACTGTGTGGGTGACTGCCTTCCTAGGGCTGTGAGAAAGAATTGGTTCTGTGTCTCTGCCCCAGCATCTAGTAGCTGGGTGCCAGTCTTTGTGGTTCCTTGTAGAAGCATCGTCCTGATCTGTGCCTCTGTCTTCACATGGTATTCTCCCTGGATACAGGTCCGAGTCCATATTTCCCTGTTTTATAAAAACTCCAGTCTTACTGGATTAGGGGCCACGCTGTGGCTGCATTTAACTTGATTACTGTACTTAAGGGCACATTCTGAGGCGCTGGGAGTTAGGGCATGAATGTAATACATAATAGCCAAGTGATTAGTTTCATGACTTTGAGCAGGTAACTAAAACTCATAGAATCTCAGTTTCTTCATCTGTGAAATTGGGATTTAAAAAAAGACTTTTTTCTTAATATTATTATCAGATTAGATAAGGCACTTAATTTTATTTTTTAAAGCAACGTACAGAACAGTGAGGTTAGTTGCTATAACCTGTTAAAAGAACTGGGGCAACTCCATCAGCTGTGTGTGCGTGTGTGTGTGTGTGTGTGTGTGTGCATGCACGCACATGCGTACCATGCACCTGGATTGTCTAAATCATCAGACCATCAGTGCCTAACATAGACTCTAACAGAAACCACATATCAAACAAACATGATGACTGCAAATTTTCACTCAAATGCAAGAGTTTATTTTATCATCACTGAAATTAAGAACTACGCACCTCTGGTGCCGCTAAATTGACTTTATCGTTTTGTTCACAGTTGGTGGCATGTTCCCCAAACTTCCTGACCAGACCCATTAAAAGCACAGATCCTCCTCCACAGAGAGTTGGATCCAGTTAGTCCGGGCAGGACTGAGGGATCTGCATTTTACCAGCAACTCAGGGGTGCCCTGTTGGAAAAGCCTGGGAACACAGGCGTGGTGGGCAGTGCCGTGTGGTGGGCAGTGCCGCTCTCATCACCCACTCTCATCACGCAGACCTGACTTCCCACCTTAGCTCCCCCTGCTGCTGCCTGGCCAGGTTTAAGTCATTGAACCTGGGAGGGCCTCAGTTTCCTCAACTTTAATCTCTGACCATATCTGTGTTCTGCTCACGAGCACTCCGCACTAACGCTGACCGTTCTGAGACTTGGTCCAGATAGACAGTTGCTGCAGAATCTCCGCTGTTAAGTTATATGAAAAGAGGCCATTGTGACTCCTTGCAAAGGCCTTGTCACAGTCAGAGGAGGGTCTGCCAGGCTGCCAGGCTGTAGATGCCCCCTCAGAGCCCCGGGCAGCAGAAGCTTCCCCTGGGGCTGAGCACTTGGCTACACCCTGGCAGACCCGGGACTCTGGACTCTGCTGTTGTCATGACAGCCAGGCAGCTCCCTCCAAGTTCAAACAGTGCGTTGGGGTTTAAGATGGACACTCAGTAAATGACTTCTTAGCCTCACAGCCTCCTGTGGGTCCTGCTGGAGTCTCCTCCTCAGTGGGAGAGAAGGGATGGTTCTTGAAGGAACATATCTATAGGGTCTTCACTGCATGGAACCTGTTTGGATGTGAGCTCACAGCTCCTTTACATCCCTGTTATTATTTTCTTCTTACTTGAGTATTTTGACTAATGACTTCATTGTTCTCCAGCCTAAGACCTTCAATAAAGCACAGTCTTTTGATCAAATAATTTAAATTAAAATATTCATTTTTAGTTAACCTTTTTTTTTAA
This sequence comes from Hipposideros armiger, assembly GCF_001890085.2. Lineage (NCBI taxonomy): Eukaryota > Metazoa > Chordata > Mammalia > Chiroptera > Hipposideridae > Hipposideros > Hipposideros armiger. The sequence continues at coordinate 2,407,899 of NW_017731517.1, read as the reverse complement.
GATTTTTTTTTATTGGAGAATTGGGGGGATGGGAACAGTGCTGGGGAATTGGGGGAAGGGGAACAGACAAGTTGCTGTCGTTTTGTTCCTCAGTCTAGTTGTGGAGGACGTTGCTTCACTGGCCCAAGTTGGCACCATCATTGCGCTCTTCCCGGGCGAGGCAGATCAGTCACCGGCTTCTGGATGGCCGCTCACTGCGGCTGCTGGCCGCTCACGCTGGCTGCTGGCTACACACGGTAGCCCATGGCAACCCACTGCAACAGGGGCTGCAGCCTATGCTGTCGCAGGCGACTCACAGCAGCCCAGCTCCAGGTTGAGCTGTTGTTCAGCATCTTAGCTGTGGAGGGCAGTGTCACTGGCCCTCATATGTGGGATCCGAACCAGGGCCCTCTGGCATCCCAAGCCAGTTCTTAACTATCGCGCCACTCGGCCGGCCCTAGTTAAACTTTTTAATTGTATTTAAACTTAAATGAAAGCTGAGTAGTGTTTACTTTTTAAAAGATGCAGCATAGTTTTGAGCCCGGAACCCTGACTCGCTTTGTCCCTTGGAGATGGTAGTCCTGCCTGAATACCATCCGCGGCTCTGATGAAGGGACCCATGCCAGGTCATGTCTCCAGGGCTGGAGCTCACAGCCTGCTGTCACATGGTGCAGCCACTCATGCTTCTTAATCAGAACATCAAATGATTTAGTCAGCACAGCCCTGCTTTTATTTTTACAAAGCATCTTCTCCTCTGAGCTTTTGGGCCTTTCCTTGGCTCCATTCCAACAACCTGACTAATTTCCTGTGCTGCGGGCCTTTGGGCTAAGACTTCTCACGTGAGCCACCACATTAAAGCCTGAACCTATTTCAGAGTGTTCACTGGAGGGAGGGCTGCTCCACAGGTGGCTTGGGTGCTGTGACAAAAGAGCCCTGGAATCGAGACTGATGTCTGGGCTCGAATTCTGGCTTTGCCTGTTAGTAGCTTTGTGACTTTGTACAAGTTAGTTCATTTCTCTGGGTTCCCATTTCTACATCTGTAAAACAGGACTTACAAACAGGATTCAATGAAAGAAATGAGCTCAGGCCTCAGAATGGAGAAGAGATGCATTCAAACTCCAGCTCTGGGGCTTGCTTGTTGGGGACGTTGACTGTCCCCTCATCTCCCAGGGCCTCAGCTGTCAGCCTCTGTGAATGGGAGCAGCTCTATCTGCCTCTGAGTGCTTGTGGGAATGAAAACAGAGAATGTAGGTACCAAGAAATGTTTGGGTTGACTATAAAATAAAGATAAACACATCATATATTTCCTCCGAGGACTTTTGAAATGATCAGATTAACAATATATGTAAAAATACACTGTAAACTATGAAGTGATGTAAAAAGTCATTATCATTATGGGAACCTATTTTTTTTCTCTCAGACGTTTTAAACCTTGAAAAAGTTGGGAAAAAACTGTATAATAAACATTTGACCATCCTTTTTCTAGGTTCACCAATTATTAACATTGGCCATCTCTCTCTATAGGTCTATCTCTACCTCGATCTCTACTTATTGTCTACCTATAATTTGTTGAACCATTTGAAAGTAAGTTGCAGACGTCATACTCTGTATCTTAAGTACCTTAGCATATACATGTCTCCTAAGAATTATGTCATTCTATATAACTAAGTACTGTTACACATATACAATAATATTATCTAACATACAGTCCATACTTAAACTTCCCCAGTTGTCCCCACAGTCTCCCTAGTAGCTATTTTATTTGTTCCCATATAGTATTGCACATTTCATTTGGTTGTTATGTCTCTTTAGCTCTCTTTAATCTAGAACTGTGCCATCCAGTACGGAATCCCCCGCCATATGTGGCTATTAAGCACTTGAACTGCAGTTGGTCCACATTGATTGTACTAAAGACTTAGCATGCACATACACAAAGAATGTAATTATCTCATTTGTAATTCTGTATATTGATTGCATGTTGAAATGATAATACATAGACTATATTGAGCTAACCATGTATTATTGAAGTTAATTTTACCCGTCTCTCTACTTTTTAATGTGGCTGTTTAAAAATTTTAAATCACATATGTGGCTTGCATTATATTTCCATTAGACAGAGCTGTTCTAGGATATTCTCTCCTGCCTTTTTTTTTCCCTTTTGTGACATGGACATTTTTGAAATATTCGAGCCAATTGCCTATAGAATGCCCTACAATCTGAATTTGTCTGTCTCCTTTTGACTAGATTCCAGTTCAATCTTTCAGACAAGAATACAACCTTAGTGGTGGTGGTACTTCACAGAGCATCATATCACTCATGGTGTCAGTTTGTCTCATTGTTGGGATGGCAAAGTCTGATCAATTGGTTAATGTGGCATCTGCTAGATCTCTCCACTTAAGTGTCCCTTTCCCCCTTGTAATCAATCAGGAACTAAGGGGTGCTCCTCTGAGACCATGCGAACATCCTACATTTACAGCCTTCGACCCAATAGTTTTAGCAACTAGTAATGCTCTTTACCTTTATCAATTATACATCAGTGGTTGCAAAAACCACAGGCATCTTAACTTCTCATTTGAACTCAACGGCTTGACTAATTTTCTGTTTGTGTCTTTTATGCTAAGACAGAATGAACAATTCACTACTGTCTAAATCTCATCATATTACTGGCTGTATCACGTTGCATTCTATAGAATCTGGAATACAAAATAACTTATATAATCTTTATTGATGATTACTTAGGTGGTTTCTATTTTTTTGCAATTAAAAATATTGATTCGCTGAACATTCGCTGAACTGCCGGTTCAGTCATTTCCTTCTTTGAGTTTCCATCTTAGAGCTCCTTCTTTGAGTTATATTCCTAGAAGTGATATTGCTGAGTATGTTTATAGTTAAATTTTGGGCCCATGTAGTCAGAATGCCCCCCCAGAAATATTGCACAGTTGACACTTTTAGTGAACCATCCAGAGTGCTTTCAGCTGCAAAAGAACAATAACCCCAGGACAAATGGGCTTAAATAATAAAGACATTTATAACTCCAGCTGAAAGGTATGATACGCTATTTTTACTTGATTTCATTTTTTAGAAAGACACTGGTTGTGACCCACCAAGCCAACTTCATATTACAGTTTGAAAATCACTGGCTTAAAATATTTGAATTCCATTTAGGAGCTGGAGAGAGGTGGCAACTTGAACAAATTCTGACCTCTGTTAAGAGAGGAGGAAAGATATCTGTCACCTTTTCTACACGGGGGAGCAGAGAACACCCTTCCCCAAGCCCCCCTCATCCTCGGCTTCCTACTCTTTGCCAATCTAATAAGTGAATAAACTATCCCTCTGTTTACATTTCATCTGTATAACGGTGAGATTTCATGGGAAAGCAACGTTGTATAGTCCAGGCTCTGTCAGAGACCTGCCTGGGTTCATAGTCTGAACCACAGCTTATCAGCTGTGTGACTTTGAGCAAGTTAGTTAACTTCTCTGTGCCTCTGGCTCCTCATATCTAAAACGGAGATAATATCTACCTCATAGATTTGTTATGAGAATTAAAAGAGATTATTTGTACGAAGTGCTTAGCACACTAGGTGTGTTTCAAAAAGCACGTGCTTTTTCATTTGCCGATGTCTGTTGTTCTATTGGGATGAAATCTGGGTTTGAACTCACCACTCATGGGAAAAGAAGTCAGCAGGTACTTGCCGGCACAACTGCGTCCTGGTTCCGCAGACCCTGCCAGCTGTGGGACTTGGAGAGCTCAGGGAGGGACTTCCGCGGAGCAGTGTGGACAAAGACCCAGGGCCTGTAAGACCAGGAAGGAAGATGGGGAGGACCCTGTCTTCCAGCGGCCTCATTAAGGAAAAGAAGGTAAACAAACATTAAAATAACGAATGCACTCCGAACGGTGCGTTTTATGTGTAGTTCCCACAGCCCCTTGCGCTCTGCTTGTTCATAGGTTCACGGCAGCCTTCACCAAGTCCTCCTCTGTCTTCCGTCCGGGTCCCGCATTCAGTCTGAGCTCTTCGAGCCTCCGTCCCAGTCTTTCCACTTCGGACAGGTCCAGGTACCTTGCGTGACCCACTGTGAGTGCTGAGTAGATGGTAAATGTGTTACTGGAGACAAGGGTTCTTGTGTCATTGCAGGAAGGCATTCCCGGACGTACAAATAAGCCACGTGAACAAAGCCAAGCAAGCAGTGGATTTATTAAGAGAAAGGGGAAATAGTACCCTCCCAAAATATTGGGAGTGAGCAGGCCAGGAGAAGGGCGCCTGCGCAGAAGAACAAAGAGGTTTAGGATTAAATTTGAATGAGGCCCACGTTGGCAGGCTTTCCCAGGCAGGTCCCCGCTGACCATCCTTCCGTGGGGAGGTGGGATTCCCTTGTTTTTACTTGGCCCTTGTGGGAACTGTCATGGCAGCACGGGGGTGGTGGTGGTGGTGGTGGGGAGGTGGATGGATGGGTGGAGACTTTTCCCTGCCTGCAATGCTAACAGCTGTAGCTGCCCCGGTTCTTAAGGATGCGCTCATTTCCTCCTTTTTTATTTCCCACGCTTCTTCCTTCCCTTCCTCCCGTGTCCCTGTGCCCTGTTCTTTCTGCCTTCGGTAACAGATGATTGGCTAGACACGTCAGTGCAGTTTGTGACTACGGGGAGGAAGATGCTGGAGTATTTGGAGTGTCGTTTTTCCTTTGATTTCAGTTTTCCTTCTGGGATCCATGGTGGTTTATGTACACATCCCATGGTCAGTGTCTCCTGGGTTGGGGAGGGGAGCCTAAGTATTTAGGGAAAATAGGAAGTGGCAGAAGGATTAGAGGAGGAAAAAGAAGTGTGTGTGTTCTTGTCGAAGAACTGATGCTGTAGACTCTGCGGTAGAGGGCGAGCCTGTGAGACGGTGCTGAGCAAACCGTAAAGGGACCTGGAAAATCGGTGCATTGCAGACCAGGGCCATGGCTGCCTCATTCTGCTCCAGGTCGAAGGGCCTGGACATCGCTGTCTGGTGAATGTGTGCAGGCTGATTTCAATTGAGATTAACAAGAAAAAAGGTGGCTTGGCCCTAACTGAAAAATGGAGAAATGGCAAGGGCAGGTAAATCCTAGAAGACGCAAAATATTAGGTTGGCATCATTCAGCCAGTCTGTCATCATTGACGCCATCAATGGCGTGACAAGTGAACATGATGGTTTAAAATTGGGGATGGGAGGGTGATAACCATCATAGCTCACGCTTACCGTGGCTTTGTCCCTGTGGCTTCTTTTCCCTGTGTGACTTTGACCCAGTAGAACACCAGAAATCCGTAAGTGACTTTCTGAAACATTTACCATGCATGCTAAGCACTTTACATGAATTATCTCTTGTAATCGTCACAACAAATCTGTAAGGTAGGTCTCTTTATCCTCATTTTAGATGTGAGGAACCAGAGGGCTCCTTAACAGAGAGGTTAAGTAACTAGCTCAAAGTCACCTAGCGGATATGTCGTGGTTCCAGACTGTGAACCCAGGTGGGCCTCTCTCAGAGCCTGCCCTTTAAAACACTGCTTCTAGATGAAACCTCACTGGTATACAGATGGAATAAAAATGCAGCTGCTTTCAGAAATGTAAGTGCCCTCTATAGTGTTAACTCAAGTCGAGAGAGGTCCTCCGGATTGGTGACAGCCGTATTGTAAGATAATGGTGATGTTGACATTTCCAGTGACCTTAAAAAGTGTTTGAGGTTTTGGAGAGCCATGTCTTCTATGTTCATTGTGGAAATAGTCATACTAAGTCATCCCCACTCTGTGACTAACTAACACCCTTTTCTGCCCCCCAGAATGACTAAGCCATCAAGATAGATTGCTTTCTAATGACACATGCTGCATAGGACCAACTTCTATTCAGCCAGCCTTTGAGCCTGGGCTTGGAGGGAGATTGTATCTCTTCTTTCAAAACTGAGCTAAAAGGGGCAGTACCTATTAACACCACAGCGAGTGCCCCTCCTAGGATGCCTCACCCTCCCGCTCACTGTCACCTCTTCCCTAGTGACCCTGCTTCAGGCTCATTGTGGGGAGCTCACCATGACCTTGTCTCCCTGAGGAGGGGGTGTTGGGCGAGACCAGGCCTTGGGGTGTCTTAGGGCCCTCTCAGGCTTCATACCTCCACCTGGGGTGGTTTTAGCCACTCAGGGCCACAGAAACAGATGACACTAAATTTCGACAGCAAACCAAAAGAAAAAGGACCCACCATTCAGTGCACCGATGCCTTTATTTTCAAGCAGACCCCATCTGGTCCTTTTTGACTCTGACATCTTATAATTGTGATCCTAGTAAATATTATCTGGACAGCAGCACATAAATCAGTTGATGACTTCTATTGTTACGTATAAATTGTGAGGGTCAGAGGTAAAAAACCAAGTTCAATTAAGTGTCTTGAAATTGAAATTGTTTCAGTTGTTGAAATAATTACTGAAATTATTTGAGCTCTCATTATTGATGTACTTAGCCTCTGTCCAACTAAAATCCTGACCTTTTTCTCAGCTTCTGAGAATAAAGAAAATTTAATGAGACCATTCCCCTGCTTAAATCTTGTCAATGGCTCCATCTTACCCCCAGGATAAAATCCAACCTTTTTATCAAGGTCAAGAAAGGTCACAATCCATCCCCTGCTTACTTCTTCAGCCTTATCTCCCATTACCTGCCTCACTTCCACCCCCAGCTAGGCCTGAGACCTACTGCACCAGCACATCAAGTTCTGTCTCTTGGTGGGCCCACGGCACCTCCTAATCCTGAAGCACCCCCTTCTCACCCTCACCTTTCTACCTTCACTTGGCTAAGGGATTCCTCACGCTTCTGTCTCAGCTAAGACATATTTGCTCCTTGCAGATCTCCCCCTGCACACCACCCCCACCCCTGCGTGTGTGGGTGCCATTCTGCATGTTCCCACAGCGCAGCACAGCACAGCACAGCAGTTTCCATGCTGTTGTAACAGCCCATAGATTTACCCATCTCCCTCCCTGACCCTAACAAACCCTTGAGAGCAAAGATTGTGTTACCCTCATGCTATATTCCCAACACCCAGCCATAGTGTCTGGCACTTGGATGCTTGATAAATATTTCTGATTGAATGTTATTCATGCCCATATGATTTTTGGTATTTTTGCTATTTAGGATAGAGTTTCCATTCTTTTTGTACACTCTGTGCCACTGGCTGAGAACAGCTGAGTGACTCACATTTCCCCCACCCCAAGCTCACAACACCTCCTCGTGCAGTCAGAGGGCAGTCCTCTCCCTCCCCCATCACATAAGCTATACCCAGCCCCAACCTTGCTCTGCAGGATCTTGAACGTTGCACTGAGGAATTGGCTTTTATTCAAGAAGACGGGTGAGTCAGTGGAAGTGTGTTAGGAGCAGGGAAATGTGCAATTACAGCTGTGTGCCAGGGTAAACATGTCCACAAGGTAGAGGATGAATTGGCAGCAAGAAAAACTTGAATGAGGGAGATTGGTTAGGGGACCATGACAATGATCAAAGTAAATTAGGCTGCTTGGGAGGAAGAGCCAGATTTTAACGGAGAGGCAGGACGTGGCAATTCATTGGCTAAAGGGACAAAAGAGAGAAAGGCTCAAAGTTGACTTCCAACTCTTGGGCCAAGAAAGTGGGAAGGCAGGTGTTACCACTAATGGAAGCAGGAATCATTAGAAAGAGGGCTCATGTGATGTTTTGTGGTTTGCTTTGTTTTTTAGGGAGGAGGGGCATACATTGGATCTGTTAACAGAGTATACAAGTTTAAAAGCTCAATTACTCAAATAAGAAAACAGATAACATGTCTTATATGATTGTCATGTGCCAATCACTTTACAAAAGTCACTTCTTTAATACTTGCCACAACACTATGAAGTAGGTTCTATTATTCTCCCCACTTTATAGATAAAGAAACCGAGGCTTAAGTCAGTTGTCCACATTCACACAGCTGTTCTGAGTGGCAGAGATGGGATTGGGCCTGGGCTCTGTGACCCCAGCACCTTCAGTCTGTGGAGACTGAGGCTGGCAAGAGGGCTCAGCACTCTCTGTGGAGCCCGGGGCGGTCCACATCAGGGTGCTGATCAAACGCTGTTGGACGAGGCAACTGAGGGAGACATTGTGCAGAGGAAAGAGTTGGGAACCAAGCATGGACATGGAAGGCTAAGGGTGAGCAGGCAAGGGCAGAGGAGAAGCCAGAGGCGAGACTCAGCAGGGGCAGCCAGGAAGGGGAGAGGATAGAGTAAAGCATTAGAATAAGGTGGAAACACCTCGGAGAAGACAATGATAACAGTGTCGAGTGCCGTACAGAGAGACCAAGAAAGGGAAGTACTTTAAGACCATGGGACTATTTGCTATTTGCCCATCAGTCGGGTTAATAATCAATGTTTCCTGAGTGTCCTGGGCATCTGCAGTGCCGAAAGCAGAGAAATGTCGAGGAGGCAATTTGGGTGACAGCAGCAGCATTCACAGAATTGCATCTGGGGCCATCACAGGAAGGTGGGGGGAAATTTGTGCCATGGCTTTCATGCTTTGAAGATGCAAAGCTATGACAGGCCACGTGTTCTCACTAAGGTCGCCTGGAACCCACAGGGCATCACTCCAGCATAGGTGAGGTCTCAGAACCGCTCTAGGTTACCAAATAGACCTACTAATTTGAACACATAATCTGAGACAGCCTTGACCTGGAGTGCTGAGGGCCCTAAGATAATTTGTCAAAGATCCAGATTGCATTTCCAGCTCCCCTTTCAGGCTCTGGCCCCAGATAACATGGAGTATGGCCATTTCCAAAATTAGCTAGAATGATTTTTCATCTTGAACCATTCAAATGATAATACTTGATATGCAACGACAGAACTTACAAACTAAGATCATTCTTTGCAGCTTTGCCTGTTGCTAATTCATCTTCCAGCTTGATCTGCAGACCATCTGAAACTCAGGGAACTTAACATGATCTCTGCTAACACTGGCCCCTTTGGAGAAGAGTGGGTTCTTTCCTTTTCTGTGATTAAATAATAAATGAACTGGCATCCGAGTTGCTAAGACTGAACTCCCATTAGGCTCTTAATGGCTTCATAGTGTGTGCTGGGTGGGGGAGGGACAGAACATACTGGTAGTCTTGAGAAATTGTAAGCTGTTAACACTGAAGGAACATCAAAACCATCTAGCTTATGGCCTCTTCTGCAGAGCAGCAACATGAGGCCCGGAAAAGTGAAAGGGTTTGCTCAAGTCTCAGAGCTAGTTAGTTCCAGTACTAGAACCTGAGTCTCTTAACTAAATCAGTTCTCCTTCCACTCTACTATTCCAATAACAAATCGTTGATCCATGCCTTTTGTCCTCTGTCTAGCATCCCAGCATTAGTATCTAACATCATTTCCTGTCTTCATAAGTACACACTGTGCCTTAGGCAAGAGAGAACAGAGGGAGACTGGTGGACAAGCTCTTCAGAACATACTAAGCAATACCCAAGGAGTTTCTTTATTTTTTTAATTGGGTAACAGTGTGTTTTTCCCAGGACCCATCAGCTCCAAGTCAAGTCGTTGTCCTTCAATCTAGTTGCAGGGGGGAGCTGGATGGGCGCAGCTCACCACCCCATGCAGGAATCAAACCGGCAACCTTGTTGTTTAGAGCACGCATTCTAACCATCTGAGCTAACCAGCCACCCCATGGAGTTTCTTAAACAGTAATATAAACTTCGTAAACAGGCCACCTGGGCTTTGGAATATTGCCTTGGTTTTATTTTCCAGTTTTATTGAAATATAATTGACATCACTCTTGCTTTTAATCCTTGCTTCCTCTTATCTAATGTATGATATTGGGTGAGTTATTACTTAAAATCTGTATTCATTTCCTATTGCTGCTATAATAAACTACCACAAATCTAATGGCTTAAAACAACACAAATTTATTCTATTACAGTTCTAATAAGTCAAAATGAGTCTTATCGATTAAAACCAAGTGTGGGCAGGGGGATTCCTTTGAGAGGCTCTAAAGGAGAGTCAGTTTCCATTCCTTTTCCAGCTTCTAGAGGCCACCTGGATTCCTTGGCCTTGTGACCCCTTCTTCTCATCACCTCAACCTCCTGCTTCTATCATCACATCTCCCACTACTGACTTTTACCTTCTTGCTTCCCTCGTACAAGGGATTACATGTGATTGCACCGGGCCCACCCAGACAACCTAAGACGATTGCCCCATCTCAAGATGTTTGACTTAATGACACCAACCAAGTCCCCTTTCGCGTAGAAGGTAACAGTCACATGTTCTGGGATTAGGAAGTGGGCATCTTTGGAGCCAGTATTCTGTCCTCCACACAGTCTGTGAGGCTCAGTGGTAATTCTGGAGATACTTTTCATGGAATAGTGCTTAAAATTGCTTCCTACAATAAGACTTCCTTGGCCACCCAAAACCAGGTTAAGATCTCTTCCTTTGTGCCCCCATAGCCATCTGGGCTTACCTCTTTGCCCTTATAATACTGCAGTATAATTACTTGATCATTATTATATCTTCCATACTAGACTATACAACTCTGGAGATCAGGGACTGTGCCTGATGTATTTTTTATTTCTCTTGTCTCCATCATGGTGTCTGGCACATGGTAGTTGCTCAATAAATATTTGTGGTCATGAGGATTAAATAAGACCATACAAAATGCCCAGTGGTACCTGGCTCCCACAGGTGTATCGTAGATGATGGATGCTTTTGCTAACACCCATCATACCTAAGAAAGTGTGAGAACTTCTATGGGTGACAAGTAAAATTTCTCCATCTCTAACAGGAAAAGGTAAGATTGTATATTTTCTAGCTTAGAGTAAAACACCGTTTGGGCGATTGGAAGCAATGTCATGGTTCACCTTTTCTGTTTTTATCATCACATTGGTTTGTCCAGAACTCAGCCCACATTTGCTGAAGAGTGAGGGCTGGCTGACTTTCAGAAACCAAGGGGGACAGGTCTACAAGAAGTCTACTACCTATATTTCTTCATCCCAGCTGGACAGACCATAAATGCTTCCTGGGTCTGTCTTTACCCTTTCAAATGCAGGGAACTCTAGACTTCTGTCTAGAGTTCTCCTCTTGGTGGGCCATAGCTGCTTTTCTCTACTGATGCCTACACCAGGCATGGTGGAGGGACGAGAAGACGGCACAGACCCGGAAGTTCTGGGCGGCCTCGGGGCGCTGGATTCGTTGCATCCTGGGACTTGCGATCTGGCTTTATGCAAGTCATCCTCTTTCTATTCCTGCATCTATAATATGCATGACTCACCTCACAGATGCCAAGAAACTCAAAGACTCTGTGTTCCCGTCATTAAAGGGGACAAGTTAAATAAAAAAGCTGCTGTAGACATACCTATCAGACTGTTATTAGACCAAAGCTAAAGTCAAGGCCAAAGCAAGCTTTGATTTCATTTCAAAGCATGGAGCAGGAGGTCCAGAGCCAGAACTTTAATGGTGCATGCTTTTTAAAGTGAGCCTGCCTGCTTTATAACTTTCATTCAGATGCAGATGTCCCACTATAGGAACCCTTGTCCCCCTTAAGTACACACAGTAGAACTGAAACCAGCAACCTTGCCTGTCAGCCAAGCAGAAATGTGGACGGATTGCACCAACAGCCAGAGTCTGATTGGCAGATCAATCATATTTACTGACAAAATTAGGTCCCCCTCGTGGCTTGCAGAAGAAATTTTTAATGATTTGTTCATTTATTTCTATAAAAAGTATAACAAATATTAAACCAAACTTAGTTTTACATTCAACAAGACACTCTTTTTAAGAAGAAAAAAAACTGTGTAATCAGGTCACCGTGAGCTACTTGAAGACCACCATGTTTTATTTATTTTTAAACCCCTGTCTTTAACTTATCCTTAAAACAGTTTGTGCTCTATAAATGTGGACTATTAATTATTCAGTCAAATACTACTTCCATTTTCAATTGCAGGAATAAAGGGAACTAGAAGATGTAGCCTTTGCCATCCATGGGAGGCGACAGGCAAACGGATTAAAAAGACATAGCAAAGGGACATTGTGCTAGTGCAAAGAAATTTGCATTGACACAGAACTTATGCAGTTAGGGAATAGTGATCATTCATTCTCTTACTCTCCCATTTTTGTTATTCACAACTGTGAGATAATACATTTCTGTTGTTTAAGCCACCCAGTCCATGGTACTTTGTCACAGCAGCCCTGGCAAACTAATTCGACTGGGATCCACCAGAATTCAGAGATCCAGTGGGTGAGGAGGGGCCAGAAAGGAAGTGGCCAGTGGAAAACCCCAGAAGCCGCGGAAAGACGGTGCTCGAGTAACAGTGGTCGCCCACACCCAGTGCTGCTGAGCAGGCCGGTCAATGAGGACAGAGAGACTGCTGTTTTATCTGGCAGCCAGTTGTCTCTGCCAAACTTGGAAGAGCAGTTTTGAGGAAAGGAAGGGACTATGGCCAACTGGAGTAGGTGGAAGAGAGAAATAGAGATAAACGTGGAGAGTTTTCCTGGGAGGGGCAGTGAAGTGATGGAGCGTAACTGGAGGAGAATTTAGGATCAAAGCGTCTTTGTAAAGATGGGACCTTGGAAATGATTTGTATGCCTGTAAAACTGATAGACACAGGGAGAAACCCATGGTGCTGGAGAGAAGAGATAATTGAAGGGGAAGCCCTTGAGACAACTAGAGGCCCCTCCGGAAGGAGATAGGCCGTCACTCAGGGTGACGGAGGAGAAAGGCTGAGAATGAGTGGCAGAGAGGCTGATTTACATTTAGTTTAGTTTCTTGTGCTCTTAGGAACTGAACAGAATTTAAGCAAAGGGGATGTTTAAAATAAACCTTATGACTAAATGATTAAATGTGGAGTCCAGACTGGAAAAAAAGTGTGTGTTGGTCGGGGAGCGGGCAGTAAGACAGTCACAGGGGAAATATATGAATTGTACAGTCTGCAGTTGTGAAGCAGCCATGTAAGGAGCGAGATGAAAATGGCATTGTTTGCCAGAGCAGGCTGGGCAGTAGGACTGAAACCCTCGTAGCAGGCGGCAGGCTGACTCCCTGGGCTCTGCTTCTAGATGACACAGGGGCCCTCCCTGCTGCCACCCACTGACCAGCTCGGCGGGCGAGAGACGTCAAGGCAACGGTACATTTTGAAAATAGTCTGTGTGCTAGTTCAAATCAGTCATTCTTAATTGAAGAAACCCTTTACCTTTTATCTTCCCACTTCCTGAGAGTTGAGACCCTGCCTCTAGAGGAAGGAATTCTGGGAGTTCGGTACCAGCATGACATCGCCGCCTAGCAGCTAGTGCTTTGGCCAATTGCATCATCATCATCACCATGTTAAACACTTGCTGTGTGTTCAGGCACTGAGCTGAGTAATTCAAGTCTATTATCTTGTTTAATCCTTAGGTAGAACTAGGAGGTGCAGGCGATTAGCATTCGCATTTTACTCAAAAGGAACCTGAGGCTCTGGGCTGTTAAGTCAACATTCATATGACTGAGGTAGCCCTCGAAGCTGCATTTACTTTTTAATCTCTCAGAGCCTCAGTTTGCTTTTCATAAAGTGAGACTAAACACCTCCCACGCAGAGGTGTTTCATAGGTTACATGACATAATGCAGAAAGTAGGCGTTCAGCATAGTTAGCTATTACTGTAACACTGGAAATGTTGACATTTTAATAAAGGACTATAAAGGGAGAATGTGTGTATGTATGAGTTTGT
>NW_017731517.1:2358621-2393504 GCF_001890085.2 Hipposideros armiger | reverse complement strand
GAAGCAGTTCTGGAAGTCCTCTTTCATGAGTGTCTTTAGTTGCACTGTTGTGGCTGCCTTCATGTCCTGAATTAATTCAAAACATGAATTCAAAATGTTTACCTTTCATGGTCACTTGGACTTTGGGGAAGAGCCAGAAGTCACACGGTGCCAGATCGGTGAATAAGGTGGATAAGGACACACCGTAACGTTTTTATTTGACAGAAATTGCCGTGCCGGAAGTGATGTGTGACATGGAACATCATCATAATGGAGGATGAAACCTTTTGCCCATTTCATGTTAATGCGTTGTTTGTGATCCATGATTTATGGCACACTTTAAAACACACCTTTTCTCAATCGTAGCTCATACCCGACTGACTGCACTGAACAAATTGAAACTTGTCACACACTGTTACCAAGGCTCAACACGCTTCTTCCTGTATTGAAGATCCCTGCCTTTCCGTGGGATGGTACTCGGCACCAGCATTCACTGTAGTTTTTTATCACACCTCGTACACTAGTTCTTCGAGATGGTTTTAATTTTTAGCGCTGGGACCAGGGTGAGGTGAATGAGACACTAGCCTCTGGTGAACATTTAAAGGGACCCAAGAAAAACTCAGTTATCAAGATAAATTATGTGTATGTACTGGGGGTGCCAAAAAAATGTATACAATGACTTGTATTCATCTTTTGTTATTGGTATATATTGAGTATTACAATTTTAATACAGTTTTTTTCTTTCTTAAAATGTGTGTACATTTTTTTGGCACCCTCGGTATATGTATGTTTTACACCTCTGAATGTGCTGATTCTATAAAAGCATGTGTTTATCCCACGACATTTTAAGATAGATTTTGCTATTTTAGCTTTCTACTAATGGGTGAAATGAATGATTTCTCCTTTTTTTGCCTTATTTGGAGATTTATTTGGAAATAGTATCTAAATTTCTATCATTCACCATTTCTGCCCAAAGAGGAGTTAGAAATTCTGTGTTTATTTTTTAAATTGAAATATAATTGACATATAACATATCAGTTTCAGGCGTACAACATACTGATCCAATATTTACATATATTGTGAAATGATCACCACAGTGTCTAGTTAACATCTATCGCTTCACATAGTTACAGAAATGTTTTCTTTTGTGATGAGAACTCTTTTATGATCTACTCTCTTAGCATCTTTCAGACATACGCTGCAGTATTATTAACTGTAGTCGCCAGGCTGTACATTACATCCTAGGACTCACACCTCACTCCCCACCTCACACGCCAGCTCGCCAAACCTCCTTGCCCGGGATTCTCTTTGTGGATGGAATTCCATCACAACTGCATCACCTTGACTCTCCTCTCGCAGAACCTCAGCCAACCTGCCCACACTTAATTAGTAACCAAGTCCTACCAGTTTTCCCTCTTAAAGGTTATTGAAACTGTCCCTGACTCTGTCTCTCTGTTACCTCTGCTCCAGGTTAGGTCATCATATTTCTCCTGGTCTCCCTGCCTCCCAATGTGTTCTTCTCACATCCACCCCTTCCTGCCCCACCGCCCAAGCCCCCATTAAAACTTTCAGTGACGTTTTCTGCTTAAACGCCCAAGCTTCTAACCATGACTTCCAGCGCCCTGCCTGCTCAGCCCAGACCATCTCTCTGACTTATTTTTCAGCACTTTCTGGCTTGCAGTTTGTTTCTAGCAACACGAAACTGCTGTTTCCCTACCCACAAGGTGTGGCTCCTCAGCTCCATATCTGGGTTCATGCGGTTCTTGGGGCTCGTCATGCCTTCCTCCCCTTTATCTGGCTCAAATCCTATGACATGTCCTCCAGGGAGCCTGCCCGGAGCTTCCTCTCTCAAACTGGGGTAGATAGCCTTCCCCTCTGAGACTGTCTTTGTCTTTTGTGTTGCAAGCCATTGCCCTGGCTCCATAATATGCTCGTGTGACTTTATGTGCTTCCGTCCCTAGGTTGTGAGCTCCTTGAAGTTAGGAAATGCTGTGTCTTTATTTATTTTTGTATCTTGCGTGCTTAACATAGTGCATGGCACTTGGTAGGCATTTAAAGAAAATGTACTGAATCAGTGACTATTTACTGAAGCCCTCCCACCCCTAGAGACAGAGTGCCATTTGAAGAAACTAGATTAGTGTACTACATGGTTCCCTAAGGCGGAGGGAGATGCTTCAGGCACTGAACAAACAGAGCAACATAGCAGATATTTCCTTTCAGCACTGCACACAGTGAAACAGAAAACGGGAACTCGGGGATGGGATTGGGAGGGATCAGAAATGGCCTGGGGAGGCTCAGATCAGAAAGACCTGCCTGCCCACATGGACAGATCACAGAAATGGGACAGCTACCTTGCCACTTCACAGCGCTATGGGTTTACAAGCCATCAAACCAGAGGAAAAGTGAAACGGTCTTCACGCCTTCAACCTGTGTTTATTGAGCACCTACTAAGGAGGAGGCGGTGGAGATATAGCAGTGAGCCAAAAAGGCTCGTTGTCTGTGGTCTCATTGAACCTAACAGGCAGTGGGAAGACAGAAAATACCAAAGTCAGCCAAAAAGTGTGTGATTACATGTAGTCATAAGAATTGTGAAGGGACTAAACAGGAAGCTGTGAGAGAAAATAGCAGGTAGGGCAGGGAAGGTCTGTCTCTCTAAGGATGTGGTTTCTAAGCTAAAGTTGGCAAGGACAGGAAGGAGTGGAGGAGGAGCCCTCCAGGAAGCAGGCCTGGGGGCCTGGCCCACGCAGCTTGAGAAGGTGGATGAGGGGAGCGAGGCCTGAGGCCCAACGGCATTTGCTGGGGAGGCAGGAAACGCAGAGCAGGCGGACTTGGGTCTGACGGACTCAATTAGGACATAGATTCCGTTCTGTGTGCTGTGGCCGAGGAAGAGTTCAGGGAAGGGATGGAGGGAGTGGTGGGTGTGATTTACATTCACAGGGGACATCCAGGCTGCTGCGTGGAGACAAGATTGAAAAGAAGTTTGGGAGGGAGAAGGGAGAAAACTCAGAAGCGGTTGGGACTAGCGTTAAGGTATTTCACTCTTCTCTTTAGGAAATGTTATCATTTCCCCCATTTTATAGCTGAGGAACCTGAGATTCTGAGCTGGAAGGCATCCCCACGTCTGCTCTACCTCAGAGTCAGACCTTCAACCCCTGCGGCCTCTCCTGTGACCCTGTGCTCGGTGACACATAACTGCCTGGGGAGAAAATTGGGTTATCAAAAAAAAAGTGATTCAATTTTTGTAAAATATGTGTTTATATATATAGAAAAAAAAGTCTTGAAGGATCTACATTCAGATATTAAGAGTGGCTATCTCTGGAAGATGGGAAACCTGAGGACCTTTTTGTTGTTGCTTTTTATCTATGTTGTCTAATTTATCTAAATCAAAATTTTTAACTTTTTTTCTGTGTATATTTTACACAAAAAAGGGCATGGATTCTACGCCCCCAGCTTCCAGCTTGATGAGACATCACAACCGAACACATCCATGTAAGCCACACACAGGTCAAGAAATGAATGTCCAGCCTCCTAGAAGCCCCTCGGTAGAATCACACAGAACCTACTGTGTTGTCAAGCGTCTTCCACTCAGCATTATGTTTTGAATGATTCTTCTATGTGGTTGCATTGAATTGTAGTAAATCAATTGTTTAAAACCTTAGAATGTTAATATCTTGTCTTTTATAAGTATGGCACCTTAGACTTTGTAGTAATCATCAGCATTTTCGTCACCTTATAAAGCACTTGTCATGGATTCTAGCTCTAAGCATTGTTTTCCTCACTTAATAGACAAAGGGCCCAGGGCACAGAGGTAACTTACCTGGCTCCCCTTCACACCAAGTGAGCAGGTAGCAAGGCCAGCACAGGTTCCCATCTAAACCCAGGCCCTTTCAACCCCACCTCATGGGATGGAGAGCAGAGGTAGCAGTGGACTAAATGGAAGGAATAGCTTGCTTACCATTATGCTCTGTAGACACTGAGACAAGTAGCTAGGGAAGGTGTTTGAACTCCTTTTCTGAAAATTATTCAGAATATAATACACAGACCCTTCTAATTCAGAAGGTGAATGACCTGTCAATATTCAGCCAATTTTAATATTTATTGTCTCTGGAGAGAATTTCTTTTGGTAATAATCTGTGATAGCAACATTTCTCATATAACGCTGTTAATCATAGTGTTGTATATGTAAAATGTGTATATGTATGTGTCATGTGGATTTTATATTTGCATATGGCCACTTTCCTCTCCAGCTTTATAAATAAATTGATTACAGCCTCTTAGCATCATATGCAGGAGTTTTGCTTCTCATTCACAGATGGGAAAATTGAGGCACCTGTCAGCTATTTATAGCAAGGGGGGGTGGAGCCTGGGCCTTCTGGCTGGAAGCCCACAGCTCTTTGTACCACACATCAACGCATCAAGTGAGAAACTTTTTTCTACTTTGGAAACTTAGACAACGATGGTTCTCTTGTTCCTTAAACTGTGAGAGTGGTGTTGTTGTTTTCAAGAAAGTAGGACCTTATGACTTAGCTTATGTATTATAAAATCGTATTTCACTAAAGACCCATAATAATCCTGCTTTAACAACATTTGTGATTTAAATCACAATTGTGATGTAAATATGTGTCTGTATTACGGAACAAATTTCACAATCCGGGACACTCCATAGAAATTTCCAAAGAAATTAGGTGAATTAGTAGAGAAAACAAGAACATATCACCTCACATATTTACGTAACCACAAACACAAGTATCCTGGTCTTACGGGTTAGAGCTGTCCACCCATAACTGAAAGCCGAAGGGCTTACACTGAGCTCCTCTCCTTCCCCATTCCTTTCTCCTCTCTTGTGGATATTCTTTTTGTGTGTGTCGATTTTAGAACACACACACACACACACACACACACACACACACACACACACACACACACAAGCAATTCTTATCTGTAGTCTTTCCACCTCTGAATCTAGCATTGGATTAGCACTGCACAGGAGAATTTAGGAGACCATTGCCCCCGAAAGTGGGCTCTCCTGGTTGACTTTTTGAAATCCCCAAACTGGAAGGTCTGTTTTTCCTGACAACAGAACAGTATCTGCAGGTCGAAGGACAATTGATAAGCCTATTTGTTTTCCCAGAGACTTTGGCCAGGCATTCGGAATTCTTAACCCTTTCTGGCCAGCCTTGCCCAGACTGGGCCAGGCCCAGGCCTTCCCTCCACCCACCTTGGCTGGTTTTCCAAGCCTCCTCTTTGAGAGCCTCTGCGAGCATCTATCTTCACAGTTACCTTTTGTACATAGACACTGCAGGGAGGGGGCACTTTTAATAATCAGATGAAGGAGTTCTTGTAGCTGTTGCCCTTCTAATGACGTTCAGACACAAGGGGATACCTCTGCAGCAATGTAAGGAGCCCGAGAGCTGGGGAACTTCACTGTCCCAGTGCAGGGTCCTTCAGGTGGGGTGGTATCGTGCACAGCTTGCGTGTTGAGAAAATAAAGCCTCCTGGGCTTTCAGTGGAAATTCTACCTCTTAGAATATGCCACGTGGCACTAACGTTGTCCCTTCTACAGAAATGGCCGAGTCTCGGACCCTTGTCTGGACCATGCAGAGGCTGGCACTCTCAGAGGTCTACATTTGTCCTCAAGATCAGAGAAACTGGCGCACAGTGTAGAGGAAAGGTGGAGTGAGGGGCTGCAGGAAGGGAGTGGCAATGGCCTACAGTGATAATGACCTTTGAGGAGGTCAATGGTGGGACCAGCCTATGGGCTGCAGCTGGCTACGTGGCTGGTGAAGGTGAAAGTGGGTTGATCCAGGGGAGGGGTTCCCAGCAATGCTGCTGCCTGAGGGAGGGGCAGGGTCTCTAGGAAGACCCTCACACCCGACCTCTCCCTGAAGTCCAAAGGCCTTAAGAAATCCTCTTTTTAAAAGGGTGTTGCTCTTGGCCAACACTTTAGTGTACTAACAGTTAGGCTCTTTGGAAAATAAGTACCACATTTGGGATAATTACCTCTAGGGAGAAACCACAGAGAAAAGTATCAATGAGGTTTCATGTCCATAATATTGTTGTTGTTATTTTTAATAACTTTGGATTTATGGAAAAATCGCAGAGATAGTACAGGGAGTTTCCATACCCATCATTCAGTTTTCCCTAATGTTAATGTCTTACACAGCTGTGGTACAGTTATCAAAACTAAAACATTAACCTTCATGCAATTAAACACTAGATTTTATTCGGATTCCATCCTTTTTTTCAGTAATGTTGTTTTCCTGTTCCACATTGCACACAGAGCCGTACTGTTTTATATCTGCTCAAAGTCTGAAGAAATTATGGCAAATTTACGATTTGATTGAACTTTCTGATGAGAACAGAAAGTTCATTCTATTACCTTCTGGCTAATACGGGAGAGAGAATATAATGTAGTGATGATGTGGGTGGCCCCAATTCTGCCTCGGCACTCTCCAGCTGTGTTACCCAGTGGTTACTTAATCTCCCTGTGCCTAAATCGTCCTCATTTCAAAAGTAGGGATAATCACAGTACCCACCTCTTAGTATTACTCTGAGGCTTACATGTTTTAATTCGCATAAAGCAACTGGAATGGCGCAGACAGTTCCCAATTTAGAATGCTTTGACTCACAATTTTTCAGTTTTATGATGGTGAGAAAGCAATACGCATTCAACAGAAATCATACTTTGAATTTTGAATTCTGGTCTTTTCCTGGGCTGGTGATATGCATATGATACTCTCTCGTGATGCTTGGCAGCTGGGGGTGAGGGGGGCTCAGGGGGGCCTCAGCTCCCAGTCAGCCACGCAAGGAAGAGGATACAAAACTGATACTGTATGGCGTGCTGTGTTGCCTGCTAATGTTTTTTTTTTTTTTGAATTGGGGAATTGGGGGATGAGAACAGCGCTGGGGAATTGGGGGAAGGGGAACAGACAAGTTGCTGTCCTTTTGTTCTTCAGTCTAGTTGTGGAGGACGTTGCTTCACTGGCCCAAGTTGGCACCATCATTGCGCTCTTCCCCGGGCGAGGCAGATCAGTCGCCAGCTTCTGGATGGCCGCTCACGGCGGCTGCTGGCTACACACGTTAGCCCATGGCAACCCACTGCAGCAGGGGCTGCAGCCTACGCCGTTCCTGGCGACTCTCAGCAGCCCAGCTCCAGGTTGAGCTGTTGTTCAGCATCTTAGCTGTGGAGGGCAGTGTCACTGGCCCTCATATGTGGGATCCGAACTGGGGCCCTCTGGCGTCCCAAGCCAGCTCTTAACTGACATGCCACTCGGCCGGCCCCGCCAATGTTTTTTGGACATTGTGTTCTGAGCATGTTTAAGCAGACTACGCTAAGGTATGATGTTCGGTAGGTTAGGTGTATAAAATGCATTTCGACTTAAAATATTTTCAGCTTATAACAAGTTTATCAGATCATAACCCCATTGTTACATCGAGGAGCATCTGCATCTTTCACAAAAAATTTTAAAAAATAGCTTCTTTGAGCTTCTCTGGATCCCATTTTCACAAGAAATCACAATCTTCTTTGTACATTCATTAGCCATGTTATAAAACCCACCGCACTCCATTGTAATTCTTTGTCTGTTGTGTCTCCATCAATGCCCTCCATCTAGCACATCAGGGATGTACACGATTAAGCATTTTCAGTCTGAAGGAAGGAAAAAATAAAGGGGGCAGGAAAGCAAGCTGAGGGGCTAGGCAGCTCCCCCCCCCCTGCTCTCATGGGGGTGTGGGGTGGGGGTGAGTGGCGTGTGCTGGGAGGCGGCTGCGCCCGTCAGTGTGAGGCTTTGGAAGCAACTGAAGATGGAATAATAGCACGGAGCAGCGCGGATTGGGGCAGAGGGGCGTGGGCGTGTGCACCAAGATGCAAAGAAAGAGCTCTGTACAGTTCTGTGGAGAGCAGTGCAGAGTAGGGGCCAGGAAGAACTTTCCACCTCCAGGCTGGGCTGACAATTCCAGGCCACTTGCGTATGAACTGGAGCACAGCTGGCACAGTGTCTGCAGTCAGCTCTCATCCTCGAATGCTGAGTAACAAGCCCTCCCCCACACCTTCTTTTTTTACTTTAATCATTATAAGTGTCCAGTTCAGTGACATTAAGTACATTCACAATGTTGTGCGACCATCACCACCATCATCTGTAGAACTCTTCATCCTCCCAAACAGAAACTCTGTCTCGATTAAACACCAACTCCCCTTTCCTCCCTGTCCCCTGCTAGTGCCCCAGCCCCTAGAAACCACCTTCTATTTTCTATCTCTATGAATTTGCCTATTCTAGTACCTTGTATGAGTGGAATCATACAGTAATTGTCTTCCTGTGTCTGGCTTATTTCACTTGACATAATGTCTTCAAGGTTCATCAGGATTTGCTCTCTTTTTAAGGCTAAGTAATGTTCCGTTGTATGGATAGACCACACTTTATTCATCCATCGACAGACTTGGGTCGCTTCCACCTTTTGGCTATTGTGAATAATGTATTATGATAATGGGTGTATAAATATAGGTTTGAGTCCCTGCTTTCAATGATTTTGGGTGTGTACTCAGAAGTAGAATTGCTGGGTCATATGGTAATTCTATGTTTAACTTTCTGAGGAACTCCAAGGGAGACCTGTTTTTATATAACAAGAAAGGATTCTAGGGCCTGGGAAAGTGGGGAGGAGGGATGATAGTTCCAAGAATGAAAAAACAGGATTCCTTAGACAGGAGGTTAGTTGAGTTTTTGGGCCTCTCTGTAACAGTTCATTGCATGCCACCTCAGCAGGGCTGTGACCCTTACGTGTTTCCTGGCCAACTGATCTCAGAACCCTTCCAAACAGTATGAACATACACTGAAGGCTTGTGAAGGAGAGTAACTTGAGGTTTTCTCAACACTTCACCCCTCCCCATTACTTCTGACATATTTTTGGTATGCCATTCTGTCATCTCTAATAATAATAATAATAATAATAATAATAATAGTATGCAACTCATAAATAGGGTAAATAGTTAATGAGTCTTATGTTTTCCTATTGATCTTTTTTAAAGAGTACAATAACTCTTTAGAGGACAAATGGTTTATTCCTCCTTGAATTTAATGGCTATGCCAATTTACCAGATAAAAGATAAAAACTTTTTTTTTTTTTTTAGTCTGACCTATAGTATTCATTCTGTTTCCCTTTTTGCTTTAGTTACCAGGAATCTAGCCCAAATTCAGAGCTCAACTATAATAGCTCATCTCAGGTAACTGGTTGTATTCACCCATTTACAGAGTCCCTATTGAATATTCAATCTTAAATTGAATTTTAAAAATTAATTTTAAAAATTTAAAAATTGTATTTTAAAAATTATATTTAAGTAGGAAAACTACCTCGTGCCCTTTTAGAACTAAGCAAGATATAAACTCTAAGTAAATAAAAGTAATACTACACCTTTAAGAAGTTAACCCTTTCATACAACCTGAGTCCCACTTAGTACATTACAGCAATAGCTATACACAACAGCTATCACAGAACTGCACAGACTTTATGAGTTGGAAGTATCTTAGAGAAAAATCAAGTTTACTGTTAGTGTTGTCCTAACTGACCTGTTTATCTGGCAAAATCAAACCCCCTAAGAGAGGATCACTGCCTGAGGATGTCAGTCAAGCATTTTGGAATCTGCATTCACATTCAAGTCACTTGATATCACTCTGTGATCAGAAGAATGCTTAACTAAAGGGTAGTAGCAACCTGAAAGGTACTCTGTCTTCCAAATGAACAATTTGCATCCTAGTGGTTAACAAGGGTCTTTAAGTTCATAATTGGGCCAAGATATATTGCTCTCAGGAGGAACACATTAATTCAGTACATCGCATTGTGTAGGTGGTCAGACAGTTACCACTGAGACAAATGAGACCGGAAGCATCGTTATAAATGCAGGTAACACGGAGAAGTCTGCACAGGTATTCCAAATGCTTTGGGGCTGTTTTGTGTGTTAACGGCATGAAATAGAGCTAACAAACCCTTCAAAGTAAAGAGGATTTTTTTTTCTAGCTGTATACATTGACAGTGACTTTTTTATTTATAGCAGTCAGGTAGTTTTCAGGTTGGAAAGACAAAGAACTTTCTCCCAGTCCTTGTGACCCTGACATCTCTGTTGGGTGTGTCACTGAGTTAGCCCAGAGCTGATATGTAGTCACACCTACATTATCTCCCTGAGCGTGGCCGTGGAGTCACAGATGTGGCCCAGACAGGATAGGCAATGCGAGCGGCGACTGCAATCACTATTCATTGAAAAAAATATTTATCGAGGGCCGTATACATGGCACATGATATATTTGAATACATTTACAACAGTTAGTTTCAGTACTAATTATAAAGACTCTGCCTTGTGCTTTAGGGTTTAGTCAGGCATGGAAATTGAGAACTGTAATAATGTGGTAATACACTTGTAATAGCCATTGTCCTAGGCCCCACCATGACTTCATAATATGGATCTTTCTAGCTATTGGGAAAGTCATGACGCATTTTTGCATTGAAAAAAATAGAAAAATACGTCATGCCTTTTCCAACGACCCAATATAATCTGCATCCAGAATGTAACACGATTAGCATCAATTTCTAGGTACAACAATGACCCTGAAAATTCTGAGCAAATACATACAATACATAGTAGCCATTCAACAAATGTTTATTGTATGTCTACAGTGTTGTCTAGATATATTCATATATGTATCTCACACACAGACAGCAGCCAAGTTTGTAGTTAGGAGCATGAAATTGGAAGTTAAACAGGCCTTGATTCAAGTGCTGGTGCCATTGGGCAAGTCTCAGATTCCTTACCTGTAAAATGAGATTAAAAATACCTACCTGGTGGTACTGTGAGGATTAAATACAATCATGTTTGTAAAGGGCTAGCCCAGGACCTGGCTTGAAAATTTTTGAGAATTAGATGGAGGTGGTATTTGTACACCATTTGGAATGTACTAAATGCCTCTGAATTGTTCACTTTAAGATGGTTAATTTTATGTTATGTCAATTTCACTTCAATAAAAAGTTTTTTAAAAAGTAGCAATTTATTATTTGTATACATAAATATATATGCACATGAATTTGTTGATAAAAATATTAATTCAGAAGACTATAATAGGCATGGGATTAAAAAGATGATGATAGTATTTAATAAAAACTTTTAAAAAGAAATAATAGCATTAAAAAAAAGGAAAGAGACAGAGGTCAGCCCAAAGAGAAGGCAAAAAAAACTACACTGTTGAGTTTGCTGGGAGTTTGGTTAGTGGCAGCGGCTAGGCTCAGGACTCATTCTGGTGTTGAGTTCACTCCTATGCCCTCCAAGGACTGCAGAATTCTCAAACCAAGAGTACTGATGATCTCACAGGGACCAACCCTCCTCCCCACCCCCACCAGGAGAGTCAGGGTGCTATGACTCATAGGAGCCACCACGAAATCACTGACTGGAAATCCGTGCTGCAGCTATACTGCAAAGGCATCGGGCTGGATTTGCCAAATTGCCCATGTGATCCCGGCGTGGCCACCTGCCAAACAGCCAGAGGGAGACTAGACCACTTGCTTTCCTGGCAACACAGAGGTTTTCTACCCCATCACCAAATGAAAAGGCAGCACAGGGCTTCCAAGAAGCCGTTTCCAGTGACGACTGGGCTTTGATAAGAGTGGCTGTGGTGCCAGTGTTCGGTGCATTGCCTCTTTCGTCAGCTCATCCATTCTTCCATGGGGAGGCTGTGTCTGAGGTTCTTGTGGTCCATGAAGATACTGCCTTCGCCATCCGCTCCTGCGTCTTCTGCCGGTGACATCAGAGTGCGGCAGGATTTGCCTTGGCCATCTCACGGGTTCAGGCTGTTTGACTCAAGTGTGCCAGGAGAACCATCCTACCCGAAGTCAGCTGAACAGGAGCCAGGAGTTAACTGCCACCAGGTGACCCAGCTTGCTTAACAGCAGAGACCAGTTTGCCTGCAGCTAACAGAGTAGGTGGCTGCTAATGGCCATGCAGTGAAGATACCTACAGGATGACTACCAAAGGGAAAAGTTCCTTGCTCATCTGAAGAAGGTAATCCATGTGCATAAAGGTTAAAGTGTTTCCGAGACTTCCCAGTGCTAGCCAAGAGCATGGCAGCTTTGGTGGGCAGGTTGCGTGCAGGCTGAAAGTGTTAGAGCTACTGAGGAAGGTGATTAGCAGATGGGCTCCTGGCAGCCCTGTGGAGCTGGTTTCCACAGACTGCCTGCTCAGAGTAACCAAATACTGTGCAGAAAGGAAAGAGAATGAAGATACTTCTCTGGAGTAGAGTGAGCCAAACTCCCTCTTTGGAGAGGTTTCAGCTCTGATTCTTGGATGCCAGTGAACTGAGATTGTTTGGAGCACGGAATAGTTACAAGGATTCGCTCAGTAAGTGGGTGCAGCTGGGCTCCTGTGGGATGTCCTTAGACGAGGTACCCCCAGCCCAGCCCAGCCCAGCCAGAATGCACTCAGTCATTCTCTCTCTCACCTCTCACTGCTGGCTCTCTTTGACTCTTCAGCCTCTCTTCTACTCCTGACCTATGCTAAGGATATCTCGAGTCCCTCCTTACCCTCCTGTATAGCAGGAGGAGGGAGTCAGCACAGAACCAGAGAGTAGAGTGGGAATTGTGAAGGAATCAATAAGCAGTTCCATGGCTGAAGCTGTAGGGGAAGGGAAAAACTATGGCTGAGATTCAAGGGAAATCTAGGAGGAGCCAAAATGCCTGCCAAATTGGGAGAGTGCTGAGGGCAGTGTGGAAATCAGGAGTTTAGAGGTTGGGCGTCAAGAACAAGCCCAAGTAGGTTCAAGGTTGGGAGGGGTCTCGAGCGATTGTTCTGAGCTAGCAGACCTGGAGAGCATGTGGGTGGGTCAGCCTGGCCGGGGGAGATCAGAAGTGGGTGAAAAGACAAAAAGACCACTGCATCCCCTCAGAAGCCAAGCCAGTAGGTGGGGAGCTATCCTCCACTCCATGGGCCTCTCACGCCCCACCTCTCGTTGCTTCCCACATCCTCCCAAACAGCCCTCTCCAGTCCCACATCCTCCAAGCGTGGGCCCTCATCACCTCGTCTTGGGCTATTGCAAGAGTCTACTCACCAGCATCCCTGCCTCCCTGTCTCTTTTCCCTTCAATCCATTCCTCACACAACCGCCAAATATTATCTTTCTAAAATCCAAGCTTGGCCATGTCCCCAGGCTTAAAGGACACTAGTGGCTTCTCATTGCCTGAAGAATAAAGCTGAAACTTCTTGCACGACACCCAGGCGCCTTCAGGATCTGTCTCCCCTGCCATGGCCACTTCATTTCCTGTGACTTACCTGCAAGCACCTAGTCACCTGCAAGCATCCAGTCACCTGGATTGTTTGCAGTTCCTTGAATAGACCTTGTAATTGACTTCTTACATCAGACATTATTCCCTCAATCCAGAATACCTTTTTCTTCTATCCTGCCTACCAAATCTCTCCTCGTATTTCAAGACAAAGCTACCTTCCCTTTTAAGCCTTCCCATCCCCTTCCTTCCAGATCAGGGTTACTAGTTCTCTCTCTTTCCTATTGTGTGTGTGTGTGTGTGTGTGTGTGATAAAATATACATAACATAAAATTTACCACTTTAACCATTTTAAGTGTAGAGTTCTGTGGCATTAAATACATTCACGTTGTTGTGTAAGCATCACCACCATCCATCTCCACAACTTTTTCATCCCCAACTAAAACTGTCTTCATAAAACACTGAATACCCATTATTTCCTCCCCCAGCCCCTAGCACCCACCCTTCTACTTTCTGTTTCTGCATTTGACTAGTCTAGGTGCCTCATAAACGTGGAATCATATATATCCTGTAGTGACTGGCCATTTCAGGTAGACTAGTGTCCTCAAGGTTCCTCCATGTTGGAGCACGTGTCAGAACTTCCTTTTTAAGGCTGACTAGTGTTCTATGGTATGCACTCACTGCACTATGGACCCTTGAGTTGCTTCCACATTTTGAATATTATGACTAACTGATGTGAAAATCAATCACTGTCATAACTACTGAGTCCCTACTTTCAATTCTTTTGGGTCTATACCGAAAAGTGGAATTGCTGGGTTGCATGGTAATTCTAACTCTTTTTCATCAAAAGTAATTATGTATGTTAAGTGTGCATCTTCAGTATGGTCATGTAGCCATATATACACACTCCCTTGGAGAAATGGTAGACAGCTAAAGCATGGCAAAGACCCTGCAAAGACTATTTGACTCTTCATTGCAGCAAAAGTGTGTTTTGCACATAAAGACATTGCAAACCAGTTGAAACATGACAGTCAATATTAATAACACTTGAACTCTAAAATTAGATTGTGGCAAAATGTTTCTAATAAAATCCTTTCAAGAAATTCAGTTAGTTTGTAGCTTTTACTTTGTTAAGACCTGCTTGGTAACTTGGAGCCAAGAAACCTGAGTTCTACTCTGTCTAGCCCGTTACTAACAGTAAGTTATTTAATTCTCTAGGCTCTAATTTTACCATCAGTAAAACCACAAATGTCCCTGTTTGTTCATGAGCAAAGAGCCATCCAAATGAAGGCATTCTGGTAACTTCAAAAGAAAAAGGGGGTCACCTGCATTATCATAGTGATAATGTGGCACCCAGGCAACACGGCTGCATCTGTCGCAGACCTGCCTGGTAGCCAGGGAGACTCACGGTCCTCTCTCAAAGGCAGTGAAAGAGAATTCTTTAACCGAGGAAGTCCAGGAATATGTGATCATTCCCATTTGGATAAGAAAAATCTTTGCGTTAAGAAATGGAACTCCAGGGACCTTTGAAGAGGGATAGGAAAACTGCTGGTAGGATTTTATAATAAAATGTGACAATTGAGGAGCCAGTGTTTCATTAAATAAGGAATAGGCACAGCGAAAGAAAGCCCTGAGCCAAGAGTATAAAAACCACTCTGGGTAAAAATAGATGGCCGAGTCCTGTATAGTATGTATGCATCCCATCCAGGCAGTATCAGCGTGAGGTTTTGTGAAAACCTGTAGGTAGAACATATATTCTAACCTACTTCACGTGGCTGTTTCTGACCAATAGTACCTGTTAGGTGTGGCAAAAATGTGTTTATAGTCACTGTTAAGATGTTGGTACCAAAATATGACACTTTCACTGAGTAATAAGTCAAGATAGCTTCCTTGCCCTTAGAAGAACTAAAAGTAACGTTTTACTGGTTACTTTTAGTTCTTACAACCCACATTCTTCTCTTCCATGTTTTGAGAATGTCTGTGCTCTTCATTTTCCAGGAGGTAGAATACGGCAAAACTGATCTCTTTTTCACACAGACCGATAAATTAATACCGAATAGCATATATTCTCCCTCCTTCACGCCTCCCTCTCACTCCCTCGAATTGAAGAAGTGGCAGAAAAAGAACACACAGGTGGAACAACCTCAGAATTCAGGTGATAAAATCAATCACTTATAGGTACGAGCCAGGAGGCACAGGGCTATCCATGTAATAGCAGTTACATCAAAGGAAAAATGAGATGGCAGTTCTTCTAAAGAACTTCTGAAAATTAAGATCCATTTTTAGGGCTATCA
This sequence comes from Hipposideros armiger, assembly GCF_001890085.2. Taxonomy (NCBI): domain Eukaryota; kingdom Metazoa; phylum Chordata; class Mammalia; order Chiroptera; family Hipposideridae; genus Hipposideros; species Hipposideros armiger. The sequence goes on along the minus strand of NW_017731517.1, from coordinate 2,377,981 downwards.
GTTTAGGAATCTATATTTCTTTATTTTAGGGAGTTTAGAAACTGCCTGGAAAATAGAAAGGAATTTCGTAAGTAATTAAGGTGTCATTTCTAGAGGGGGAAAGGTGAGTATAATGCATGTTGTTAAAATAAGAGATTATCCATTGGGAGGAAAATGCTTTCTCTTTTTTCCTTTAAATGGTGTCTTTCACACTTATTCTCAGGCATCTGTTTAGGGAGCCAGTGAACAGCAGCACTTAAGGTGGATATTGTTGGCACTCACCCATTTCCCACCATATGTCCCTTCTTGGATAAACCAGTGCCCAAGGATTTGTCTTAGTTTTGAAGACATCTATTACATGCCTGACTTGAATTCATCAGATTTCAGGAAACCCCCACCTCCAGCAAGTGCACTCTTCCCAGTGATGGATGTTCTAATACCATTTCTCTTTGTTAGAACCGCCATGGTGGGGAGGAGGCTCACCTTGGTGGGTGGGATAGCTGCCTTCACTGTGTGAAGAACTCGGTTCACTAGAGTGCCTGAGCTGGGCCTGGTGGATAGCAAGCACAGGGTTAAAAGCCAGGTTTCCAACAGTTAGCAGAGGCACAGCTGCCAGTAAACGCTGTGTTGTCTGCATCCCATCAGGAAACCCTTGCTCTCCAATAGAACTAATTATCAGTCGGCAGCTGAGATCCAGAAATGGCGCTGTAGGTTGAACAGGAAACAAGTCAGGAGAGGTTATCCTGTCGGGCGAGCGGGCCTATGACAGTGCTTTACAGTGCATTTCCTGGGTCATCTATTACTTTGATTTGCTAACCTCGAGTTCTTAGCTGATGCTTTTAACGTCTGGAGAAGAAACTTGTACAGTGCAAGCAGCAATAGCAGATGCAGGGCTATAAGCATCATTTTTAGCTCAGGTTGCTGGTATCTGATTCTGAGGGAGAGTGTCTGGTGGTGGGGGTGGGAGAGTTGGATAGAAGATGGAGGATCTTCCAGCAATCACATAGAATTTAGGAGAAGCTAAGTTAAGTGGCAGCTTTGCACATCAGCCAGAGTCCACCCATAGAGACAGTCACTTGCCACAAAGCTACGTTCCCCAGCCCAGGGAGGCAATGCAGTTCTGAGAGGCTACCTCCTGGCTAGAAGTCAAGCCCTCCTGGAGGTCAAGCTGTGACCTTGGGGCTCTGCTGACTAAACATCCTCACACTGACATTTGTGAAGTGACATCATAATTTCTTAAAAATATGGATAAAAACCCAGAGGACTATGTCATTAAATAGGCCCATATATTTTTAAATGCCTTGCTTATTTAAGGTCCTTTACAGGCCACAAAGGAGCTTTAATATGTCTTATTTGATAAACTGTTTTCCTCAGTTAGAGTCCTAGAATCTGGAAACACCCCCTATTTTCTCTATTGTATACTTTAGTTACTGTTTTTCCAACATGAAGTCTGCTTTTTTCCCCATTATTACTGTGTGTTTTGGACCTCTTTACTATGTTGCATGTTGTTATACTTCCAAACAGATTATAGCATGCATTTTATTTTCAGGCGGATGGCACTCGTGGGCTGCATTTATATGCTAACTGCCTCGGAACTTTACTTGTGGGCAACTGTCTCAGAACTTGACTTGTGGAATAGCTGCATTAAAAAAGACAAAAGCTGGCCATAAGTCGCCTGTCTACAGAATGAATCCTATGTCCCCTGTGTTTCTAGCATTGCTCTAAGTCAGCTCAGCTCGAGCTGGGCGGGGGAAGGGTTTCTGCTTCACCCTGAGTGTCAGGCAAACATCTGATGGAGGCAGTGACCTCCCTCCCGCATGGCTGGCACGCTGCAGGCCCCTCCACATGGCAGATGGGACCACTCTGTTTTCTCTGGCACCACCAGTTAGTTGAAAGGGTGCTAAGGCAGTGCTGCCTGGGACCAGAGATCTTATAGATATTTTAGTGTAAACAGGCAATTCAGTTTTTAATCTGAGATGCCTTTGAAATATCTTTGAAATTTCAGGACTTAGAAATATCTAGGATGCTGATGGGAATCAAATTTGAATGCCAGAGACCCTTCTGTACATACAACCACCCCTTACCTCTGCAGCCCGAATTCTGTCATTAGATGAGCTTGGGCACCAGCGACCCTTTGAATGAGAGCTTCCCCAGAATGCCCCTAACTCACATGCATGAGCCTATTCCTGGGGAGCCCCACTGGGACCCCTACAACTCCCACCATCTGAATTCCAGAGATAAACATAGCGTAGGCTTACAGTGGGGCCAAACTGCATTAATGTTCAGTTCTAATTCCAAATACGTGACAGTTCTACGCCTCTCCCATTAGTGTACATAGTGGACTGGGGAAATGATTTTGTAATTTTGACAAGTTGGATTTCTCTTTGCATAAAACAGTGCTTTGCTAACAAACAGGATGCCATATCAGAATGCAGACAGATATAAAACATTCTGCTATTCCAGGCACAGAAATCGGGATTTAAATAAAATCTCCCAAAGTGTAAAATACACATAACCTCTAACAACTGTTGACCAATGATTACAGGTCACAGAGAATTCTCTCAACTTCTTGTATTCTTCTGTATCATTATCTTCCTCATTTGTTCACAGAACTTACTGGGTCAGGCACTTGGGAACATAAAAAGCTAAAATACAGTTCTAACAACTTAATAAACTCAAAGTGTATTTGGGAAGATAAACAAGTAAGAAAAATAACAGTAGAGATTGGGAGATACAGAAGGTAGGGAAGGCTCTTTTAGCTTGTGGTTTGAACTGGCCAAGTGATATTCTGTCCTGTGAACCTGCTGATAACTTGAACTATCTCTATGTTTTTCTAGTCTTCTGAATGAGCCACCATGAGCTCTTGGGATATTTTATTTATTTTTTTCAATAGTTTTTTTATTTTTCAATTACAGATGACATACAATATTATATTAGTTTCAGGTGTACAGCATAGTGATTAGACATTTAATAACTTACAAAGGGTTCACCCAATAAGCCTAGTACCCATCTGACACCATAAATAGTTACTACAATATTATTGACTATATGCCCCATGCTGTATTTTACATCTCCATGACTGTTTTGTAACTACCAATTTGTATTTCTTAACCCCTTCCCTTTTTTCACTCATTTCCCAAACCCTCTTCTCATATGCCAAACATCAAAATGTTTTCTACATTTTTGTGTTTGTTTGTTTTGTTTGTTTATTTTGGTTTTTGGATTCCACATACAAGTGAGAGCATATGGTATTTGTGTTTCTCTATCTGACTTATTCACTTAGCATAATACCCTCTGGGTCCATCCAGGTTGTTGAAGATGGCAAGATTTCATTCCTTTTTTATTATAAAATGTACCACTTCTTTATTCATTCATCTATTCATGGACACCCAGGCTGCCTCCATATCTTGGCTATTGTAAATAACGCTGTAATGAACATACGGATGCACACGTCCCTTTGAAGTAGTTAGTGTTTTGGGTTTCTTCAGATAAATACTCAGAAGTGGAATTACAGGGTCCTTCTTTGTCTCTTGTTATATAGACTTTGTTTTAAAGTCTATTTTGTCTGGCATAAGTATTGCTACTCCAGATTTTTGTTTGTTTGTTTCCATTTTCATGAAATACCTTTTTCTATCCCTTTAACTTTCAGTTTCTGTGTATCTTTCAATCTGAAGTGTCTCCTGTAGGCAGCATATATAAGGGTCTTGTTTTCTTATCCATTCAGCCACACTATATATTTGATTTGGAGCACTTAATCCACATGAATTAAAGTAATTGTTAATAGATAAGTAGTTATTGCCATTTAATTATTCATATTTTTTATCCTTTTGTTTTTCTTCTTCTTCAAGAAGTCCATTTAAAATTTCTTGTAATACTAGTTTGTTGGTGATGAACTCCTTTAGCTTTTCTTGTCTGGGAAGCTCTTTATCTGTCCTTCAATTCTAAATGATAGCTTGGCTGGGTAGAGGAATCTTAGTTGTAGTTCTTGCTTTTCATCACTTTGACTATTTTGTACCAATCCCTTCTGGCCTGCAAAGTTTCTGTTGAAAAATCAGATGACAGTCTTATGGGAGCTCCCTTGTAGGTAATTAACTGCTTTTCTCTTGCTGCTTTTAAGATTCTCTCTTAAAAGAGAATTTTAATTATGATGTTCCTTGGTATGGGCCTCTTTGGGTTTATCTTGTTTGGGACTCTTTGTGTTTTCTGGGCTTGTATGCCTATTTCCTTTGCCAGGTTAGGGAAGTTTTCTGTCATTATTTCTTCAAATAAGTTTTCAATTCCTTGCTCTCTTTCTTCTTTTTCTGCTACCTCTATGATGTGAATATTGGTATGCTTGATGTTGTCCCAGAGGCCCCTTAAACTGATTTTTTTTGGATTTTTTTCTTTTTGCTGTTCTGATTGGGTGTTTTCTGCAGCCTTATCTTCCAAATTGCTGATTCAATCCTCTGTTTCATCTAATCTACTGTTGATTCCCTCTAACGTATTTTTCATTTCAGTTATTATATTCTTCATTTCTGATGGGTTCTTTCTTATGTTTTCTATTTTCATGTTTCCTATCTCTTTGTTGCAGTTCTCACTGAGATCATTGAGCATCCTTATAACCAGTATTTTGAACTCTGAGTCTAGTAGATTGCTTGTCTCTATTTTATTTAGTTCTTTTTCTGGAGCTTTGTTCTGTTGTTTTATTTGGAACATGTTTCTTTGTCTCCTCATTTTGGCTGCCTCCCTGTTTTTGTTTCTATAAGAAAGCGTCTATGTCTCCTGGTCTTAGTAGTGACCTTATGTAGTAGGTATCTTGTGGGGCCCAGTGACACAATCTCCCTAGTCACCTGAGCTCCAGGTATGTCCCTTGTGTGGGTTGTGTGTGCCCTCCTGTTGTAGTCAAGTCTTGGTTACTGTTTGCATGTCAGTGGAAGGGATTGACCCTTGGTCTTATTGGTTGTAAGGACTTGCTATGACTACAGTGGAGGAGCTGTTGTGCAGGGGCTGACCCTGCAGAGCAAGATTTGCTTTAGCAGGGCTCAGGTACCTGCCCTGTCTGCTCTTTGGGCCTGTCATTTGTGGAGGTGGTTGGGTGGTACCCTGGTGTGATCTGAAGTTGGCCACTGGGTGTGTTGGTTCTGGGGCCTCTTGGGAGGGGCTCTGAGGCAGGCCAAAGTCAGCCATTGCCTGTGTCCTGCTTGGGGCCACTTGGTATGAGCTACAAAGTGATCTGCAGATGGTTGCCACTTGTGCTGGGAGTGGAGGTGCCTGGGAGAGGCTAAGCTGTACACTGATGCCAGCTGCCGCTAATGCTGGGCTTCAGGATGCTTAGGAAGAGGTACTGGGCACGACAAGACCAGATGTTGCTTGTTTGGGGTTTGTGAACCTTTGAGAGATTTTAAGAAAGTCTGCAGCATGAGCCAAGACAGGCCATCTGTGTGGAAAAGCCACTGGAAGTGGCTTGGATGGGTCTGCAAGTTGGTTGGGGCAGGGTTTCAGGGAATCGCCAGGGCATAACAAACAGTATCAGCTAGGTTGATGGAGTCTCAGATATGGTGCTGACTGCACATGCAGGCTGTGTGGGAGGAGGATGCAAGAAAGGGACAATGGCTTCTGCCGGCACTTCTGTCTGGGAGAAAGCTGCCCCTCCAGTGCTCACCCTGGAGCCAGACAACTCACCTCCTCCCCATATGTCCCTGGTGCCTTCCAAGCCTCTGCCCCAGAGCTGGAGCTCAGAGTGAGTGAGTCTGTCCTCAAGTAAGTTCTCGTGCGGGCCTTTTAAGAGGAGTGCCTGGGACTTCAGCAACCCCCCAGCTCACTCAGCCACAATCTCTGCTGGTTTTCACAGCCAGAAGTTATGGGGACTTCTCTCCTTGGAACTGGAACCCTGGGCTGGGCATCCTAGGGTGGAGCTGGGACCCCTCACTCCTCAGGGGGTCCTCTGCAGCCAAGATATCCCTTCCAATTTTTAACCAACACATGTGAGTGTGGGACCAGCCTGTTCTGTGTCTCTGCCCCTCCTACCAGCCTTGCCGTGGCTTCTTCTGTATGTCCTTAGTTATAGGACTTCTGTCCAGGTAGACTTCAGGTGGTTCTCAATGATGATTGTTCTGTAGTTTTGCTGTAATTTTGATGTGGTCTTGAGAGGAGGCCAGCACTGTGTTTACCTACTCTGCCTTCTTGACCAGAAGCCTAATTCTTGTGATATTTTAAATCTTCTCTGATCCCCTGGGCTCTTGGCTTTATAAATAGGAGTGGATAACAAACATGCATTTCTTATGACAGCATTGCTTAATTTCCTTCCACTTTCTAGCCTGTCTATTGTGTAGGGCAGACTTAGCTTGCTCTTTCAAAATAAACAGCTCTTGCAGGTTACAGTTTAAAGTTATTCATAAACTTGTTGACCACAGGAATATATTGGGAATTAAGACTGACAAATATCAATTATTAAAATAGGAAATGGCAAGTAAATCACTTGGCTAAAAATTATGCTCAATAATGGACTCAGACCCCTCTTTTTTCAATGATGGTTATGGTGATAATAGCAATAACAACATGTACATATGCAATAAAATATCTGTGGGCATATACATCACTTACTAGTGATTATTTCTGCGATGAGATCATAGAAGACTTTTATTTTCTATATTGTGTATTTGTTTTAACATTTGAATTTATTACTATAGCATATATTTTCTGTTTTAAACAAAAAACAATTCAGAATTTAAAAAGAAAAAAACTGTTATGGAAATTAATGGTACTGTTGCCCACAAATACAGTTGTTCCCACATATGAAACTAGGACACGAAAACACACTCTGCACGGTTTCCACAACAAAGAAGGGAAATTTGGGTTCTTTTAACACTTTTAGCTGTTAAAAAGATCATCTCATAAAATATTGTTTGACATTTACAAATCTTTTAATGCAATGACATGAGTTTTTAAGGCAAAGAATACACACTTTGGGGAATTTAAAATGCTATCAGTGATTTAGAGAGAAAATTACATAAAAGAATCTTTTTTTAAGTAAATATTTTATTTTGATATAATTGTAGATTTACATGTGGCTGTAAGAAAAATGTCCTATTAATACCTAATCTGATAAGTTTTGCCTTAAGGAGTGAAGGTTGTTAAACAATTTAATGGAGACATTGATTATGAATTGACCTCTTCAATACAGTTGCAAGGTACCTATTAAAAGGGCAATTTTTAAAGATTCATGTGCATCCTAATAAAGTAAAGCACTCCCAAACAAAATTCATGTATCTATAATTTTTAGTATAGCAATTACTTGGTCTATAGTCAAATGTGAACCATATGGTTAATTTTGACCATTGTCCCTGATATTGAAATGACACCCCTGCATTCCCTCTACCACTTTTTCACCAATCCATTTCTGCCCCACTGCAATGCAGTGTGCATCAAAAGTTGTCAAATTTCACCTAAAGTTATAATTAACTTACTATTTAGATATTTATTTGAATTTAAACAAAATTTTCTTAATTAAACTACTCATTCAATAAATATTGACTGTGTACTTACTGTGCCAGGTACTGTTCTGACACTTGGGGCACATCATAAACAGAACAAAGGTTGCTGCCTTTGTGTATCTTATGGTCTAAATGTGGCAGATAGTAAACATAATAAATAGGTAAATTAAGTAGTGTGTTAGAAACTCTAGGTGCAATGAAAAAGATCCCACTTAGGATCACAATGTGCCAACTCTCAGCACCAGATCCCAAGTGACAGAGAACTTGTGTGTTCTTTAATAAAATTATTTTGGAGGTATATTAGCTGCCATAACAAAATTCTATAAACTGGTTGGCTTAAACAACAGAAATTTATTTTCTCATAGATTTGGAGGTCTAAGATAAAGGTGCCAGCAGGGTTGGTTTCTGGTGAGACCTCTCTTCCCGGCTTGCAGACGGCCACCTTCTCACTGTGTCCTCACATGGCCTTTCCTGTGTGCCTTGTGTGGAAAACTCTGGTGTCTCATCCCCTCCTTATTAGGACACCAGTCTTATAGAATTAGGGCCCTACCCTTGTGACCTCATTTAACTTTGATGACCTTCTTTAAGCCTCTATCTCCAAATGGAGTCACATCGGGGGTTAGGGCTTCAACATGAATGAGAGAGGGAGGACAATTTTATCCATAACAGATGGCATTTGTGATATGAGGGACACTCAAGTGTGGGGTCCAGGGAAGAGTCCTCTCTAGTGTAAGTTTAAGGGCAGTGCTGAGGTAGACCTCATTGAGAAGGTGAAATCTAAGCAAAGACATGAGTCTATCCATGTTGCTATCTGAGAAAAAGCATTTCAGGCAGAAGGAACAGCCAGTGCAAAGGCCATAATGCAGGAATGTGTCTGGAATGTTCGATAAACAGTAAAGAGGCCAGTACACCTGCAGGGATGAGAGAGTAGGAAAGGATGAGGTTATGGGGAGCCGGATGGTGTAGAGATCTGTAGGCTATTGTAAGGACTTTGGTTTTGACCTGAGAGAAATGGGGGCCATTGTAGGTTTTTGAGCAGAGGTGTGACATGATCTGATTTACAGATCCATATAGTCATAAAATTATTATTTTAACATATTTTGGTGAATAACTAATGTGAAATTGTGAAATTATGCACGTATACATTAACTGCATCTTTTAAAATCTTGATTTAGAATCTCACTTTTAGAATTTAATTTTAAAGTCAAATTACCGGGAGAATTTCCCACTTACAAAGTTTTCTAGTGTGTAATATATACATAAGTAGGGCTTCCTTCTATGTATCTATTACTTTTTAAAATTCTTCTACTACATGTATATGATTACATATTTTTTATGTTCATTTGAAATCTTTTATACTAAGTTTTACCTAATATGTACACTTAATATCTATTTCTAAGATACACTTGAACAAAGTCAATACTGTGGTAGCTTGGTTAAAATACTTTATAACTGAGCTATACAAATAAAAGAATAGTCCTAAATGACATTACTTTGTGCCTTTTACAAATAAATAATATTTTGAGGGCAAATTGTGTACCATTGTCATATAAAGTCTGTTTTATTCTCTTTGGCTTTAATGAAATCATACTCCTCTATCATCTTCCATTCAAGAGAGATAGAAAATGGCTTCTTAACATTTCTATAACTTCTTTCATCTATTAAAGAAAATGAGGCACTTTGAGATTAGTGGGTGAAAGTTGATGTGTAATTAAAAGTAGTTTTAGTTCTAGGTAAAATGTGAAATAGGTCAAGTTTGGTTTCCCTTCCTCTTTGAGTTCAGGGAAATTCACCAAAGGTCCCCAGCACCTAGCACAGTACCTAGCATATAGTAGGTGCTCATTATATAGTTGACCCTTGAACAACATGGGTTTGAATTGTGTGGGTCCACTTATATATGCGAATTTTTTTCAATAAGTATACATTTGACTCTCAGTAGCCCAAGATTCAACCAAGGGCAGAAGGAAAACAGTATTTCCCATCTATAGTTTGTAATCCATGAATGCAAAGAACCAACTGTATGCATTGTTCTATGCCATCTTATACAAGGGGCTTAATGTGAATTTTTGGTATCTGTGAGGGGTTCCTGGAACCAATCACCTGCGGATACTGAGAGACAACTATACTTAAGTTTCGGGGGAGTCAAAAGTTGTATGTGGATTTTCGACTGTGCGGGGAAGGTGCCAGGGCCTCTAACTCCCACTTGTTCAAGGGTCAACTATATTTGTTAAACAAGTGACTATTTCCCTGAGATATCTCTTTCTTGTTAGGGATTTCATATCGTAGTGGTGGAAAAATTTTCTTTTTTTCCCTTCTAGGTTCTTTGGCTGGTCTAATAATTAAATGGACATAAGACAGATTAACAGGAGAAAAAATTAATTTCATATGTATGGGAGCCTTATGAAAATATGAGACCCAATGGCAGTCAGGCAACTGATTATATGCCAACCTGAGCTAAGGAATGGGATAGGGGCCTGGGGCTTCAAAGTGGGAGGAGGGCAATTGACAGGAAGCTAAAAGAGCAGATGTTTGGTAATCAGATGTTTGCCCTGCCAGCCAGGTGATCTTGCAGATAAAAAAACTTACCTCTGGTAGCGGGTCTCTTCCTGGTGCAGGCCCCCATCTAAATTCTTTTAGGCACTTGAAGGAGAGGTCAAAGTTTTTCCTAAATCTGCTGGGTCTTAATTGCCTTCAGTTCAAAGTAATCCACATGCCAAAGTGGCACATTTTGGGGTGGCATATTTTGCTCCCTTTCAGTATGTTGCCCATCTCTGGAGTATTTGCATTTTAAAAGATTGCCAGAGCAAGTGGGCAACCTCTGCCCAAAGGTATGAACTGCTAATGGTTGAACTTTAGAGGTCAGTGGGGAATTTTCACCTAGGGCCCCTTCAAAACCACATCACTGGGTAATTATTTACTTTGCCTGTCGTTGAGTCAGATGGGAGTTTGAGGTATTAAAAGTTGAACTTGTAAAAAAAAATTGCACTTGTCATACAGCCTTAGAATATAATATCCCAAATTATTTCTGTTTCTTGATTCCTGCGCAGAAATTACTGGAGTTGTTAATTCTAAAGTAATTCCTGTCATTTTGTAAACCATGTGTTTAGAGTTTGCATTGTTAGGTAGAACTTGAACCCCTACCCTAAAACCTCAAAGTTCAGACTCTTTCCCAATACCTCGGTCATCCCCCATGGCCTGTCACAGTGACTGGGTGGTGAGGAGGGGTGTTCTTTAAAGCGCCAAACTGCCGGTGGCAGCATCCTGTCAACAGCGCGCTGGGCCGGCAGTTATGCAGCCAAAACATCCCTGTATTTAACCCACAGCTCCCACTCGCTGGAGGCACCGCTATTTTAAGGCATATAATGTTGACAGTACGAGCTGTATACAAATATATACAAAGACGGCAAAGTTGAAAAATACACCTTTGCGGTGAATTAATGGCACAGTGCCTTCGTAAACCTTTCTTGAAAGAAGCCTACCTTTTGCAAGTGACCCTTCCTCCTTGTCCCGACCTCACATTTCTTCAACCCCCATCCTCTGGACCCACATAGTGGGACAGCAGGACAGTCTGTGTTGCCATCCCCCGGCCCTGACACAGCCCACCTCCCAGAGCCCTGGGACAGCAAAAACGAGAGAGCAACCACTCTGGGCCCCAGCCGCCGCTCGCGCCCCCGCCCCGGCCCCCAGCCCAGCTCCGCCCCCGCCCCACCGCTCGGCCCGCCCTCCTCCTGTCCCCATTGGCTAGGACCGCCCTCACTTCCCCTTTGGCTTGGCAGCTCCACGCGTAACGCCTGCGACGCCGGAGCTGCCTGACAAGCTCGGGGCGGAGCTCGGGGCGCGGGCGGGGCCAACGCGCACGCGCAGGCGGGCTAGTCTGGGTCGGACAGGGAGGAGGGGGCGGTGTTCACGGTTTCCTGGGTTACCTGAGGGGGCGGGGGTGGGAGCTCGTGGCGGCGGCGGCGGCAGCGACGAAGGCTCGGGACTCGCCCGGTGAGGGTGAGCGCGCGGCGGCGGCGCGGTCCAGTCAGCAGGTAAAGCGGTGCGGGGCACGGATAGTGCTGGCGGAGTGCTTGGTCCCGGATCCTGTCCGCGGCCTGGAGGGAAGGCGATCGGGGTGGTGGCCATCAACCCGGGCTGGGGTCGCGGCCAGACGCCCGGCCCGGGGCTTCCTTTCCCGTTGGGGGCCCCGGGACGCCTCCTTGCGGCCTTTGGCAGCCCAGAGCCGTGGCGGGACCTTGGCGGCGGCCGCGCGGCCACCAACACTAACTTTATTTCCCTGCGCGGGTTGGGAGGTCTGGACTGTATTGATTATCCAGAGCTGCGGCACCCCCTTCCACGGCGGTCCCAGACCGGCTGGTTGACGGCGGGAATTGACAGTTCCCGCGCCATCACCCTGCGGGTCGCTCCTGGCGCTTGGCTCCGCGGCTCCTCGCCCACCTGTCATCTTCCCCGTGCGCCCTGGTTCGCTCGCTCCAGTCCGTGACACCCTTTACCCGGGCGATAGACTCCACAGTATCCTCTGAGGCGTCTGCCGTCTGTCCCGGGCATCATTGCAGCTTTGGCTGGGACGCTCCTTCGCCTCCGGTGGGATTAAACTGTATGGAAAATAACCCAGGAAGCCCCTGACACAACAGTGTGGAGTCCAACGGGTTGTTTAGTGGTGGAGGGGCTAAGCTCAGAGGCTTTAAGAAATGCTTCCCAGTGCTGGCTCTTACCGGGATAAACAAAACAAAACATTGCCTATATGCTCAGCAGACCGTACACACCCAGTGACAGCACTTGGTAGTTGAAGAGGTTTGTTTTAAGCAGATAGAAAAATTTAAGGGATTTGAATACGTTGGTGTTGAATTCAGACCAATGTTTCCTTGAATATTGAATTTAGCTCGCATTTTCTCAAGGGTTTGTTTTACAGATTGATAAGACAAACTGAATTAGACTTTTCTTCCTGTTGATTCTTGGCTAGTTTGCTCGGCTACTCTAAACTTCCACACCCAGAAACCTTATGCTAATAAAGATGTTGACTCTGAGCGTTCGTTTTATAGATGTGGTTAATTAATATGGGTATCTGTTTTAAAGATCTTTGCAAGTAGTCAGCAACTTTTATTTTGATAGTTCTTTGCTGTCATCCATATTGTACTGAAAAGATTGGGGAATTTGGGCAAAAAGGGGCATAGGAGAAAATGAGCTACTGTATAATTTAATTTACCTGAAAGCAATTTATAAACTATAAAATTATATATAAATTTAGTAAATATTTATTGAGCACCTACTGTGTGCCAGACAGTTTTCTAAACATAAATATCCCCTCGTTCATGGAGTTTATGTTCTGGGGGATCTCAGATAATAAACAAATAAAATGTGTGCTATGTGAAATGGTGTTAAGGACTGCAGAGAAAAGGGGAAGTAGGAGGATAGGGAACAGGAGAGGGTTGCGGGTTGTTTTTTTAAATTTATTTTTATTAGTTTCAGGTGTACAAAGCAACATAATAGTTAAACATTTACACCCCTCATAAAGTGATAACCCATCCCCCAAGCTACTACCCCTCTGACATCTTCTATAGCTGTTACAATACCATTGAGCATCTTCCCTATGTTGTAGTCCACATCCCATGACTATATATACCTGTATATTTAGTTATAGTTGACATTCAGTATTATTCTACTTCAGCCTCAAATGGATAGCCATAGGGTTGCAGCTTTAACGAGAGGTAGCCAGGGAGGACTTCCTGGAAAAGGTGACATTTAAGCCCAAGACTGGAAAGAAGTGAGAGGATAATCCATGCACCTTTGGGAGAAGAGCGTTCAAGCAGAGGGAAAGGCACTTGCAGGCACTTGAGGCAGGAGTACGTGGGTATGTTTGAGGAAAGCAAAGAGGCTGGTTTGGCTGTGGTAGAATGAGTAAGAGTAGGAGAAATGGAGTGAGGGTAAGTGGGAACAGGAAATCAGATTGTGTAAGGCCTATAGGCCTTTGTAAGCACCGGGGTTTCCACTTGGAGTGAGACTCATCTTTAAGTAGAGAAGGGATGTAATCAGACTTGCCTTTTAAAAGGGTCACTCTGGTGGCTGGATGGAGACTAGACTTTGTTGGGGGTGGGGCGTATTGGGCAGCAGCAGAAGCAGGGACATCAGTTCAGGGACTCTTGATACAATCCAGGCCAGAGATAATGTAACTTGGACCAGAGTGCAATTGGTGGAGTGGTTGATTTCTGGATCAAGTGAGGGTAAGAAAAATTGAGTAGACATGTACTGAGGTGAGGTTTTTGAGAGAAGCATTTGGTGAGGAGAAGGTTAGAAGACAAATTAGACATCCGAGTGGAGATCGTCAGTAATGTAAACCCTTGTGACTTTGTATTGAAGACTTCTTTTTTTAAACGTTATTTTGACTATAACAGGGGCTTAATATTTTCACCCAGGAACTGCCAACTTTTTTCCATGCTCATTTTCTTTTTAGTTCTTTTGAAACAACCTAGTCATTCTTTTCACCAAATGTAGTTGTTGTTGTTTTTTTTTTAATTTGCTTCCACTCAGTACATCTGGTAGTCAGTTTCAGTTGTAGAGAAAGCCATGTAATCCAGAATTTCAGAGTACTTTTTAGTTTGTTGCTGTATTTAACGTGAACACCTTCATCTGATTGATCTTTTTCTGAATTATGCTTAGATGCCTGGCTTAAATTCAAGAAAAAAAATTTTTTTAAAGCCTCAGAAATCTTGTTATCAGATGTAGCATCACTTGACCATTTGTGAAATTGAAATGGAAATTTCTGTATTTTTACAAAAAACCTGTATTTTTAATACTTTAGTAATACATCAGCAATATACAGGGGTTATCAGAATTCTTCTGGTTCATTAAAAACGGCTTTAAATAAATGGGCCACCACATGTTAAATGGAGATCTTTTTCATCAAATTATGCAGTATTTGGAGCAATAGAATTTGACCTGTAAAACTTGTATCAAAAATATACCAGACTCCTAGAATTTAAGGTCTGGCCTTTACATTAAGAATCCAGAAAATAAGCTAATATTTTAAAATGGATTTTCAATCTAAATATTTTCTGAAAGTATATACAAATTTGTCAGATTAATAACAAATTATAAACTGATTTTGGAGTCATTGGAAACACTATATTCTTTGATCCTAGTTTCTTTTGCTATTACTTCTTACCAGTTTGTCCTTATGCCTCTTAATTCTCCTGGCCTTGTTTTATGGTAATTGAGTGAGGCTTGATACATTTGGAAATTTTCAGTGCTTTCCAGGTCTAGCTGCTGAGAAGAAAATAGTATCTAATAATATGAAAAGAGTAATGCTTAAAGTGTGATCATCTTAATTAAACAAGAAAGGAATCAAACAGTTTTCCAAAAGGCTAGTCATCGTTTCATTCAAATGTGATTCATTAAAAGAAACTCAAAATGGATGAGGACATAAGAGAGTTTCTAGCCACTTTCAATGCATGGAAGAAATAGATGAATGATAAGGTAAAGTACAGTGCTGCACATACTTTGAAATGTTTGTACAATTGCTGGCACTCATCTTTAAAAAGTAAAGAGAGTAGAAAATTTTTGCCATAAACCTGAAGAGTTGCATATTTTAAATTTAAAAATGAGGTGAAGGGAAGTGAAGGCCAGAAACTGTACATTGAACATCTTGATGCTGACTGATTCCTAGAAAAATGATAGACCAGAATGCCAAACAGATGCAACTTGTGATTAGAAAAGAATGTACTGATTACTAAGACCCAGAATTGGATTTTTAAGAACAAGTCATACTAAGTTAACTTCGTGCTCACTTTGCCAAAGACATAATAATATTAAATAATCTTTGTAAGCCCCTCACATCTCACAGAGTGCATTCCCATTTATTATTTCATTTAACCTTCACAACTTCCCTGTGAAGTAGGAGCCCTGGGAAGACACACAGGGGACAGATGTGGGAGATTTTAGAAAGAACTTTCTTAGCTATGGGGGTAAGGAGAGGAAGGAGTCAAAGTGTGCTTTAAGGATTCTTGATTATCTGATTGGTCGAATGATGGTGCTGGTAATTGATCTTAATGTAAAAAATACAGGTGGAGGAGTAGATTTGGAGATGTGAAAGTCATCAGTTCACATCAGTTTGGTGAAAATAGCTGTTTTATTTTCTTTGTTGGAACCGAGTTAGATATAATTTTTTAAAATATATGGGACTGGAGCACAGGAGAGAAGTCTGAACCAAATAAAAATGTCTTCATTCGTTCAATAAATACATTATTTCAAATACATTTGGTAAGAAAAGGAGGACAGTGATGGAAGCTCGAGTAGGGAGATGTGATCAGGGAAGTTTGTTTTTCTTTAAAGATGGAAGAGTCAAGGACACTTTAGTGGATTGAGGGAAGGGGGCCATTGAAGAGGAAAGAAAATTGAAGTCACAAGGGGAAGAAGATAGTCAGACATAATCTCAGAGGAAATGGAAGGATTGGGAACATGAGCACAGGCAAAAGGGGTACCCTGAGGAAGAGCAATGATGCATCTTCCTATTTAAATAAGAAAAAGAAACAGGGAGTAGGTACAGATGTCATTAAATACCCAGGATGGCATTGTTTGTCCCCTGTGAAGCAAGGTTATCTGCTGAGATTGAGAAGTAAAAGCATGATTGGGGTATATTTAAGGGGAAAAGAAAAGTTACCATTGCAATTGTAAGGGGCAAGAGACCTAATTGCTGAATAGTGATAAACACCCTTGCAATCACAAATGTAGAAAGAGCTCAGTCAGAATGGTTAAGCAGCGTTCTCCAGCAGCTCTCTATAACAGTGCAGAAAACTAATAGTTCAGCTGATCCTGGGTGGGGATCGGAAGGGAGGGTATGCTGGAGAACTTGAGTAGGG
Source organism: Hipposideros armiger (assembly GCF_001890085.2). Taxonomy (NCBI): domain Eukaryota; kingdom Metazoa; phylum Chordata; class Mammalia; order Chiroptera; family Hipposideridae; genus Hipposideros; species Hipposideros armiger. The sequence continues at coordinate 2,361,675 of NW_017731517.1, read as the reverse complement.
GGCGGTGTGAAGTCAAGGAGATGAGGGTGGTAGTAATGAGGTTGCTAACTGAAGGGGTGGTTAGGTATCCTGCTTGGTTAAGGAAGACAGCCTAACCAAGGTGGGCTGCTCAATGTGGAGAAGGAAAAGGGAGAGGAATCTCAGTGAGGAAGCTGTGGGACTGATGGAGGTAAAGGAGTACTAGAGCTGGAACAATAGGCACATGTGATGTGAGAGTCCTACATTTAAGACTCCAGAGTTGGAGCAATAGCAGGTGACATAAGAGCCAAAGTATGGTCAATGGTGATAGGAGGTAGCCAAGATTAATTGTGATTAGCCAAGTGCTGATTTTAACAGTAATAGTAATAAAAACTATTGTTTATTGAGTGCTGTATACTAGTCACTATACTAAATGCTTTTCATAGATTTTCATACTGATTTTTCACAACCATGTTGTGAGGCACATATTAGGATCCCCATCTTACAAATGAGGAAACGGGGGATCAGAGAGGTTAAGCAGCATTCCCCAATGCACACAGCCAACACAGCCAGGAAGTACCCGAGTCCTTCTAGCCACAAAGCCCTTATGCCTAACTACTAAATCATGCTGGCCTTCTGCAAAGTAGGGGTTACTAAGAAGAGGACGTCCACGAGCTCTAGATGCTAGTGTGTTGGGATTAATTGTTAATATGGATAACGAAGCCCCCAGAATAACAGATCACATGTAGAGGAAGAGAGTTGTATGACAGAGTTCTCAGTAAATGGAGATGAGTGACCGAAAGGTCAGTAGGTGACAACTATAAATGTAGCTATACTATAATTTAAAAAGTGAATAAAATGGGATAATAATGATGCACAAGTCACCTTGGGAAATCAGGATAATATTGATTTGTTTTCTTGGCCTGGAATCTGGGTGTATATAGTGATCTATTAAGAGGAGGACGGGAAGTGATCCTCTCGTGTGAAAGTGAGGGTATAGAGAAGTTTCTTAGCAGCAGAACTAGGGTTCCTGAAGGTGGGGAGTATGGAATCCAGTGAGGACTCACCTAGTTGTGCAGGAAAAATCAGAAGGGATGGGCGGGCAGGTAGGGTTATTATATGATTTATTGACCGAACTGGTGTTATTTTCAAAATGGAAAGAATGTCATTAATAGTTACTGTGGGACATCAGATATAAAACAGGACTGTCTGGGCAAATTGAGATGTCACCTCAGTGATAGGTAACCAGAGGAGCTGTTACCTTGGTTGTGGCGTTGAGAAAGAATGAGTTGAGCCCTGAATTAGAGGGGCATAAATGGAGCCTGTCAGGCTACCACTATTCTCTCTAGCTTCATGATACTGCCCTGAAATGTTCTAAGCACGTCTTGTCTGGAGATTTGATGGAAGTTCTGGGCTGATCTCTAGATCAAGATTTGGAAGTCGTTAATGTATAGGTGGGACTTGAAACCTTCAAAGTGGATGAGATGATCAAAGGAGAGCACCCAGAGGCTCACCAGAGCTTGAGGAGCTGATGAAGAAGAACCCAGCCAAGGAGACTGAGGAGGAGAAGTCGGAGGGTGGGAGGAATACCACGAGATTTGGCATTACCAAGTCACGAGATTTGGCATTACCAAGTCTCGAGAGAAGAGAGACTGAAGATGTGAATGATTAGTAGTCTCATTTGCTCCATGTTCCTCAGAGAGGTCAAATAAGATAAGGACTGGAATGTGTCCATTGGGTTGGATTTGGCATCTGGAAGGTTACTGTTGATCTTGGCTGAGAAATTTTGGGGGAGCGCTGTAGGTAGAGGCAGCCTGCAGTGCACAAGTGATGAGGGGAGAAGATTACTTCAGTGTCGACTCCCCTTCCCCCCTGCCCCCCGAGTCATCTTGAAAGAGGAGGTGTCATCAGGATATATTTGTTTTCCTTTTAAATTCAGTCCGTTAAGAAACCAATGTTGATGAGCGTTAAAAACTGGGAGGAGCTGGAAGTCCATCCAGTGCCTCCAGTAATGTCTAGTTAGAAAGGGAGAGGAAGACACATCTTAAGTAAGACAAACTTCATAATAACTGCAGTTTATCAGAAGCTCGAATGGATAGGAAGTGTTTATTGAAGAGGTCGAATTCTTAATTTGGGTGAAACATTAGAAAGTGACATCTAGGTTGTGGACTAACTCCAGGATTCTGTTTTTTCTCTACTTTGAAGCCTGTTGTTAAGATGGGCTTGCTCTTTTCCAGGGATTTGTTTTTGGTACCTCTTTCATTTTGAACGTTAACTGCATCTTTGTACATTGGAAATATTTTGTGGTTATGTATATTAAAATTTTCTGTTGTAGCTTTTGGTTCTCGGCTGGCACTGTTTTTAGTAATTTCTATTTATTATAAGTGAAATCAAATTTATCTGCTTGTTTTAGTATTATGAACTTTTAAAGAGCAATAATAGTATATTAATGTTTTCCCTCTCTTTCCTCTTTAAAATTGCTCAGCTCAAAATGTGATTTGCTACAATGGAAGTTTTATTAGTTTAGTAGTTCACTTGTTTTAGTTCCTTAGATGGGAGAATAATAGTCGTGATTGTGTACATATTTGTTCAACAGCATAATTATTAACTGAGTTTGAATGAGTGTGAAATTAAAACAATGGTAAGAATGCTTTTCTCTTTCATTATAATGTGGCTTATTTGAAAGTGCAATAAAACATGTTTATCAGTTCATAAAATGCATTCATTGTTATTGCTCCTGGATGTTCATTCATTGAAGTGCAAAATTCAGTGTAGCCTGGCCAATGGTAAAGGGGATTACACTGGTGTAACTTGCAGGACAGCTGCTTTATCCATCAGCTTGCTCTTCTGCTTTTTAATGTTTGTTTGTCTAGACTTTATTGGGCCTTTAATACATTATGACTTAGAGTTTATCAAAGGTTAAAATCCTTTGCCATTTTCTGGATTTCCTCTTAATGGGGCTTCCAAAGACACTAATGCTAATAACTGTTCTTGAAGTTTTTTTCTGTTAGCCTTTTCTAAATGTTTTGGAGAATATTTCTAAAGTCATACATTCCATACTACTGAAATATATTTATTTGATCTACACCTTATTTT
>NW_017731517.1:2354499-2355516 GCF_001890085.2 Hipposideros armiger | reverse complement strand
GCTCTTACCTATAAAATTTTGAGGGAGGTACCATGGTCATTTAGCTCTCTGAGTGTTTACTCAAGTAGATTCTCATTCTCAAATAATTAAATGCAAACTCCCTGGCAGTTTTCCTGTACTGGCAGTCTGCGTGTTACTTATTCCAGTGTTAGCTGAAAAACTTTGAGTATGGCAGGTACTTCTTATAAATGGTTGTGTTCCAAAAGGTTCATTTCCAAGATGGTTGTTCAGCACATCAATGATTTGCCCTTACGGGCAATGTTACATGAGATGTTTATATCCACGGAGCTCTTCTCCAGGCTGTTTAAACTATAATGTGTCTGACTGGCATTATGAGAGAGCCCTGGGAAGAAGGTTTGGGAAGTGCTGAGATTGCCTCATCAAGCTTAACTGGCCTACTGTTTGCCTCATGTGCTGCTACCCTACTTTCGGAGCCCTTTTCCAGATCACTGGAGCCACCCAAATGGCTAGGAAGTGTGGGAATCCCTTTTCCCCTTGTGCAACAAGCAGGGTAATTGGGGGAGGGTGGAGCAAAATGTGTTGCCAGCAGTTCCAGTTGGAAAATGAATTCATTTTCCCATGGGATCATGATTTGTTACTCAGACACTCTCTGTAGTTCAAAGCCCTAAGAACATTTCCTTCCTGATACCACATTAGTATCTAAGGAGCTGGAGACTGCAATCCAAACTTCATAAGGATATGTGACATTCTTACTTACAATCAGAGGGTTTTTAATGCAGAATTCAGACAATCATGTTCAGTATTGGTCAAGAAGGGCCTAAACAGCTACTATAATCGAAACCACTATTATAATTTTCTTTTCAAATTAATTGGTTCAATGAAAGATGAACATCCACCCAAATATGGTGAATTATCGGTAAATGTGGGATTGTGATTTGTCTTGTGGAAGTTTTCAGTTTGTGGAACCGTTAGCCTTATTGCTAAAATGGTTTTATGGATTCTCTGATTCAGTTATTTAATTTAAAATTTTGTTAAGGTGTCATATCCTTCCCTCAT
>NW_017731517.1:2342987-2351777 GCF_001890085.2 Hipposideros armiger | reverse complement strand
GTGTGATTCTAACTAATTTATGTTCATTCCTTTATTTGTGGTATTTATGAAATAATAACTATAATCATTTTTTTCTCCTAAGTTTTTTTTATTTTTAGTGAAGTGTTGCACAGAATGTATGAGATCTTTGGGACAGTCACTAATCAGTCTGTAGTCAATATGTACTGAACTCTGGAGAGATGGGACTTAACATAGTTAAGAGTCTGTACCAACCAATCCTTATTTTCAAGAAGGCTGCTTCAAATCCTGGCAGATTTGATTCAGTAGAATTTATTGAGTACTAATTACTCTGTACATTATTTTCTTTAATCCTCACAATAATCCTGTGATTTATATCAATGATAATTTCTCTAATACTATTGTAATTAAGAAATTTAGCAAGTACATAGTATTATTTTAAAAGGGAATTTACCAGGATTTTTGGATTTGGTGAAAGAATAGGAATTGCGTCCTTCAGCTGTTACTGTTTGATGAAAAAAAAGTATGCTTTTTAATCAAGCTATAAGAATAAAGTTCAGTATTACAAAATTTTCTCTTGGATTTTTCCTTTTACTTCTTTTCTGTAGCAGTCACAAGGCAGGGAAAAGGCAAATACCCAGGTACTCTTGCTTTTATTTCCAGCACTTTGCTGAAAACTGCATCATCACAAAGCAGAACAGGAGCATGTGCACGCTTAATGCTCGGTGGAAAGGTCGCAATGACTTTCTCTTCCTGCAGATGGTGCTCTCTGCTGCTGCCGAGCCTTTAAAATAGAACCTAGCATTTACCAAGGATGTGTACCGACCACACACTCTCCGAAGATCACATGGTATCTCTATAGAACAGACACTGTATGGAAAAGGAAGCCAGACTTCATGCAGCTCTGTGTGGTTGGCTGGTTAATTGCTGAGTTCCCAATGCGCTGCCTTTGTTTCACCACTGTCACAATGCTGACTGTTTGACTATTCAGAACAGATTCAGAACTAGCAAAAATGGAACTAGTAAGCAGATTAGTAAATATTTATTGAATAAATAATAAGTATTGGTTGAATTAATGAAAGAATTAATGAATTAGTGAAAATGGAACTGTAGGACGATGGACTCTTCCCTTATCACTGTGGCCACTAAGCTATTTGATAGTTCTAGAAGGAATCCCGTTGACTTAGGGAGCACTCCTTGCCCTAGTTTTGAGCTTGAGATTTTATTTTCAGTGGTAAATGTAAGGTCATTGGCAGCACTAACTAAAACACAGAAGTGACAAGGCATTAAAACGTGCCTAAAAGTAAAGAATATATGTAGTTAATGACTTTGGGTAAGGGGCAGATGTAGTGGTTCTGTATATCAGGAAGGTAAGTGTGTGAAAATCCACAAGACGGGGTGATAGCTTAGTTCTGTGATCCTTCGGATAATAGATTGTGGAAATTAATCAAAGAACCAGAACAGAGTTAACATATCAAAGTCAGCTGTCTGTGGGAAGTCTCACTCAGTGAAAATGGAGCCGCTATTGACTTATTGACTATCTCATTTCAGAAGGCAAAGGAAATAATCAGGGGAGCTGATACTCGGAGCCTAACCTGACTCGCTGTGAGGAGTCAATTAGACAAGGCAACATAACGGGAATCCTGAGAGAAAAGCCATGTCACTCATTCAGCAAATTCAACAAATGATCAAATGCCTTCTCTGTGCCACATACTGTTCTAGATGCCGTAGAGTTAGCAGTAAATGCAACAGACGAATTCCTTGTCAAGGAGCTTTCATGTGAAGAGCTGACGAAGATCTGTTGTCCAAGAAACTTGCTTAACTGCAGTGACCTTAACTGTCACTTTACTTCAGACCCCGCTGCAGGGTGACATGCTGGGTGTTCTCATCACCTGGAACCACTTGTTTCAGAAATCTAAAAATTCCAGGAGCCTTCCTTCCCACATTTTCTGCTCTTCAATCTCGAAGTGATTGGTTACCTGTATTTCTCCTGTGTGTCAGCATTTGCCTGGCCTCTTCCTCCTCCCCTTCCCCACCTGGTCTGCACCCTGTTTTTGACCACGTGGCTTATTCTCTCACCTGTGCCCTTGATTCCCGTCTGCTTCTGCTGACCCCCATTTCTAGGTCAGGACTGCTGTCTACACTTTCTACTATCAGATCCTATTGCAGAATCGCACATGGCTGAGAAAGTTGCTGCCACCAGAATTCATGGTTTTCAGCCTCTGCTTAGCTCTCAACCCACCAGTAATCCTTTTATTTCTCTGTGGTCACTGCTCCCTCCATCCTTGTTTTCCTGCTTCTCATTTCGTGTTTTGATACCAATCTTATTGTAATTCCATCATGGACTTGACTTGAGCTGCTCTTTCACTTTGTAATGCCTCCTTCCCTCCTTTTCTCCTTTCACCTGTTCCACTTTTACTCAAAGATTATCTCCTTCGTGAAGTTTCCCTGACCACTCAAAGTGGGATCAGTGCTCTGATCAGTACATAATACCCTGGATGTTGGTTTGCCTTTGCCACCATACTGTGACCTTCTTGGGGATAGAGGCTGAGATTACTGTCACATTTTGTACTCTTAGTGCCTGGCACAAAGTGAGTGTTTAATAAGTGATAGCTAAGTGAAAAAATAATAAACAGAAAGAGGAATATGGAGCAAAGCTGGAATTTAGAGAATTGGAAATAACAGTTCCTAAATTTCAAAGAAAAGATAGGCAAGATGCCATGGATACAGTCCCTAGAAGGTAAAGTGATTGTAAGGTGACCATGGACAGTCTTTATTGAACAATTGGAAATGATAGTTAATGGAAAGGCAGAGGTAAGGTGGCCCGATGAACTCAGATTTTAAGATAACGTGCAGAATAGGGGAAAAGGGATATGAAACAAATGTATATATATATAATATGTATATAATATATACGAGTATGTATAACAGAAAAGCAACACAACCTTTGGAAAACAGTGAGCAGAGTTTTTAAAAAAAGGTTAGAGTTTTCACATTGTATATATAGACAGTGAAAACAGTAAGCAAATTAATACATTCTTCTTATTGACAAACTGAGCCTATCAGATACAGAGAGTAAATGAAACTTCTTAGCTTCTTTTTGTTTCTGTCTTCTCTGACATGGGGGACGATCCGCGGACTATAAGCGTGGAAGTAAGAATAATAACGGCAGAAATGTTAAGTACAAGTTCTGTGTGGAGATTGTACCAGAACCTCCGGCAGGTTCAGGTTCTGAGAAAATTTGTTAATGCTATTGCCAAACTGGTAATCTTTGAGTAATTAAGGTGAATCGGAAAGCTTTTAGAAGACTGTTGAGAAATAAAGTTCCAAAATTATAAAAAAAACCCCGTAGATTCCATATATTTAAATGAGATTGATGTTACCTTCATAGAAGATTCTAGAGAGCATTTAAAAAGGTTTACAAATATTTATTGAAGGAAATAGGAGCAGTGAAGGTTATGGGGTTCTCTAAGAGTAAGTCATTCCGGGTCACCTGGTGTCCCCTCTGACAGGGACACTCGGTGTACAGATGAGGAGAATGCTGCCGCCTTGATACATTTAGATTTCTGGAGGCCTTTGACATCACCCATGCTGTCATCCTGTCCTTGGGGCCATGATGCGGACTTGGGCTGCAGTACGGGCATAGTTAGTGAGCAGCGGCACTCAGTCGGAGGTTCTTATTGGTGGCCTCACCCTACGAGCTGCAGTTTCTGACCACGTTCCACTTGTCAGTTTAGTGCCACCTCCTCCCACTGCTCACTCAGCTCATTTCATGGAGGAAATAGAAGTGCCTTCCACTGGCAGGCACTCCAATCTTCTGCATCTGCACTCGTGCGCTGTCGTCCTCCTTACTCCATTGGATGAACTGTCACCCTTCGTGCCACTTGTACCTCAGATCCTCTTCATTTTGCCTCCTCATCTTTCCTGGAATTATCTCCTCTCATTCCAGTTTTCTTTTCTCTGTTGGACAAACATGCTATAGTATTTCAGCTCTCAAACATACTATAATCCTCTTTTAAAAATAAAACCTTCCCTATCCGTGTCCCCTTCAAGCTACCACCCATTTCCTCGCCACCCTTCAGGGCAGGATGTCTGCAAAGAGCTGTGTAAGCTCCTTGCCTCCATTTCCTCGCTGCTCTTGGCCGCTCCGCTGTGGTGACTCCTTGACAAGGTGTCTGTCAGTGATTTCTATGGTGCTGAATCTCACGGCCAGTTCCCAGCCTTCATCTTAGCCTCTCAGCGTCGTTTGAGCAGCCGATCACTCCTTCCCGTTTCACACTTTGCTCACCTCGTTCCTGGTTGTTCTCCTTCCTCACCTGCTGCTTCTTCTCAGCCTCCTCCCCGACTCAGTGATGCCAACCCAGGGCTCAGGCACAGAACCTCCTCTCTGCCCCTTCTGTACTCATCTCCAGGTCCCCACTGTTCCAGCCACAGCCCCGTACCTGCAGAAAGTCCTATTGGACAGCACTGCTCTGGGGTATTTCATCCACCTAGTCACATTAAAATCACCTGTATGCTTGCCGATAGCTCCCAGATGACTCAGCAGTTCCAGCCTCCCCACCTGAGCTCCAGGTAGCATAGCCAACTGCCTACTTGCTGTCCTTTACCTGGTTTCTAAGGAACCTGTCAAAGTTAACAGCTAACACGGAACCTTTTCCCTCCTGTCCTGCTTCTCCTGTCAGGCTTACCTGTAAGTAAGCTGCGCTGCTCTTCACGCAGGCTTAAAAAACTGTGTGGGTGGGTGTGTGGGGAAAGGGGAACACGGGAGGACAAGGAGAAAGGAGACGTCCATTCTTAGGGAGAGACTGTTCTGGGGACACTTCTGTTTTCTCTGTTCACACCTTACTTCAGTCCCTGAGAAGCAGGAGTGAGTGGCTTTTCTCACTCCAGTAATTTTTCACTTCTCCTCTTCTCTCGCTCTCAGTATCCAATGCATCAAACATACACTAATCTCAGTGCATAGAATGCTCTTTTCCCAGATTCCCACCTGGGAATTTTCTTCCTTCATTCAGGTTTTTGCTCAGATATCACCTCTTTAGACATTCCTTGCCCACCCATCTAAAGTAGCATTCCTATCACTCTGTCCCCTTATTCTGTTTTACTTTCTCCCCATAGACTTAGTACTCCCTGATGTTACAGTCTCTGTTCTTTCTGTGTTTCTACCCCCCTAGAATCCACACAGGTAGGAATTTGGTTTTTGCTGTATACTGAGTGCCAAAAATAGTATTAATAGCTAGCGTACAGTAAATGTTCAATAAGCAATTGTTGAATTGAGTGGCATATTGATGAAATATCTGACAACATCAGACTGAGAAGAGGTATAGCTGATACATTGTCAGATTTTTGCTTTTTGTTTTGGCCGCTCATATTTTCCACTTTACCAATCACTGTATTAGAGAAAGTAAAACCTGTCAATTTTCTGAGAAGGTCATTTATATGATTTTAGGCATTTTGTTATTATACTTTTCATTTATGGTAAATTTTAAGAATATAAAAATTCTAGCAATGTTGGGATTAAGTTTTATTTATTATGGCATTATAGTAATAGTTGCATTAAAAGTTGAAAATTATGGTAATGATGATACATTTAAAATTTGGCATTATAGCTATAAAGTGCCTAAAGTAATAAATCAGGGTCCCTGGACTTAAGAAACTTGTGACCTAGGGGATAAAATAGTCATATAGATAAGTAACCACAGGGCGTCCACATAGTTTGGAACCAAAAGCAAATACATATATATATATATATATATATATATATATATATATATAATGCCCTTAAGGGCATCTTCAATCTATTTTTAAAAACTGTGTTTCCAGACTTTATGGACACCCCATATGTTGTACGGTGATTAAAAACCAGAATACAGCTGTGTATAAAGAGTGGCAGCAGAGGAAAGGAGGGCACAGCTGACTGTGCTGGCAACACAATTCCGAGCTTGTGAAACTCCATGGATATCCAAGCTGGGCTTTGCAAAATACAGAGATAAAGAAGCCATGCTAGTTTAAGAGCATTAGAGAAATCCCTCCTCTTGACCTAGAAATGTCTCTTGATAAGAGAGAGAAACAGACAGATCCAATTGCCTGTCAGCTTTCACTTCTGATGGCCATGCTGAGGTAGCTGGAATTGTCTGAGCATCGCAAGATAGATGGCTTCTTCTTGTCCAAGCTACTGGGTGCTACTCGTCGGAGCAGTTCATCTCTATCGTCATGATTTGATTGAGAATTTCCCCTTCCATAATTTTAGAGTTAAAATACAGAGGGTGACAAAAAAATGTATACACATTTTAAGAAAGGAAAATTGTATTAAAATTGTAATGCTCAATTTTAATTAACTGGAACAAAAGATGAATATAAGTCATGTTTGACTTCTGCAATTACAAGAGGTGCTCAAAGTGGTTGCCATCAGCGTCCAGCCACTTCTGATTGTGGCGAACTACTGCTTGAGCAACATTGACCAATGTGCCCACTTGTATACATTTTTTTGGCACCCGCATTGCATATGGAGGGTTTTGATTAGTTCAGGAGGCGGCAGGAGCAGCTACGGAAGGTGTGTTGGGGACTCCATCCCAAGGTTGTTCCATTAGGTTGGGCAGTCGATGTACTGGCCAGTGGTGCTTGGTGAGCAGAGTGGGTGAGTGGGACTGAAATCTAGCCTGTGCTTTGAGAGCTGTGTGCCTGGTGTGGGGCTGCATCAGTGGGAAGAGCTAGTTTTTCCTAATTCACACAAAGTCCTGTGTAGTCTAATGGCAGCTCTGTCCCATTTCCTGCCTACTTTATCCTCAAGTGCCCAGGTCAGTGTGTGGTGCAAGAGCTGTTTGCACGATGAAAGGAATTCAAGACAGTTCTCTGGATTTGAGCCTTTGAAGCAATTAAAGATCATTCTGATTAAAAAAACTTGTGGTTCAAAATAAACTTTCATGTTTGCCTTGTAACTAGAATAAAGAAATCTTTTTCATGCCTTGGCTTGGTAAAAACTACGGTGAAGAGGAAAACAGGTAACGAAAGAGAAGCATCTTGTTGCTGTCCTGGTAATAGGAATTTCTTCTTTAGTATTCTAGAAATATCCTGCATTGTATCGTACACAAAAGATTGGTTCATGTAAAAAATTCAGCAAGGAGATGAAATTTGGTGGTGGTTTATTCATTGTTTGGTTTTAGCAAATACTGAGTTCTCATATATCCTCGAGTCTTTTAGATTCAAGTCTTATAGAAAGCAGTAACTTGGCTGTCCATAACATATAGATGCTGTACCTCTCTCTGCTAGATTCCAGTGTTAAGAAGACTGATACTGGTCTGATCTCCTTCCTTCATAGTTAACTGGTGATTTTCCTGGAGGTTGTAAGTTAGGCACTGGGAGAGGAGGGGTAGGGAGCTACAATTAAGTTGCCTTGTTCAGATCAAATACATTCTAAAACTCCCTCTGTCAAGACCCCGTTCTTGAATCTCCAGGCATTTTTAGTGTGCTCTTGAGATTCCAAAATTCACTGGCTGTTTAATACATCAGATGTGAATATGGGCCACTGGTTTTTAAAATTATATTGTTGTTATTATTTTACAAAAGTTTATTCTTAAATGCACAACAGGCTCCAAGACAGTACTTCATTCTAGCTATAGATGGCAACAGGTGTTAAGGCAGGGAATTCAGATGTTAAAACAGGAGTGGAATTAAGGGTCATCATTGCCCCAGGCACAAGGAACAGCTCCCTTTTTGCCAGATTTCTTAATTCCACCTGTGGCCAGCGGGCCCTTCCCCGTGGCCTTCGCTTTTAGCTCCTTGAGTTTTTTCTGCTCCTCTTTTTTCTTCTGTGTGAACGCCTTATCTTCCTCGTCCACCTCCTTGGCTGCTTCTTGGGCCACTTCAGGGACTTCTTCTTGCCACCTCGCGGCCAGACATGGCGCCTGCTGCCCCTTCTCCAGACCCTGCCACCAGAAGTGGGGCTCCAGGTCCCACCCCTGAACTCGGGCCACTGGTGTTTATGTCAGAATTCTGTTAAAGTTATTTGTGTTTTACTATTGCCATTGATATGTCTTTTTTTTTTTGTAGGTGAAGCTTTATTCTGAGAATACTTGTTTCATCTAGTTCATGAGCTCCAATTATAAAGACTCTAAATGTTACAGAAGTGTTGAAAGATTGGTAAGTATTTACTATAATAAATATTAGCAGTCAAAATACTTGGTTCAGTCTAAAGCTTTGAAACTACATAGTTACATGATATTAATTAAACCCCCAAGTCAAAACAACTGAACTTTCCATTACTGGAGATGGATGTGTAGATTGTGGTTTATTCACACAATGGCATATGGCAAAATGGTTTAAAGGAATGAACATAATGTTGAGAGAGAAAAGCAAAGTTATAAAAGGATGCATATAGCATCCTGTTTATATAAGTATTTAAAATAGTTAAAATAATACTGAGTATTTTTATATGGCTATAAACATAAAAAAAATATAAACTACATATGGGGAAGATAAACAACTAGGGAGGGGAAGAGGCAAGGGTGGGGCTGGCTTTCCTGGACAGTGAGGTTTGATTTCTTTACACACACACACACACACACACACACACACACGTACACACACGTACATGTACCTGTGTACCATGAACTGACCTGAACACAGCACAGTGTTAATACTTGCTAGATCTGAGTGTTAGCTATACCCTCATGTTCTATATTCTTTGTACTTTTCTGGGTATTTGAAATATTTTTTAAAATCTTTAAAAAATACCCTGCAATCATCTTTTCAGTTGGCATTCAGAATGTCTGAAAGGCATTCAGTTAAATGCAATGTACCTATGAGATGAATAGGAAGAAATGACTATTTCTTTTT
>NW_017731517.1:2341054-2342472 GCF_001890085.2 Hipposideros armiger | reverse complement strand
GGTTTCATTTGTAGACTGAGTTTTATATCGGGAAATTCCAAGGAAATCAAGAGTACAGTAAGAAGTTTGGATATATGATTACTATATCAAAATAAATCTACTTCCTATATGCCTCCTAAATGCCATTTATCTATCATAGTTAGAATATATGGAAAGCAAAACCCCATTCAGAATAATGGCGAAAACTATAAAACACTTTGGAATAAACCTAACAAGAAATGTGTTAAACCTATTATATGAAGTAACAGCAATTTCTACTTCAAAGAAATAATTGGATAAATATACAAGTAGTATAAGGATGTTCACTGCAGCTTTGTTTATGATAAGAAAAAACTAGAAATAACCTAGATATTCAGCCATGACAAATTGGTTACATAGTTATAGTACATCTATGTAATCAAATATGTGTAATATAAACATGCAGTGGAATGCCATGCAGCTATTAGAAGAGTAAGAGAGCTCATATGAAAAGATTTCCAAAATATCTACAAGAATCAAAGCAGGTAATAAGTCATTTAGATATAATAACCCTATTTATGTAACTATGCATTTTTACGCACATTATAAATTCAGGAATGACATCAATTCTGCATATATTATATTGTTTTTCATTGACATAGCATCTTGTGCTTTTAGGAAGCAAGGTTGAAATTATTTCCTCATTAATTGTCAGATCTAAAAATTCATGTTAATTTTCATTATCTTAACTGCTAGGAGACGGGCCCTAATTGTCACCACAATTTTTTAGTTTTCGCATTTTAGCGTTTCTAAAACTGCAGTGTGCCTTGCAATTGATGATGTCTTATAAGCACTGTCAGTAGGCTGCACTTGTGAAGAACTTGTTCTTGCTGCTCATGACTGAACTTGGTTGTAGCTGTTCACATCAGCACTTCAATAGAGTTACATTGTTGGTACAGTATCTGATGAGTTTTAAGGGTCTCCTGGTTAGTTTCTGAAACTTTCTGCTGATCCCATCTGGTAAGATCAAGAAGGTACCAGCATCACAACTTACAGACTGATGTCAGCATCTTTGGAAGAAAATCCCATGAAGAACAGAGTAGTATTTTTAAGAGTGTTGCATGGTGGATGGTCTTGATGACCCAAAGGTGATACTGTATGGAAAATTCTAAGCGATTAGAAAACATTGTGCTATAGTTTCATTGGCAGTGTTTTGTTTTGTTTTGTTTTGTTTAGTGGTACACTAATTATGTATCTTAAAATCAGTGACACATTAGGAGAAATATTAATAAAGTTGGATAAATATGGACTGAACAAATTAGGTTTTTTGATTTATTAAACAACTTTACTTTAAGAAAACTTATAAAGAACCAATATTATATATAGTAGAGGTTATTGCTGCATTTTGGGATAATGAGTGAAGTACACTTTATTTTTTTAATACTTTTTTGTCTTTTTCT
>NW_017731517.1:2328553-2330468 GCF_001890085.2 Hipposideros armiger | reverse complement strand
GGGCAACAGGCATGAAGTCCTGAGAGGGGAGGAGACATCCTGGGCTGCTGCAGGAAGAAAAGCTTCCCAGAGCAGGTGTTGCTGGGCTGGCCTGCAGGCAGTGAGCAAGCGGGCGGAGCCTTGGCTAAGTGGGAGGAGCAGAGGAAGTTCAGACCACGTGTCCCATAGCGGCCAGGAGGCAGGAGTGCCTGTGCACATAGCAGTGATGACTTGCCAGTGTACTGCTGGGCACCAAGGACTCAAGGACAAGGACAGCCTGTCTGGAGCACTCTTCACACACCCTTGAGGCTTCTGCCAGCTCCATGAGAATGTTAGGAATTCATCTGCTCAAGATGAAGACTCAGTTTACAAGACCCTCCAGGACTGATGTGCCCATAATTGGTTTACATTTTTTTTTAAAGACCACCTACATTTTGTTGGCATCTTAAAAAATGTAGAGATGCACACTGAGCCTGGGCTATGCATGGAAATGTCATCTGGACATCTTCAGTCTTGCTGATTTTGAAGTAAAGCACATGGAAATGAGGCCCTCTGATAGAATTTTTACTTTGCATTGAGAATTTAAAGTCATTCATGCAGATAACATTTATTAACATCTAGCTCAGTACTAGGCATTGAGTGGCAGAGGGGCATGATTGCTAAGTACCAGGGCCTGCACCCTGGAGTCCATGTCCTGAGGGAGGAGTAGGAAGTGTTGTGAAAAGGTTCCCATCATATTTGGAGATATGACCCATGAGACCGCATTAGATCCGGCACTGCCTACCTCGCCAACCTGTGCCCTGCAGCCTCATCTGCCAGCTCTCCTCTTGCTGGGTTCCAGCCACACTGGCCTGTCTGCTAGTCTGTGAAAAAGCCAGCCCCATTCCCAGCCCTTTCTATACTCCCTAGGAGCCCTTTTCTTCCATATTTGCATGGATTCCTTCTTCCATCAATTGAGTATCTGCNAAATTATTCTTCAGATTTGACAAGTAAGTCATTGGTAATATTAGCAAGAGTTGTTTCAGTAGAAAAATAATGAAAGCTTTTAAATTTAGTAAAGGTAATAGTAATAAATGAACTTCAATTTACTATGTCTACTTCTCCGGATTGTTTATGGACATGCCAAGACTTAACCCTACATGATTGGCCTGGCGGGGATGCAGGACTGTGGGGAATGCTGTCATCCCTACTTCTTGGAGTAGTAAGAGTATGACTGCAATGGAGATCTTAGCCACTAGACAGGGGTGCTCTCCACAGAGATAACCCATTAAGTTATCTTCCTTTACACCCACGATACTGGGTAGGCTCAGTGAGCCTCTCAGTTGATTGCCATGTAACAAACCACATTCCAAAAACTTAGTGGCATAAAACAGCATTGATTTATTTGCTCATGATTCTGAGTTGGCAGTTCAGGCAGGCTCAGCTGGGATAGCTGCCACTGTTCCTTGTGTCATCTGGGCCTGTATCTGAATTTGCTGTCAGTAGGTAGAAGACTGAGGGCCGTTGGATGGGACTGTTGGCCAGGCTGCCACAGTTCTCATCCACACAGTCCCTCATGTTTCAGTAGGCTCTAGACTCAGATTCTTTATGTGGTGGTGGGAGCATTCCACGAGGGTGAGAGCGGAAGCTGCCAAAGGTCATATAACATCATGCCTGCTGCATTCAATTGCTCAAAGCAAGTCACAAGGCAGCACAGATTTAAGGGATGGGAACATAGACTCCATCACTTGATAGGAGGAAATAATATGTGGTCGTGTTTTATCCACCATAGCCTCCTCTCTGGCCACAATTATTAGCATTCCTCCCACACTCCTTCCCAGGACTCCCAAAGTATTGTCTCATCATGGTGTCAGGCATGAAGTCCGTGACCTCGTGATGTGCATCAGTTCTGGGTTCAGATGAGGCTTCCAGGAGCAAAACTGTGGGTGCAGCTCTT
>NW_017731517.1:2311607-2323238 GCF_001890085.2 Hipposideros armiger | reverse complement strand
TCTAGCTCCATTCCCACTTCCACACTTGTAACTGATATGATTGCTCTTTTCTGCGCATTCCTAAATGGAACACCTGTGCCACACCTGGGTACCTACTCATACTACATGCCTTCTGTTCTTTAACTGTTTGTGTGTATGTATCTTATGGGCCAAATCAGGGGAACTTCTCCAGGGCTTGGACCATCTCCTCCAGGAAGGGTAAGACAATAAGTGCTTTGGATATCGTGTGCCATCAATAAATATTGGATTACCTTCACTAATAAGTCTTTCTCTCTGTATTATTTATTAATGTCAATTTTTTTTAAATCACGTTCTCCGAGTTTTACGTTTAACTGCATGAAGACTTCGTGTTTTTCTAGTAACTTTATGTTATTGGTTTACTAATTAATAGGGCTTAACTTTTCATTTTCACCTAGCAAATGTTTCTTCCTAGGTGAGGAATTCTTGCAGTGTGCATGGTGGTGTAATAGCTATTTTTGGAAAAGTCAGCAAAAATGTGCTAAATACTGTCAGATACTCACTTTCTTCTGTCACTGGAAAGGTTTATAAATGGAAAGGTCTCACAGCTTTTATTAGATTTAAGATAGGTTCATTTGATCCTTAGCTTCTCAAATGCAACCTTTCAAGAAGAAGGATTTTTTTGGGTTAAATTTAAGACAAGGTGTTAGGAAGTAACGTGTCTCATGACCTCAGAACATGAAGGATTCTTTTATTTCTAATCCAGGCATTGACATGTAGAGAGGAACTCCTTACTCTCCTTCTGTCACTCCTCCCACTGGTATGGAAGATACCTGTTCAAGAAGAAAGGGCAGCAGGTATGTTTCTTTTCTTTATCAGATCACTTGTGTCATCAAAATTCCACTGGGGAAAAATGTTCTATTGAAAAGTTACTTCTGCCTCATTGGTTGATACAGTTCCAATTCAGAACAGTATATATTAGTATGATACTCAATATGAAAAATTCTTTAGGCAAACACATTTTTATTTCTTCTAATAATACAAAAACCATGGTGCTTCCTTGGCGATTATGTGAATGTAATGATAATGAGAAAGTAGATGAAGAAGCAGAACACTTAGCAAAAGGAGCAATCTAAGCTTGCAATGTAGCATCTGAGAAATGGATAGTGAAAAATTCGAAGAAAGACATTGAAGTTCCTTTGCTTATTTTACAGACTGCTTTCTATTACCATACTCTATCCATGACTTTTGCACTTTAGTTTTTCTAATGTTACTTTCAAAGGATAAATTTGAATATTTTGTTTTAAGGCTAAATAGAATTGCTCCACTTAAGGTTAATACATGTTTTTAGTTTATGATTTTGAAAGAATTAAATATATATATCACATTAAGTATGTGAAATTTAACTTAAATGTTTCAGTGGAGGGATTGACAGTTTTCCCCCTTGACCATGTCTGGGATGTGTGGATTGTGAGATGTCTAAGGATCTCTCAGGTTAAAAAAAAAAATCCTTCAATACTGTAGTTTAATGCCATATGTGCATTTTTAATATATTTCTGATATGGAACTCTCTTGTTAGGGAGTTGTCTAAGGTCTTGTAATGTTGTTACCCTGCTTATTAGTTGATTCACTAGCTCTCTGCTCTTATTTTCTTCTGAATTTGTAGAATTCACAAGTTGTTAATCACTTAAGGCATCCAATTAGTGTTCTTTGGGGGACATTGTCTTCATTGCCTGCATCTTTTGCAAAGGTGCAGTTTGTCAGACTCCTTTTATTATAACTTCTTCCTCTCGAGGCACAGATCTTTTTTTTACAGATTTGTATTTATTCATTCTAAATTGCAATTATATTTTTCATGTAGATTTTATTACCAATTTTTGCAAAGTGAAAGACCAATTTCATTATCTTTTAATTAGTAAGGAAAATCATTCATTTCCCCCAGAAATTAGTATTGAGTGCTGACCTCATGCGACACCCTCGGTTCCACGCACTGAGGATGAAACAGTGGTGCCTGTAATTGTGCCTCGTTTAGTGCATGGCACACTCAGTAAATATTTTGAGTGAAGATCTCTTTTAACTTCAGTGTTAGAGAATATTTGGTATCTATTGTATGATTTTGAAATAATTGGGGAAAATCTTAAAGTTCTTAAGTTATATCAGGGCTATAACCTAAATACTATTTTTGAGGATATAATATACACTGTATCTTAATTGATGGCACTGTTGGAGGAGATTTGTAAAGTGTCATGAACAGCAGTGCTAAACACCAGATAGTCTAAAGAGTCTCTTATGTTGACGTTAGAATGCAATGTATGGTTTTAGATTGGGTTTACTTTTCTAATTCTGTTCTCCTTTATTTTTTCCAAATCAATGTGTGTCCTTTGAACTAATACCACCTGGTACTTAGCATGAGAAAGGTTAAGTATGGGAGTAAGTGACCCAGAGACATGACATAGTTAGAGAAAATCAGCCCCAGTACAGGTAAACTGAGGTTAAACTCCTAAAGTGGATGCTAAGTACAAATTGAATTTAAAAACATTAAGGCGTTCTAAATTTTCCTTTTTCATTTCCTTAGATTTTAATCTACCATTCTCAGCTGATATAATCCTGGCCAAAGAAAAGAACTCAAGTTCACAAAGATCTACTCAGGAAAAATTATATTTAGAAGGAAGTGCCCCATCTGGTCAGGTTTCTGCAAAAGTAAACGTTTTTCGAAAAAGCAGACGACAGCGTAAAATCACCCATCGCTATTCCATAAGAGATGCAAGAAAGACGCAGCTCTCCACCTCAGATTCAGATGCCAATTCAGATGACAAAAGTATAGCAGTGAATAAGCATAAACGGCCCCACCAGCTGCAGCATTTGGTGACGCAGTCTCCTCAAGAAGACCTCACGGTTAAACCTGACCGCATGTCAACCAAAGAACAGACCCCTCCTGATACCATGGCTTTGGAAAGTTTCCAAGAGATCATGCCAAGACAGGAGGCAAACACCGACATTTTAAGTGAGCCCGCCGCCTTGTCTACTATGAGTCACATGCACAATTCTCCATTTGACTTGTGTCATGTTTTGTTATCTTTGTTAGAGAAAGTTTGTAAGTTCGACATCACCTTGAATCATAATTCTGCTCTAGCCGCCAGCGTGGTGCCCACACTGACGGAGTTCCTCGCGGGCTTTGGGGACTGCTGTCACCTCAGCGACAGTTTGGAGAGTCCACTGGTGTCTGCAGGATGGACTGAAGAACCGGTGGCCTTGATTCAACGAATGCTTTTTCGAACAGTGTTGCATCTTATGTCAGTTGATATTAGTACTGCAGAGGTGATGCCAGAAAGTCTTAGAAAAAATTTAACTGAGTTGCTTAGAGCAGCTTTAAAAATTAGAACTTGCCTAGAAAAGCAGCCTGACCNTCCATGCTCCAAACCACACTGGTAATTGTTTTTGAGACTTTGGGCATGTAAGGCTTGTGTGGCACAGAATCCTCAGGATTCTTTGTAGTACTTTTGTCTAGGTGACAAGGTCTCCTGGGTACCGCCTAAGTCTTATGGAGTCTTCATAAAAAGTATTACAGCCAGTGAATAACCATTTGTTGTTGTTGTTGTTGTTGTTGTTGTTGTTGTTGTTGTTGGGAGGAGAGGGGGCAAACTGTGCCCTGCAGGTTAAATCCTGCTGTCAGCATCTGTGTTTGGACAACCCATAAGCTAAGAATAGGTTTTGTATTTTTAAAGCGTTGATAAAAGACACAGAAGAATATGGGACAGAGAACATACGACTTACAAAGCCTAAAACATTTACTATTTGGTCCTTTACTGTAACACTTTGCAACCAGTGGTCTAATTCAAGAAAAACTATTAACATGATGTCCATCATCAGTGCGAAAAACAGTACATGTAACTATCCTGAGGCCTCAAAAACATTGACAAAATTCATCTATTTCTCACAAAAACTCTAAAGATAAATTAAGAATAGAGGGTTTCATATACAAAGAGTGGGAAAACCAATATTTTAAATAAGAACCTCTACAATAGAACCAATATAAGAATAACTATTTCTGCTTGATATCATGTTTTAAAAACATGCAGTAATAAAGTNCTAATATACATGTAGTAAGTGCACAGATGTTAAGTGTCTGTGTGGATGAGTTTTAACAAATATACAGAGGGTGCCAAAAAAATGTATACACATTTGAAGAAAGGAAAAAAAAAAACTATTGAAGTTGTAATTATATATGCCGAGAACAAAAGATGAATACAAGTCATGTGTATACATTTTTTTGGCACTGCCGGTATACACCTATGCTGCCACCACCCACATCACTGTCTAGGACATTTCCACCCCTTAGAAAGTTTGTCATGC
Source organism: Hipposideros armiger (assembly GCF_001890085.2). NCBI lineage: Eukaryota > Metazoa > Chordata > Mammalia > Chiroptera > Hipposideridae > Hipposideros > Hipposideros armiger. The sequence continues at coordinate 2,318,927 of NW_017731517.1, read as the reverse complement.
CTCTTTTCAGTGAGTCCCTCCCCGGGCCCCCTGCGAGATAATTACTGTTTTGACTTCTACCATCTGAGTATAGTTTTGCTTGTTCTAGAACTTCACATAAACAGAATCATGCAGTATGTGCTTTTGTGCCTCAGAGTCACCCGTGATGTGTGAATCAATAGCTTGCTGCTTTTTGTTCTGATTGGCATTTTGTTGTATGGATATACTACAGTTTGTTCCGTCCACCTGCTGCTTGGGTTGTTTCCATTTGGCTCGTATGAAGAAAGCTGCTGTGAACATTTTTATAAAAGCCTTTGTGTGAATGTGTTTTCATTTCTCGTGGGTAAATATCCACACATGCAATTGCTGCAACAAAGGGTAGGTTTTGTTTGTTTGTTTTTGGTTTTTTTTTAGCTGAGCCATCCTGCCACCTTTTGGCAGCTCAACGGCTGCTCAGCTCGGGCCAGGCATCGAACCGCTGTTGCTCAGAGCTCAAACTCTTGAGCGAGCTGTTAACCAACTGAGCCACTCGGCCGGCCCAAAGGGTAGGTTTTATAAGAAACTGCCAAACTGTTTTTCAAAGTGGTTGTACCACTTCATTCTCACCAGCACTGTGTGGGGATCCCATGCTCTCTAATATCCTGTCTACATCCTCTCTAATATTGGATCCTCTCTAATCCTCTAACACTGACATCCTCTCTTAACAGTCAGTATGGCCAGGCTGTTCAGTACCAGCCGTACTAAGTGAATGTGAAGCAGTATCTCTCTGTGGTCTTCATTCTCTGACAACTAGTGATGTTTTCATGTGCTTTTGGCCATTTGCACATCTTCTTTTGTGTGTTCAAGTTTTGTGCCCATTTTAAAAGTCACGTTATTTGTTTATTATCCAGTTGTGGTAGTTCTTTATATATTCTGGATAAAAGTCTTTGTTGGATTGTGAATATGTTCTTTATAGCTCGCCTTTTCATATCTTAACAATGTCTTTAGAAGAGCAGTTTTTTTTCTTTGGGGAATAGTGCTTTTTGTATCCTGTCTAAGAAATCTTTGTCTTACAACCCCAAAGTTGCAAAGATATTCTCCTATGTTTTTTTTCTAGGAAATTTTTAGTTACTATTGTTACTTTTAGGTCTCTGATCCACTTAGGATTAATATTTGTGTATGGTGTGAGGTGGGAGTTATGGTTCCTTTCTGTCCTTTCTCGCTTTATCGTTTACCTGGTTGTTCCAACATTTCTCCTTAAAAGTCTGTTCTTTCCGCCACTGAATAACCTTGGCGCCTTTGTTGAAAATCATTGACCACATATTTACGGTTTATTTTTAGACTCTATTCTGCTCCACTTATCTGCCATATATATTCTTAGGCTAATCCCATACTGTCTTGATAACCGTGGCTTTTATAGTAAGTCTAGAAATTAGGTGGTGTAAGTTCTCCAACTTGTTCTTCGTTTTCAGGAATCTTTGACTATTCCAGGTCCTTTGTATTTCCATGTAAATTTTAGATTGGACATTGGTCTGTGTCTTCAATATTTCACCATTAAGTGTGATGTCAGCTCTAGGTTTTTCTTAGATGCCTCTTATCAGAAGTTCTCTTCTATTCCCAGTTTGTTGAGAGTTTTTATTCTGCATGAATGTTGGATTTTGTCAAATGCCTTTTGTGCATCTATTGAGACNGGATTATTATTGTAATAATACCCAGAATCCTGATAGGAATCCAGGAATTAAACCATTAAGCAAGGTAGCACTGGGAATTTCTTGGGTTTCCCCCTTTCATGTTTACCTGCTTCTCTTTGCATCTTTTTGGTTCATTTTCACCCAGTTGACTTCTCAGCCTTTACTCCCTCATCATGACCACCACAGGCCCATCTCTATGTACCTGCACATCAAGTCTGCCCCTTCATTCAAATTCCTATGGGAGAGAAGGAAAATCTTCCCTGCCCAGTGCCTCTTTGCAAGCTGCACCGTACAGGTCACACCTTGCGGCCGGCATGTTTATTGGCTGCTCCTAGACCAAGCGTGCCGGTTGGGTAGGACCCAGGAACTGGCTAGGCTCTTGGCCATAGGCATGGTCGTGTGGCCCACTGCCTTCTCAGCAGACCATGGGGAAGGCTCTCCCCCAAAGTGGGTGAGGAAGACTATGCGATACTCATCTTATTTAGCTTAACTTCTCCAGGTTAAAACGTTTTTAAAGTTACTGGATGTCTCAAAATTACTTGTAGCCCTAAGATGAAATTATTTTGAAATTCTTTGGGTAATTTGTTATGCTTAATTTTTCCTTTCTAAATATTTGTACATTTTTTCTTTATATTTGTGTTTTCCCATCTCTTTTTGTCTGCTTTACTTTACTGTTTTCCTTACTGTTAAAACTTACATAGCCCTTTGTTTCAAATGTGTAGTCAGAAACAAAGTGGCATAACTTCAGCTGCTAGAAGTTAAGTCTTCTTCAGTTTTTATTCCCTTGGAGGTAAATCCTCCCCCTGGCTCCATTAACTAAACTGGTGTTTGGGAAGGGTGGGTCAGTGAATGTCCAGTTCTGTCAAGTGAAAAAAGTTTATATTTTTAAAAGACCCATGTATCTTTTAAAACATATAAAGCAGGAATATTTTACTTGAGTTCTGCAGAATTTAAAACAGAAAGGCAGGATCTACCTTATCTGCCACCATTCACTGGTATCCTCTGCTTAGGTGCTGTCACTTCCCCATTCTCAGTTATGCTCGGGCATCTCACACCCAGGACTAATTTCTGCCATGCTCAAATGTTTAAGGAGCACCCAGTTAGGTCGGAGCTATGTCTGAAAATGTTATAGAGTTAAGTACCAGTGCCCAGTAATGTAAAGTCTTTAGTTAAAAACAAACAATAAAACCTCATGGTTTTAAGTGTAGATTTTTGTTTTTCTAACCTTTTTTTTGGGTAATGTTTATTTTATGTATAGCTCGGTCATGAGCATCGATAGTAACTCTCTGGCACGTGAATTTCTGAGCGACGTCAACCGGCTTTGCAATGCAGTGGTCCAGAGGGCAGAGGCCAGGGAGGAAGAGGAGGAGGAGACACACATGGCAGCCCTCGGACAATACCTGGTCCACGGTCGAGGATTTCTGTTACTCACAAAGCTAAATTCTATCATTGATCAGGTAACATTTTCATATCAAATAATTTTTTTCATCAGTATATTATAGTTAATTATAGGTACATAAATTTGGGATTACGTAGTTTCTGAGAGTCTCTTTGAGATAAAGTCCTAGTTCTCATCACTCAAGCAAAGGAGCCCCCTTTATGAATATATTATTTATTTGGATACTTTTCAAAATGTCTAAATATCTTAGAATTATAAATGGCCTTCTAAAGTGGTTTCATATATACTGTTTTTTATCCTAATGTCAGTGTGAGATAACTATGATTATTAGTAGAGATATAAGATTACAATTCAGAAACATAAATTTGCACTTTCAATAAACATCAGATATGTTTTTGAAAAGTTTATTGTAAATTATATTTAGGGAGCTTGCTAATAAATATGGGGTGAAAATAGAGAATCCTTTGTGTGAACTAATAATTAGTGAGTCCTTTAGCATCTATACATCTAGATTTTGTACATTATTGTGTTTGCTTAAAGTATAGTATGACCATATGGTATTGTGCTGATTTTTTTCTTATAGAATTAACAGAATTTTAAAGCAAGTTGGGAATATAGAAATGTTTTCATTCAACATCCTTTTGTAGATGAAAACCTGATATGCAAAAACAATTAAGTAACTCAGACAAGGTTAACTTGAAACCCAAATGTGATTTATACCTTCATTTCATTTTAATGGAAAACAAATATTTATTTTATGAGAGAAAAACTCCACCATCTGCTTTTGGGGACTAATCAATGTGGTTAGATAATATTTCAGTTAATTTGAATTGAAAGGTAATAAGGTCTCTCTAGCGCCAATATGAGGCACATATTTAAACATTCTAAATGTTACTGGCTTTAGATGGACACTTAACCATTGTTATATTTCTTACTATGAAAGCATTTTTCTAATAAATACATATGTTGGGTGAATATAGAGACTACAATTAAACCATGCCTGTTTTCAGTGTAAGCTGAGGAACCTAACAAATATAAGGAAGTATTTGTTCACTGTGGTGTCCACCTGTCATGGAATATTCCAGAATATTCATAGGTTCATGTATTTTTATTCTTTTTCATGGATGTGACTTATTAAATGTGTGAGTAAATGTAATTTAAGTTTTATATATTTGTATGTCTTTTCTATAAATAAATGAAAAATCAGAAAAATTTATTTGTTAGACTATGTGTAGTGATTTTTCTTTTGAAATTGTGATGATTTAATATACATATCATGCTCTGTTTGTCTTCTTACCCCCACATTAGAATAATTCAGTGTTTTCTCTTTTTTAAAGATACTATATAAATAGCATCAGAAATATCAAATACCCAGGAATAAATCTAATAAAATATGTACAGAAGTATGTGTAGAATTCTATAAAACATTATTGAGAGAAACTAGAGAGGACCCAAATAAATACAGAACTACATAATTTTCATGTATTGGAAAAATTACTGTTGTAAAGATATCTGTTTACTCCAAATTGAGCTATAGTTTCCAAAGCAATCCCAATCAAAATGTCAGTGGCTTTTTCTTAATGATAGCTTTACTGAGATAGAATTCATATATAGAATTCACTCATTTCACATACAGTTCAGTGGTTTTTGATGTAGCCACAGGTTTATGCAACCATCACCACAGTCAATTCGAGAACATGTTCATCACCTCAAATAGAACCCCTATGCTTTTTAGCTGTCACGCCCCTATTCCTCCCATCCCCCTCAGCCCTAAGCAAACACTAATCTGCTTTTTGTCTCTATAGATTTTATGCTTTCTCTTTTAAGTCATGAAATGTCTTTTAATATTTTATTAAATTATGGAAATCATTCACATCATAACTGAATAATATGTCTTCCTATGGTAATATTTTGTAATCCCCTTTCTTCCCCTAGTCACTTACTTTTTTGGAATAGCTATAGCAATGATAATAGGAACAGTAGAAGTAAAAGGAGAGTGAAATTAATAGCCTTTTTAAAAATAGCACTTATCAATATTTAACTGTTTAAACCAGGGAATGGAGATTGATCATTTGGATCTTTCAGGGGGAATTTAGTTGCACCAGATTTAATTATTTAAGGTGGAATCAAAACACTAGATTCAAAGCTCTACGTTTCAGGAGGAACTTTAGCTCTTATATCTGCGCTTCTCACGCGGAGAAGCACTTGTTGGGCGCTCTGGGAAAGAAGCAGTTTAAGCCCTCACCCATCTACTGCAGTCCTTTTATTTTAGTAATCAGTGTTTAATATAAAGAATTATACAGGCTTTATTGACATCTAATATACATGTAGTAAGTGCACAGATGTTAAGTGTCTGTGTGGATGAGTTTTAACAAATATACAGAGGGTNTTTTGCACCAAGACAAAAGAAAACACTACAGGAGGTCGGGGAAGGTTTTGTGTTTTCAAGGCATCGGCACAGAGCCCTCCTCTTACCCGAGATTCTGGAAGGAGTGCTGCAGATCCTCCTCTGCTGTCTTCAGAGTGCAGCTTCCAATCCCTTCTTCTTCAGCCAAGCCATGGATTTGGTTCAAGAATTCATTCAGCACCATGGATTTCATTTATTTGAAACGGCAGTTCTCCAAATGGAATGGCTGATTTTAAGAGATGGTGTTCCTACCGAGGCCTCAGAACATTTGAAAGCCCTAATAAATAGCGTGATGAAAATAATGAGCGCTGTGAAAAAAGTGAAATCAGAGCAACTTCATCATTCAGTGTGTACACGAAAGAGGCACAGACGGTGTGAATACTCCCACTTTATGCACCACCACAGAGACCTCTCGGGCCTTCTGGTTTCAGCTTTTAAAAACCAGGTTTCCAAAATCCCATTCGAGGAGACCGCGGACGGCGAGGTTTACTACCCCGAGCGGTGCTGCTGTCTTGCAGTGTGTGCTCACCAGTGCCTGCGCCTCCTGCAGCAGGCCTCGCTGAGCAGCACGTGCGTCCAGATCCTGTCCGGAGTCCACAACGTCGGGATATGCTGTTGTATGGACCCCAAATCCATCATCATTCCTTTGCTCCATGCTTTTCAGTTGCCAGCCCTGAAAAGTTTCCAGCAGCATATATTGAACATCCTTAACAAACTTATTTTGGATCAGCTAGGAGGAGCCGAGATATCACACAAAATTAAAAAAGCAGCTTGCAATATTTGTACTGTTGACTCCGATCAACTAGCTAAGCTAGAAGAAACACTGCAGGGGGATGCCTGTGACACAGAACCTTCCTCGGGGTTACCCAGTCCTTCTTACAGGTCTCAAGGGATCCTGCCCAGCAGTGGGGCTGAAGACATGCTGTGGAGATGGGATGCCCTAGAGGCTTATCAGAATTTTGTTTTCGAAGGAGACAGATTACATAGTGTACAGATTGCAAATCACATTTGCAGTTTAATCCAGAAAGGCAATGTAGTTGTTCAGTGGAAATTGTACAATTACATATTTAACCCTGTGCTCCAAAGAGGGGTTGAGCTGGCCCACCACTGTCAGCACCTCAGCACTCCTTCAGCTCAGAGTCATGTGTGTGGCCGTCACAGCCAGTGTTTGCCTCAGGAAGTCCTTCAGCTTTATTTAAAAACGCTGCCTTCCCTGTTTAAATCAAGGTCTGTATGCGGATATATTTTTTAATGTAGGCTTTCGAATAGCTTTACCCTTTATTCTTTCATAGGATTTCATTTTAGTTTAACAACAACAAAAAGTTCCCGTCCCATGTCAGATATTTTTTTTACACTGATTTATTTTTCTATTATTTATTTATTCTTACTGGGGGTTATGGAGGAGAGGACAGAGCCATTGATTTTTCAGTGGAAAAAAAAAGTAAAGTTTTAAAAATATATTTCTGAGAGAAGATGGACACAACACATCTCCAACAGCTGGGGCAAGGTTAAATTAATTATATTTACCCGATGGAACATTATTAGCCATTAAAAACAATGGTTACAAAGATCCTGTTGGGACACGAGAAAATACTTAAAATGTTTTATTAGTAAGATATATAAAAATAGAAATATTGCCCACTTATTTACCACTATGCAAAATATGCACATACATGAAATGATAATTATCGAGGACTGGAATTAAGGAGATTATTATTTTTTTGATACCATATTTACATTTATTACCTAAGCAATATAGGTAAGAAAATTAGAAAACACAGAAAATCAAAAAGAAAGAAAATCAAAATTAGTTAGAATTCCACCAGTGAGGTTTCCAGAATTTGTTTTTTTATTTTATTATTTTT
>NW_017731517.1:2302103-2310462 GCF_001890085.2 Hipposideros armiger | reverse complement strand
TAATTCCTTCTTTTTAAATGCTGGAGTCACATGTGCCGTGTTTGAAGAAGCACGTGAAAGTAATTAGACAGTAACTTGAGATCCTGGTCACATCTAAGAACTTCAGCCAAATAACTGATAAATTAGGTAGTGTTTAGCATATACCAGATGCAGCAGTGACGTATTTAAATAGTATATATACTTGTTTATAAATGATATTTCTATGTATAAAACCTCTTGTGTATGTTTTTTTTTTCTTCTCACAGGGTAATAAGAGATTTGTTTTTAAGTTGTAATGGAGTAAGTCAATTAATTGAATTAAATTACTTAGATGGTATCCGGAGTCATTCCCTAAAAGCATTTGAAACTCTGATAATCAGCCTCGGGGAACAGCAGAAAGATTCTTCAATTCCAGGTCCTGATGGGATAGACGTTGAACAGAAGGAGTCGTCAGCTTTAAATGCAGGTACTTCTCTGCATAACCAGCAAATTTACTCAGATTCTCCTCAGAGTCTTAGAAAATTTTATGCCAGCCTCAAAGAAGCTTATCCGAAGAAACGGAAAGCAGTTAACCAGGATGTTCACCTCAACACGATAAACATCTTCCTGTGTGTGGCATTCTTGTGTGTAAGTCAAGAAGCCGAAGTTGATGGCGAGCCCGCCAACGATTCCGAAGACACTTCCGGCTACGACAGCACGGCAAGCGAGCCGCTGCACCTCGTACTGCCGTGTCTGCCCCTCGAGAGCCTCGTCTTGCCTTCTCCGGAACACATGCACCAAGCCGCAGACATTTGGTCCATGTGTCGTGGCATCTACATGTTGAGTCCAGTTTTCCAGAAACAGTTTTATAGACTTGGTGGTTTCCGGGTGTGCTATAAATTAATATTTATGATCATACAGAAACTACTCAGAAGTCATGAACAGGAGCAAGGGAAAAAAGAAGGAGAGATACATGTGAATGAAAACCAAGATTTAATCAGAACGCCTCAACCTGAGCTCAGAATGAAGGAAGATGTGTTATCTTTGACTGTGAAGAGTCCCCCTACACCACCAGAACTGGGTAGCCTAAAGGACAGTGCTGACAGTTTGGGTCAACTGGAGTCACAGCATATTGCTTCCATAAATGTGGAACAAATTTCAGCCACCGAAGCTGCTCCTGAGGAAGCAAAGGACCTTACGAGTCGAGAAAGTGAGACCTCACTTCAGAGCATACGGCTTTTGGAAGCCCTTCTGGCCATTTGTCTGCATGGCAGCAGAGCCAGTCAGCAAAAGATGGAAGTAGAGTTACCTGATCAGGTAATAACTTTTTCTTCGTCCAGCTATTGTGTAATAAGTGTTTTTTAAAAGTTCTAATGTAATGCCATTGTCGCTTTGTTTTCCCAAAGATTCTAAGTTTTGTGAAGCTCCTGTGTGCCCAGCACAGTACTGGGTACCATGGAGGACACAGAGGAACACGTGACCCAGTTCTTGCCCTCAGGAAGCTTACAGTTTAGTGTGGTGTGCAAAACCCACATGGGACAAAGTTACCAGCCCCAAAAGGCATTAGATACGCAGTAAATGTCAGCTGAGTAGTAATGGACATTATGTTTCAGAGTTCAAGCTTTGCAGGCTGGTTGTGATGCCGTTTGGTGCCCGGCCTAGATCCCCTTTCTCGAGCCGATGCACCCATCTGTCATTGGCGGCTGAGGGCTGACATCTGGACCACCTCCCAAAGAGTTTCCTTGGCTGATGGAAGATGCCTCATCTAAGATGTCTGGGAAGACAGCTCAGCAGTGACTGATGGATGTGGCGCTGGGGTGGGGTCAACCTCTGTGGTGCGGTTCAGGCTCTGGACCTTCCCATGGCTGTAGGCGAGGGCCGGACATTTATTCTGAAACTGCATCTTCCCCGACCTCCTCTGCTTCCCTCATGCCCTTACAAGTTTCTCCTGACAGCACTTCTCAACACAGAAGGAATCCCCAGTTTCAGGCCCTGCTCCTAAGGAACCTTCAAATGTGGCAGATCCCTTCTCTCCTTTTTAGCTCACCCCTGACTGTTTTGTCAGCCAACAGGCTCTCCTGCCGCCTCCATGTTGCCTCCTGTCTAAAATATCTTGATGCTTCACATTGCTCACAATTAAACTCCATACTCAGGAGAGTGTACAAGACCTCTCACAGCCTTGCTTCCACTTCCTTGTTTAGCCTTACTTCCTGCCGTTCTTCACCAGGCTGTAACCAGCCACCATGAGCTGACCTCTCCTCAAGACGCCATTCTTTGTCATTACTTCCGTACTTCTGTGCCTTTTCTTCTGCCTGGTGTATCATCTCCCTCAGTTTCTATGCCTGCTGTCTCCTATGTGTTCTCTCTCCATTGTCCGTCTCATACCACCTCTCCTCTGGGACACTTATGACAGGTCTCAGGCACCATCTCTGTTTCTGTTCTCGGAGAACTTTGTTTCTAGCTCTAGAATGATCGTCATCATGTCTTGTCTGTAGGTATCTGTGTCTCACATGGGACTGAGAGTTCCTTAAGGGAGATGTCAGCTTCTTGTCCCTCTTTATGGCCTCATCACCTAATACAGGGACATGGGCAAGCAGCCAGAGTTCCTTTCTAGGGTAGAATAGAAGGTGAGAAAAGGATTAGAATATAAGTGCTTCTTAGAGTCTTAAGGAATTTCGAAAATCTGGAGATGGTTAATCAGAACTCTGAAGTTTCAACTGATCTTTTTTTGTGATACAATTAATTTATGGTACATTGAAATTCATAACCACAGAAGATGAGTAAAGCATGTGATAAAAAATGTTATTAATTATAACAATAGGATGTTTATGTAAGAACTACATGTTTATAGTCATTTTACTTTCATATCAATTGTAAATAAATAGACTAGCTTTCTACTTGTTAAATGTTAATTTATCATTTTTTTGTCATTGTATTATTTTTTTTTAAGGATGTTATTCTTGAGACTAATTCTTAGTCTCTTATTTTACCTTAGAACTTGTCTGTGGAAAGTATATTGTTTGAAATGAGGGACCATCTTTCCCGATCGAAGGTGATTGAAACAGAATTGGCAAAGCCTTTATTTGACGCCCTGCTTCGAGTTGCACTGGGGAACCACTTAGCAGATTTTGAACACAGTGATGCTGTGATTGAGAAGGTACGAGTGACATACAGTTGTGTTGTCTGGGTGTGACGTGCAGAAACAGAAGAGGGTGAGATGGGACCCAGGACATGGATGGATGTGGTTAGAGCGTATGGGCCAGGATTTGGTGAGTCCCATGGGTCACGTCCCCATCATCTGAGATGGATAGTATTTATTCAGTGCCCTAGTTCATAAAAAATAGGAGTGCAAAATGACACACTTTTTTTCATCTAATCTGAAAATTTACTGAGAATTACTCCTGGTAAGACAGAAATGTATTATTTGATTTGATAGCTTACATTTAATAACTGGTAGTTTATTAAATGATAATTCAGGGATGGTGAGGACTCAGGTATCTGATCCTAAATTGGTGCAGCCGATATTTCCAAAATAATCAACTTTAATTTTAAATCACTCCACATAAAAATGACTAGTATTTGCATAGAAAATAGCAATCATAGTTTTTTAGTTGTTCATGTTAATATTTCTTTCTAAAAGAACTATCTTAATTTTTTCCCTGATGCATTTCCCTATCCTTTCATGTTTAGTTTACCTTTAGTTGATTGTCACCTGTCCTTTAAATAGGTCCTTTAATTCCTTGGTCTAGCCATATATATGACATTTTATAATCTTCTGCCATAACAGTTTATATTACTGTTTGTCATAACTTAAAAACTTACTGAAATAGCTACTAATGCTTTCATCATATTACTGAATCAATTGATTAACTGGAAAATGGTAAAGTACCCACTTTATTCTATCTTTTATTAATGTTGCAATGATAAAGTGCTCTGAGCTTCTTTAAGTGAAAATGTTTTCTTAGGTGAAGGTATTTGAAGACTTTTATAGAAAAGGAAAATTTCATGCTGCAAGGTTTTGCATAGTAGTTAATGCTGAAACTCTTGATTGCTGAGATGGTTGTGTATAGACAATTGCATTCTGACATCTTAAAATTAATCCCTTTGAAAAATTTTCATGTCTTCTCTGGTTATCTAACTTAAAAAACATTTTATATATAAAAATCCTGTGGAAAATTCTTTTTCCATGAACAAATGTTTAAAAATAATATATATTTGCCAGCATTAAGTTGTAAGAAGTATAATTCCACATCATAGTCATTTTTAGTCATTTTTTATTATACAACGAGAATGGACTTTCTTAGATTTATTTTTCAGTAAAACTGAAATAACCTATAGCTTAATCTGCTAGAGACCCCCCACCCACCCCATTTTTGAGGTGTTAATCAAGTTATCTGAGATTCTGGAAAATTTTGCATGTGAATTTCATGATTTATAATGGTTAATTAATATCAATTCATAAGATTTTTTCTTACAAAAAATACTGAAGTTCTTAAAATGACTTTTGCGTAACATATATTCTATTTCTAAAAAGGAGCAAATGTTACAGCTTTTGCCGTTTATTACACCGATCTTATAGAGTCATCAATCTGAAGAAGAACTGTCATCCCAACCTGGAGATTTTTCAGAAGAAGCTGAGGATTCTCAGTGCTGCAATTTTAAACTTTTGGTTGAAGAAGAAGGTTATGAAGCAGATAGTGAAAGCAATCCTGAGGATAGTGAAACATGGGATGATGGTAATATATATGTGCACATATGTGTTCATATAGTCTAGTGATTCATTATACAAACTTTTTGTTTTTTCCAGTTTTATTGAGAAATAATTGACATACATCACTGTATAAGTTTGAAGTATACAGCGTGATGGTTTGATTTATATATATTGTGAAATGATTACCACAATAGGCTTAGATAATATCTATCATCTTGTATAGATACAATAAAAAGAAGAGAAAAAAAATTTCTCCTCATGATGAGAACTCTTAATATCTACTCTCTTAACAACTTTCCTATGTATCATACGGCAGTGTTAACTTTAGTTACCATGTTATAAATAACATCCCCAGTGTGTGTTTGTCTTGTATTAATACCTTTTGACTACTTTCCTCCAATTCCCCCCACCCCTCAAGAAAGTGCTTTTGAAATAATATTGGTTTAATGGTGTTGGTTTAATCATAGCACAGACATGACTTTGTAATGACAGATTTCCTCCTTTTTATATGTTTGCTAACTCGGTCTTAATTTAAAGAATTCTGTTCTAGGTAGAAATGTGTAAATTTCTTAACTATATGAACACTTAACAGCACAGCATTATCTTTTAAGAGCATATCAGTTAAATTTTGCAAAATGTAATATTCAGTGAGACAGTATCTATATGTTTCTCGCTTATGAAAAAAACAAGGTTTAGAATTTATCCCACCAATAGCCAAGCCTACTATTTTCATGAGCGGGCAACTGAACTACCCTGTGATTTAGGTATTTTGGGGTCAGAAAGTTTGGGAGAGTATTTTTTTTCCAGTGGGTAGTAGGAATGTGTTAAATATGTCTGTAGAAATTTCTGTTGATAATATTTGTAATTTTACTGAAGATCAGAATTACTTTGAAGGCTACTTATTTATCTTCAAACTACCCAGAAAACTTGATTATTCAGGATACGTATTGTAATAAAAAAATCATGCAGTAGGAAAAGGTTTTGTGAACATCTACTTATAAATAGCACTTTTGCCACTAGAACTCCTAAATGACGAATGAGATTTGAAATATTATTCAGTGTTTAGGAAATAAAAATCTTTTCTTTTCCCCTTTAGGGGTAGATGCAAAGCCGGAAGCAGAAGGTTTCATTGCATCAAGCAGTCCAAGTGACTTACTTGAAACCCTCACTCCAGGGGAAATAATATATCCTGAGATTTGTATGCTGGAATTAAATTTGCTTTCTACTTGTAAAGCCAAACTTGATGTGATTGCCCACGTATTTGAGAGTTTTTTGAAAATCATCAGGCAAAAAGAAAAGAATATTTTTCTACTCATACAACAGGTAAAAGATGCTTTAAGTTAAATGTGATGAAATTTATCACACTCATGCCCCAATTACTCATCTCCTTATTTATAACCCAACTTGTCTGAAGATTATTTGAGATGACTACTTATCTTTTATAATACCTTAGACATGTTTTGACCTACAAATGGTATTCTAAAAATCTTCTAATTGCGTAAGACGTTTATTCTAAAAATCTTCTAGTTCCATTTTAGTTCTCTAAGGTAGCATAAAAAATTAATGTTGTCATTGGCTAATTAATAGTGATTCCTAGTATATTTCTGAGAATGGGTAATATTTTTAAAATTACATTTAATTTTAGTATATGTCGTTGGTTTTAAAAATCAGAAAACAAAAACAGTATGAAAATTATGTGTAATCCTACGCATAGCATTCTTTTTAGTTATTTTTAAATACTTATATATGTATATACAGTAGACTAACAAGTAATTTATTACATTATAGTTGCTTCATGCTTTCATAAGGTAAGTGCTGTACACCTGAAGCTGATGTAGAATAATATTGAATGTCAACTATAATTATATATAATACACACACACACACACACACACACACACACACACACACACCGGGGGTACCAAAAAAAAATGTATACACATGACTTGTATTCTTTTGTTATCAGTATATATTATTACAATTTTAATACAGCTTTTTTCTTTCTTAAAATGTGTATACTTTTTTTCGGCACCCTCTGTCTATAGTCACGGGATATAAAGTACAGCATAGGAAATATACTCAATTGTATTGTAACAATTATATACGATGTCAGAGGGTTAGAAGACTTGGGGGATTATCACTTTGTGATGGGTGTAAGTATCTAATCATTATGTTGTTTTGTACACCTGAAACTAATATAAAAAAGTAAAATTAAAAAAATAATAATAAAAGAAATTTAATTTTTTATGTTTTGTTTTTAATCTTCAGGGAACTGTGAAAAATCTTTTAGGAGGGTTCTTGAGTATTTTAACACAGGCTGATTCTGATTTTCAAGGTGCGTTGAAACTGTTAGTCTTAAACAGTAGCTCTGAAATTAGTTTGTTGTTATGTGAAATGGAGCATTGATAATAATGTCTTCCATGGGCATAGTGCTCTGTGGCTTCTGTAGTAGGTTTATATACATCATCTCTTTTGTTCCTCAGACCCACCCAGTGCAATAGACATAGTGTAAGGATCTTGATTTTACAGGAGGAAATCTAGATTCCAAGGGACTGAGTGAGTTGTTCAGGGTCGTATACGTGGGGGTGGCATTATAAGGACTGTGACCCTTGATGGAATAAAGAAATATTCAAACTAGTTGTTTGTGATATTTAAGTGTTTCATAATCTTAAATATTTCTAATTTTATTTGTCATATAATATCATCTAATTTTCTATTTAGAAAGTGACAGTTATAATTTAAATGTTTTCAAGATGAGAAGGTAGCAGACCATTTTATGGTGCTTAATTAACAGTGTCAACTTATTTAACAAATACTGTATTAATTTATGCTTCTTTAAATCATACTTTTACTTTACTTGGAGCTAACCAATCATTAAGGAAAGTGGGTTTTTTTGTTTTGTTTTGTTTTTTGTCAGTTGATTTGCATTAATCATATTGCTATTCCTTCAGCAAAGTTTTGGATTATTAGATTGTTTATCATCCATTTAAAATGTGACAATAATATTTAATCTCTTTCAGTGAAATTGCTTATTCAGTTTCTTTAATTGTGTACTGGCTTTAACTCCACCTCTATGTTCCTTTAATTCAGCATGCCAGAGAGTACTGGTGGACCTTTTGGTGTCTTTGATGAGTTCAAGAACATGTTCGGAAGAGCTAACCCTTCTTTTGAGAATATTTCTGGAGAAATCTCCTTGTACAGTAAATATGCTATAATTAATTTTTTTTTCACTGATAGCGAACAGGATATTTAAAAAAATACTTGTAAATCACCAAGCTCTCTCTTTTGATGTGATAATTTTACAGTCAGCTTCATGTTATTATTTGTGAAGTTCCCAATTATTGTACTATTTGCAGATCTTTTAACCATTTCACTTCTGTTTTGGCTAACCAGACATACCATTGGGATCGTAGCTCCTTTACCCCAACCCACCCCAGTTTTGTGCTTAAGAAATGCTAAAGAAAAAAAAAAGCTAAAGAATTTTAATTAGTAAAGAGAACTTAATTATAAGTAATTATAACCATTTGGAGAATTACCCTTTTTTTTAGAAAATTATGATCCACTCCTCAGGTATCTTCTATCCCTTCTCCTTTCCATTGGTGTAGCTTAGCAACTTTTAGACTGTTCTTTGCTGAGGAACCCATTTTTATAATGAACTATTGACTAAGAGTATAAGCCAATAAAACAGAA
>NW_017731517.1:2264167-2301158 GCF_001890085.2 Hipposideros armiger | reverse complement strand
TATTTAAATAGGAATGCTGATAAGTCTATGGGTATGTTTGTATTTTCATTTATGACCTGAATTTCAAGATTATTGTGTACCTTGCAACATGACTGTAAAGTTTTTTTGGTTTTTTTTTTTCCTCTAGGAAATTCTTCTTCTGGGTATTCTGAAAATTGTTGAAAGTGATATTACTATGAGCCCTTCACAATATCTAACTTTCCCTTTACTGCATACTCCAAATTTAAGCAATGGCATTTCATCACAAAAGTGTCCTGCGATTCTCAACAGTAAAGCCATGGGATTATTGAAAAGAGCACGAGTTTCACGGAGCAAGAAAGAGGATGACAGTGACAGTTTTCCCCAGCAGTTGCTTTCCTCTTGGCACGTAGCCCCAGTCCACTTACCATTGCTGGGACAAAACTGCTGGCCACACCTGTCCGAAGGGTTCAGTGCTTCCCTGTGGTTTAATGTGGAGTGTGTCCATGATGCTGAGAGTAGCACAGAGAAACGAAAGAAGATCAAGAAAAGAAACAAAGCATTAATCTTACGGGATAGTAGTTTTGATGGAACAGGTATGATGACAGCGTTAGCTGGTACACTCAGCTTTTTCCGATGGCAGTTTGGTTGACCAGTAGGAATATAGTGATGTTATAACTTACTCTTAGTATGTTCACCTTAAATGCCTTAGTAATGGCAGGTCCTGACTTCCCAAAGCCTGAGTTGTCAGATAGCCTTGAATACTCCATTTTCTTCTGTACTTTTGCTGGGGTTGGGGGGTGGGGGAGACACCACATATACAACTGCTTTGGGGTCCACCAGCCCCATTTCCTGCCTCTTTCCTGGTCCCAGTACTGGATGAGGGTGGCTCCTGATGTCAGGAAAGGAAAGGGTGTAAACCTTGTAGCCACTTTTCCATCCCGCGGTTTCCCGGCCTCTTCTGGTCAGCTCCTTGTCATCTCCCTTCTCTTTTAGTTCAAGCTCTCCTTCTCAAGCTGGATCTTACCTCAGCGTTCCTCTCGTAGTTCCTGTCACAGAATGTTCAAATGTGTCAACCATTCTCCACAGGCTAAATAAGCTTGATTCCAGGCCTTTGGTTGCTATTGTGCTGCGTTGAAATGGCCTCTTGTCCCCCATGTGACCAGGGCAGCAAGAACCTGTTTGTTAAAAACCGGTTCTCGGTGCTGGAAGTAAAGCAGGCAGGCTAATGGTTAGGGTCTGTAGAAGGAATGAGATGACTAGATGACACAGATGTCTAGGGGTTGTGCATGTGCGGAGGTGCTGGCCCCAATAGCTCTTCACTGTACAGAGCTCACCCACCCCACTGGAGCTAGCAGGACACCACTGGTCTCCAGGGAAGCCCCCTACCACTGACCTATGGATGAAAGGAAAGCCCATCATGACACTGCCAACGCTGAACGGTGGTCAGTGTCGCCTGGTATTCACAGTCAGAGCTCTGAATCCACTTTCCACAGACACATTTCCAGGTTATTAGCATAGCATACTCATGTACTTTTATGGGGTAGCCTAGAAAGCCAATTAAAATTTTTAAATCTTAGCAGATACTTTGTAATGTTTCACGTAGTTATAGCATCTTTTGGTGAATTGAATGTTGCCACTTAAGAAATTGGTAGCTTTGAAACAACATGTATGTGATGTTATTGATGATGACACTGTGATGTACATTGAGTGCTTCTGTGTGCTCGTCACTTTGCTCAGCTCTCTCTGTACACCTTTATCTTCATAACAGTTCAGTTAGGTGAGTAACGTCCATATTTGCAGTTGGAGTTCAGCACATGACCGATTTATCAAGCTGGTAAGTGATGGAAAGGGATTTCCACCCACCTGTCACTACTGCCCTATTAACGGTTGCTTTCCCATATTTTAAGGGGAGCAATCACAGGGTAAACCGTCTCTTACAAAATGAGTAAATATACACAATGACCTGAGGCCTTGAGAAAAATTTTTTAAAAATCTTATTGTAAAAATGTATTTGAAAACATATTTTAGAAAGATGATTTTGCATAAGCATTTTAAAGAATATTTTTAAAGTTTTTACATGTAAAAATGTTGATGAGAGATGGAGGAAATATTAATTACAGTGATAATACATCCTTTGCCACTAAACCAGCTGTGTACCATTGAGGAAATTATTTAACCCGTCAGCACCTTAATTCAGTCACCCTCAAAATGGAGATGATATTTACCTCATAAGATTGTTGTGAGCATTACATAAGAAATATTTGTAATATTTCTCCTCTACAGTTCCCGGGTACACATTGGTTTTTGTTCTGGCCTTTTATTTATGAAAGTTCAGATTTGATGTGGAAACTTTTGAAAACATCGCAAGAGATGTGAGTTCTGATAGAGGGAGTATTCATTGCCTGTTGAAAAATGGCAACAAATATATATGCAGTCTAATCACTGGTGTGTTCATCTTCTCTGAAGTCTGAGCGTTTGGACATGAATTTCATATTTGGGTCCATCTTAATTCACATCCTTGACAGTAAAGCCATGCATCATGGTACTAGGCAGCATGGACGGCTGAAGGATTCAGCTCATCAGACATGTTCAGGCAGCTTTAGGTTTTAGGTGGTGAGAAAGAGAAGTCAGGATGAATGATCAGAAAGCCCAAAGCATGGACCATATACCTGAGCTTGTCTTAGAGAAACATTTTAGTGTTTCGGAAACTTAGCACTTAAATTCTAAGATCACTCATCAGGGAATCTAAAAAGGGAATATATTCAAACACTATGATATTTCTAAAAGGAATTTCAATTTGATCAATTTTTAAAAAAACAATCATGCTATTGTAATAATTCTACGATGATTTTTGTTAGTTCAAAGCCTGTGGCGATGGTGGATGCTCCTTGGGCTGGGGTCCATGATGTCACAGTGGCCCTATTCAATCGATAAAAGAAACGTGGCACAGATTGTAATAGGTCATAGCAGTGTCATCATGGTAATCTGTTTACTTCTGCCATTAGCTCTCAGTTATCATATATTTTACAACATTTAATAACTTTTAATGCATTCAATTATTATTTTCACTCCCGGTGCTCTTTTGGAGTTAACATCCAAACTTTGGAAATATTCTTGTTTGGAACAGGCCAGGTTCAGACATTCTGGGTAAATAATTTACTTCATTGAAATGAACAACCATGCTTTGTATTCTTTTAGATTTGCTTTTCCACTCAGTTTTTACCAACTGCTTTACTGATCATTCCTAACATCTTTTTATCACAGAGAATGGCAGGCCAGAAGGTGCAGAGGATGTAAATCCTGGTGAGAGACTCCTAGAAGAAGGCTGTATTCACATGATCTCATTGGGATCCAAAGCGTTGATGATTCAAGTGTGGGCTGATCCCCACACTGGCACTTTCATCTTTCGGTATTATCCTCAACTCCCAAGAGTAGATATGTATTTAAATAGTTTATGTAAGAGACATTAATGTGAAATCTGCTATTATAATAAAGATCATTACAGCAAAACAGAAAAATCTTATTAAAAAAGGAGATACATTCTAACAGTTATTAACCACCTTTGTAACAACATATTATTCCATCCAAAAATCTGTAATTAAACTCTAAAGTAGATAATGTTAACTCTCAATTAGATTTTAGGCCAAATACTTACTGAAGTCTTATCTATGGAAATATTCTATCAGGTTGCAGTGATCTGAAGATGTTGTTATTATCCGATATCTGTTTTCCATACAGATTATATATTTAATAGCCATTATCTGATGAGCTCAAGTTCCCCTTGCTATCTTGTCCTTTTTTCCTACCTCCTTTTGAAACAGGTATAGATACAAGTCTCTTATTTGTATTAAGTGAATATGAATAGTATGAGACTATTTTCATAAAATTTAAAACTAAACAAACAATATAGTATTTACGGATATATGCTTTGTAAATGTTATAAAGGTTACTGGGTACTTTATATACATTATATCCTATTCTGTCAGTAACCCCTCAAATTATGTTAGATTTCTAACACATCCTGGCATTTAGACATTTATGTGCAATATGTATTAATTTAAAAATTTTTTTCAATTACAGTTGACATACAATATTATGTTAGTTTCAGATATACAACATAGTGATCAGACCTTTATATAACTTACAAAGTGATCACCCCAATTAGTCTAGTACCCATCTGATACCATACACAGTTATTACAATATTATTAACTATATTCCCTATGCTGTACTTACATCTCCATGACTGTTTTTATAACTGGCCATTTGTACTTCTTAATCCCTTCACCTTTTTCACGGGGCCCCCCAACCCCCTTCCCACCAGGCAACCATCAAAATGTCCTCTGTAGCTATGAGTCTGTTTCTGTTTTGTTTAATCATTTATTTATTTTTTCTAGATTCCACATATATGTGAAATCATGTATTAATTTTTGTATAAACCAAATATTACATTGTAATTTTTAAAATGCAATGACTATATAAATAGTAATGATAAAATATTTTTTTACACAATGAATTCTGAAAATTATTGCCTAAAATTTTAACACTAGCAAATGAGCCTAATCTGTTTTAGTTCATGAATTGAGGTAATAATATAATAAAATAAGCAGATTATGGTATAAAACAAAGACCTTCTGACTTTTCAAGGTAGTTTAAAAATAGAACTTATCTTTAATCTCACTTAAATATCTACAGTTACACTTGTTACACGTGTGTTAAATACTGAGATCAGAAATTTCATGTTTTCAGCCTACACCTTTCCTCTCTTTGTGTAGTGTGTGCGTGGATTCAAATGATGATACGAAAGCTGTTTTACTAGCACAGGCTGAATCACAAGAGAATGTGTTCCTCCCAAGCAAATGGCAACATTTAGTCCTCACCTACTTACAGCAGCCCCAGGGGAAAAAGACTATCCGTGGGAGAATCTCCATATGGGTCTCCGGACAGAGGTACTAAACATTTTTAGTAAATACTTGTTAACCTCAGTTACAGTTTTAAGTTTAATTAGTCTGTTATAGCTTCTGAAACAGATTACAAAACACCACAGATAAAATTACTATATATTAACATAGAAACCTATGTCAGAGTTGGATATTTTCCTATTTGTGACTTCCACACAAAATTGATTTCCCACAGAAGTAATTGTTAAAAATTAGTATTTGGATTTGGGGAGCGTGCAGAAATCTGGACATTTAGACATTTATATGGAATATATAGTAGATAAAGGAACAGAAACGATAATTTGGTCCTACAAGCCCATATATTATAAAATTAATCCACAAAGAATTATTAGCTAGCTCATAAGACTAATTAAATAAGAATTTCAAAAGAAAGTAGAATGACTAGAGAAAAATATAAGCCAGTATATCAGGTGATAGATTGATAGAGTCCTAAAAACATACCAGGTGATAGATTAAGGTATAGTACTATATGATTTTTACTGACCAGGAGAATTATGGGTCAAGTTAATAACAAACATTTCTAGAATATCTTAATGTAAAATTTAACCCTGAGAGAACTACAAGGTATCTTGGATTTGTAAGGGTTGGGAAGTATTTTATTGAATGAAATTGTGTGAAGGGGGATACGGAACTGGAAACTAGTATAGCCTGGGGAAGGACCAAGCTGGCTGGAAGGAAGACTCTGAGTTGAATTATGAGAAGGAAAAGGGAATGGGCGTGGCAAGGCTTTCTGACGGGAGGCTTTGAAGTCCAAGATGAGGAGTCTCAATTTAATTGAATGGACCATAAAACATCGCATACCTAGAGCATTGCAGACCTTTTGCTAGGTGCTTTATATACACATTATCTCCCAATTCTCTCAAAAATCCCTTGAAGTAGATTATCAGATGTAACATATATACCCTTAGCACAGATTAACCTATTTTCATTCATCCATTTGTTTATCCATCACATACTTATGTGATGGATATTTATTTATGCCAAGCACATGCTATGTTATGCCTGAAGGTAGTGATAAACACGACAGCCATATTCACTGCCTTCTTGAACTCATACTAATGAGGAAGCAGACAACAATGAAATGAATATATGCACATTATGACGAATGCTGTGAAAGTAAACAGGTCCCGGGACAGAAAACATCAGTTCTGCTACTTCAGAGAGATGGATCAGGGAAGGCCTCTCTAGGAACAAAGTAGTCAAGCTGACACCTGAAGGAGGAGATGGGGGCCGCCATGAGGAGGGGAGGACGAGCGTCCAGGCGGTGGAAAGGGCCTGTGGAAACTACCGGAGAGCCAGGAGTTGAAGGCGTAGCTGCGCTGGAGGAAGGGGCTGGGGTGGCTTTAAGGTAGCCAGTCCAGTGTCTGCCACAGGGAAAAACACTTTGGAAATAAAATCAGGGGTTCTGTTTTTGTTTATTCATTAGGAAAACACATGAAAACACGTCATTGAAGCTTTCTTTCCGTATCCCAAATAAAATATTTCCTGAGACGTTCTCAGTCTTTACATCTGCCTAAGCCTGAATGGCAGCTGTAGCCAACCAGTAAATTTGTTTCCAGAACCTTTAGTTAAGTTGGCTAGGGCTGGGATGGGGCTGTGAGTACAGACCCTCTTCCTCCTGGACTCTCCTCTTCATTCCTTGAATTCTTAGCATGTGTCAGATGACCTCGTTTGGTCCTCCCACCGACACTATGAAGTAGGTATATTGTGATCTCTCTTTTACATGTGAGGCAGCTGAGACCCAGAGTGGGGTAAGTAACTTACCCAAAGTCATGCCACAAGTAAGGGGTACAGCTGAACCTGAACCTAGACTCTGCTGCAACCCCTTAATACAGTTCCTCATGTTGTGGTGACCCCCAACCATAAAATTATTTTGGTTGCTACTCTATAACTGTAATTTTGCTACTGTTATGAATTGTAATGTAAATATCTTTTTGTTTTCCGATGGTCTTAGGCGACCCCTGTGAAAGGGTTGTTTGACCCCCAAAGGGATTGTGACCCACAGGTTGAGAACCGCTGCCTTAGAGAGTGCCTATGCGCTAAAACCATAGGCTTTACTGCCCTGACAGCCTGTTTCTGAAGCAGGCCGGCTGATAGGTGCAGGATTCATGAACTATTAGATATGTTTAGAGTCACAGTTGAAATGTTCACTGTGGACAGTTCTGAAGTTAGTGAGCTTAGTGACTTGATTCACATGTCACTCTATTTTTTACCCACCCACTTATTTCTCCATGACTTTGAAGGAATTTTTTGCCACTTGGTACAAGTTAATGATTTCATCTGTTAATAGAACAATGAACAAGTGACCAAGGACAAATACATGATTTTGTTGATTTAAATTATGTGCTATCTTTATTCTTTTCTGAACTAATAGAATAATTTCTACAATAATACATTTTAAGAGGCCACTTTAATAATATATAATGGCACTGAAAAGCAACTTATTAACATATTAATTATCATTTGATGAAAAGAATACAAATCTAGTAGGAATATATGGTACATGGTAAATACTTAATATTTGTTGGAATTCATCTTGCATTGAACTTGCAATATGGTTTCTTTACCCTTAAAAACTATATTGCCATACAGCCACTAGGTGGCAGTAGTGTTTTAGTCCCGGCCATTTATTTGGTTCAAGAAAGAGCCATGTAATGGAAGTTATCTCACTCAAATGTTGTATGTCAATTATATTTCAATTAAAAGAAAAATTATCTAACATGTTTCCCTTATTAAAAAATATTGCTATTAAAATAGTTCAATTTATGTTAAATATGAAGCAGCCTTAGGGGAAAGTTTTTAAATAAATATATTCCAAAGTAGAATTTCTCATTAAGAGCTAACAATGTTAGCTTATTCTAAGTGTTTACCTTATTCACAGACTTTGCCTGTACAAGTTACCTTCATTATGGAGTTTAAAACATTCCTAAAATAGGGGTAGAGCTTGGCACTCTGCAGTTTCAACTAGATGATGACGTTCTCTTGTCATGTGTGTTTCTCTGTGAGAAAGCATTAGTTTTACCTTTTCCTGTAAATATTCCTGTAAAAACAAGAGATTAGCCAAAAGCTCTGCAATGAATTAGCATTGAAAAAACAAAATTCAAAAAAAAAAACATTGAAATTTCAGTCCTAGTCAGAGCAAAACCTGGCGAAATGATATTTTTTTCTCATTAGTCTCTGAAAGCCTTATGGAGGACGAGAGATTTTAGGAATTGTTTACCAAGATGGCAGACATCTTGGTAAAATTAGGGGGAGGTGGTTGGGTTGTAGCTGTAAACCAGGAAGGCACATTTGCAGAAGTCAAATGGCAAAGAAAACCTGCTGCAAATGTGGGGTCACACTTCCCATGGCCTGGTATAGGGTCATCGGGCATCCCTGTTCTGCTCCCCAATTTCTGGGGCTTGTGGACCATCAGCACCCTGGACTGAGACAACAGAATCAATTCTCTTTCTTCCCATCAGCAACTATTTGAAACCGAACCAAGAAAATTGTTTAAGAATTTCCATTATTAAACATTCATTCTTTTTAAATACTTAGTACTGAGTCCTCACTGAAGTAATTGATTTAACTTTGTTTTTAATGTAGGAAACTTGATGTTACTTTGGATTTTATTCCTCCGAGAAAAACAAGTTTGTCATCTGATATCAATAAAACATTTTGCATGATCGGCCATTGTTTATCATCCCAAGAAGAGTTTTTGCAATTGGCTGGAAAATGGGACCTGGGAAATTTACTCCTCTTCAATGGTATATTTTTCCCCTTCAAAGCATTTCCAAATTTTTCTTTCAGTTAACAAATATTAATTAAGTAAATTATCCTGGGTAAAATATTAATCCCTGTTTCTTTACTTGTACTTAATAAATACTGTATTTCCTAGATTCCAAGATGATGTTTAAAATATTTTAACATCTTTATAATCTAGATGTTTCTTACAATTGATAAATACATTTAATGTAGAGGTGTACATCCATCCCTCATCTCCCCCCCAAAAAAGAGGTGCTTATTAAATCAACTTTATTTTGTAATCATGGAAAATGCAGTATTATGACAGGTAAACTTAGAATGGTTGTCTCTTTTATTTATAATTTTAGTATGTTCTATAAAAATACCAAAATTTAGAGAAAAAAAGAAATATATAATTTAAAAATACATCAGTACACCTGGCACATAATAGCATTCAGACAGTAATTATTGAATAGATAGATGGATGGATGGAAGGAATAAAGATATCAATTCACATTTCATGTTAAAAAGGAATTTACTGAGGTATAGTTTCCATTTATTAAAAAAAAAAGCTTTTCTGGCTTAAGGAGCAAATAGAAATTTAATGATTTTATTTTATCAAGAGCTTCACAGTAAACTTTATATATATTAATTCACCTTCCATACACAGTTGGCAGGTTATTTGCTCATTACACCAATTTGGAAACTGAGGCTTTATCAATTTTATAAGATACAGTGAACACAAAAAGAATCTGGCATAAAGAAATTCTTGGTTTCTTGCTTTTTGTGGAAAATTCTGGGATGCTTTAAATAAATACTTTTATTTTTCTGCTATCCAGGAGCTAAGATTGGTTCACAGGAGGCCTTCTGTCTATATGCTTGTGGACCCAACTATACATCTATAATGCCATGTAAATATGGCAAGCCTATGACTGACTACTCCAAATATATTAATAAAGAAATCCTGCAATGTGAACAAATCAGAGAACTTTTTATGACCAAGAAAGATGTGGATGTTGGTCTCTTAATTGTAAGTTTTCATTTTATGAGTTTTAACTTTATAGTAACTTTACATATGTATGCTTATTCAGTGTATAATTAGCTATAAATTAGGTTTCTAATGTTTGTGGTTTTTGTTTCTCAGCATTTTTCCCCTTAGAATATAGTTTTTTTCTAGAAAAAAATTGAAGTACTTTTACTTCCTCAGAATTTGTTTTCAAGTTTCAAATTTGTGTCTCTATTTCCTTGAAACCATATTTCTTTACTAAGTATTAGTTTCATTTAGTTTATACCTATTAATCATTTAAGACAAATGTTTATGATATAGTGAAAACATAACACATTAGCCTAAAATATATTGTTCATTGTATTTTCTTTCCATACTTAATAAATGTGAATTTTTATTTATAATATTAGTTTTACTTACATATATTCAGATTTTAGAATATTTATTCTTTAATATCAGTAACAACAGGAATTTTTTTGCTTTTAAAATATTGTTAATTCTGTTTCTGTGAGACTCAGATTGCTTTTTTTTTTAGCTGAGCCATCCTGACACCTGTTGGCAGCTCAGTGGCAACTCAGCTCAGGCCGGGCATCAAACTGCTGTTGCTCAGAGCTCGCACTCTTGCGCGAGCTCTTAAACAACCTTGCCACTTGGCCGGCCCTTCATATTGCTTTTTATATATTATTCTAATATTTTGTTCTACTAATGTACAGTTTAGGGACTTGTGAAGGACATTTTTCATTACAGCAGCTAGAAAACTGAGCCTTCATAGTCTTAGAAGATCTACTAAAAACTGGTAGATCTGGCCATGAAACTGTTCCTCCTCCTCTTATGAGAGGTATAATTATAAGTCAGAGAGATTTCTTACTGAAGGAGAATACTGTTTTGGAATGTGTTTTGTTGTTGTTAATGAGGTGTACATTTTACAATCAAAATAAATTATATTTTAAAGCTGTAACCAAAGTAAAGAAGAAATTCTAGTATAGATACTTATCTAGTATAGATAATACATAAATAAGTCATAAGTGGTATTAAATATATATATATATATATATATATAGTAAAATAGATGTAGAGTAGATATCGATAGAATTCTAAAGATATGATAAGAGGCATACATTTTTTATCCTCCCTAAGGAGTAGTTAAAAGTGGGGGTTTGGGATTTTAGCTGCCCACTACTACTGAGTGAGGGCCATGGGCACTAAATGTTCTGCATAGGCAGCGTCATACAACAAAGAATGGTCCCACTATTGAGAAAATAGGCTTTAGAGGGCTGGCCGAGTGGCTCAATTGGTTAAGAGCTCGCTGAAGAGTGCGAGCTCTGAGCAACAGGGTCGCCGGTTCAATTCCAGGCCTGAGCTGAGCTGCTGCTGAGCTGCCAACAGGTGGCAGGATGGCTCAGCTAAAAAAAAAAAATAGAGAAAATAGGCTTTAGAGAAACGGTTCTCAAACCCGAATGTGCATCCGTCACCCAGAGGACTTCAGAAATGGATTGCTGGGCCGGAGTTTCAGATTCAGTAGGTCTGAAGTGTGCCCACGAATTTGCCTTTTTAACAATTTCCCAGGTGATGCCAATACTGCTAGTTGGGGATCACACATTGAGAATCTCTGCTTTGGGGAGACCAAGGAGCTCACACAAGTGTTGTTTAAATAATAATTTTAACTCTCTAGTTTTTTGGTTAATCCATTTGTTTTCACACACCAAAAAAAATGTCCCTAATCTTTTTATTTGGCCTGAAAAAAATATATGTTATATAAGTTATAAAATTCAACATAAATTATTCCCAATTAAAATTCTATGGGCTTTATGTGAAAATTCTGTTTAGAAAGCAAGTTTTTTTTGCCTGATTTAGTAATTCGGAGCTATGAGGTCATGAGTGGGCAGTCAGGCTGAGGTAGTGCCCTTGTTGTTGTTCCAGGTAGATGGGCATTTTGTCAGGTTTCTGATGAAAACTACAGAGGTTTAAAAGTTTGTTTTACCAGCATAATCATTTACAACAGACATCGTAGTCAGTTTACTTGGTATGCAGATCTGCCTGATGGTGTCTGAGGAAACTGTCCTCAAATCACAGTGGGTTGAAAATGACCAAAGACCAAGGTCCCACCATCTTCTGTGAGAAGATACTGAAAGTTCAGCATCTGATTTCCTGCAGCGGCTGCCACTAGGAGCACCTCAAAGTGCATTCCACATTTTAAATGTACCATAATTTTCAAGTACAGTCATCTACTCTTATCCATGGTTTCATTTTCCGCAGTTCAGTTACCCATGGTCAGTTTTGGTCAGTCCAAAAATATTAAATGGAAAATTCCACAGATAAACAATTTATAAGTTTTAAATTGTGCAGCATTCTGAGTAGTTTGATGAAACCCCACGCAGTTTTATTCCATCCCGCCTGGGCTGTGAATCATCCCTGTGTCCAGTGTCTCCATGCCCCGACGCTCCCCAGCATTAGTCACTCAGTAGCCACCTAGGTGATCAGATCTACCTTTGCGATATCGCAGTGCTTGTGTTCAGTCACCCTGATTTTACTTAATAATGGCCCCAAAGCCATTCGCATAACTTTCATTACAGTATGTTGTTACAATTGTTACAAATATTTTATTTGTTGTTAATTAAACTTTATCATAGGTATGTATGTATAGGGCAAAACAGTATATACAGATTTTGGAACAATCCTTGGTTTCAGGCATCCTTGGGGTCTTGGAATGTGTACCCCGCAGATATGGAGGGACGACTGTAGTTATTAGAAGCTTGACAAGGAGGCAGAAGCTGATCGAAACTACCCTCTGCATGGGAGAAATATTGAAAGTTCTTTTGATTTTACTTAGGTGTGCTGATAGTCTTGGAACTTTTTTTTTTTTTTAAGATTTTTATTGGGGAATTGGGGGAAGGGGAACAGACAAGTTGCTGTCGTTTTGTTCTTCAGTCTAGTCGTGGAGGATGTTGCTTCACTGGCCCAAGTCGGCACCATCATTGCGCTCTTCCCGGGCAAGGAAGATCAGTCGCCGGCTTCTGGACGGCCACTCACAGCGGCTGCTGGCTACACACGGTAGCCCATGGCAACCCACTGTAGCAGGGGCTGCAGCCTACGCCATCACCAATGACTCACGGGCAGCCGGCTCCAGGTTGAGCTGTTGTTCAGCATCTTAGCTGTGGAGGGCAGTGTCACTGGCCCTCATATGTGGGATCCAAACCGGGGCCCTCTGGCGTCCCAAGCCAGCTCTCAATCAGTGCACTACTCAGCCGGCCCCTTGGAGTTTTCTTAATAGAAAAAAAAAAGACCTGGTTTAGAGTCACTTTAAATGAGTAGCCAGCCCATGAACAAATTCAAAGCCAAAATTTTGAATACATTGATCAAGAGTTCCTGTGTCATAGGGTTGTAAAGACTGTTTAATATTTATGTGCATAGAACAAATGCCTGGTATGTCACGGGTGTGGTATAAGAGTTAGCTGTTGTTAGTAGTAAGAGTAAGTATAATTTGTGTTTATTCTCAAGTGATCAAAGCTGGAGGCTGTCAGCCTTAACCTGGTTTATACTGTTGATCACTGCTGAATGAAACCGATCTTTTCCTTTTGGGGAGCCACCTTGCTTCTCATATTTATCTTGTTTAATGTAGTGTCTGTCCTTTTTAAAACAAAGAAAAAGATCTGTTGGGTATATTTTTACTTTGGAATATTTCTTTTGAAGCGTGTTTAGTTACTGAAGGAAAATATTTGTGTTTCAGGAAAGTCTTTCGGTCGTTTATACAGTGTCCTGTCCTGCTCAGTACACCATCTATGAGCCAGTTATTAGACTAAAAGGCCAAGTGAAAACCCAACTCTCTCAAAGACCCTTCAGCTCCAAGGAAGTTCAGAGCACTGTATTGGAACCTCATCATCTAAAGAACCTCCGACCTGCTGAATGTAAAACGATTCAAGGCATTCTGCACGAGATTGGGGGGACTGGGATATTTGTTTTTCTTTTTGCCAGGGTAAGAATCATGGGTTATAGTTTTATCTAAAGAGAAATGTTTTTATTATTGATAAATTTTAGGGTTTCTTTTTTATTATAAAACAAAGCTGTATACATCAACTATATTAAACTTTTAAGATGAAAAAAAATCATCTATTGTTTAGGGTGTCATCAAGCTTTCTGCCACAGATGGTTATAGTTTCTTTTCATTTGTGAAGATTTTAGAAGTTTTCTATTATCCAGTCATGGAATTAGAACAATTGAATGTTAAATTATAAGATTAAAATTGCCGGAGGAAAAAAAATGCATGCTGTAGTGATAATATGGGAGAAATGTATTATTTAAAATGAGGTTTGTGAAACTTGTGTTTCCCTTGAAGCTTCTAGATGTATGGAAAAACACAAGGGTCAACAAATGAGTACAAAAAATAATTTAATTTATTGGGGTTTGAAGTTTTTTTAAAGCAGAGAAATATTGAGTTGTCGGAAAAGTAATGACGTATTTTTTCTATGTTTTTCGTTGCAAAAATGCGTCATGACTTTTCCGACAACCCAATATAAAAAGGTTAACTCATGCTGTGAGCACTATATTAAAATAAATTGTTTAATGTTCTGTTCTGTTTAGTCACTGAGGGCAGGGGACAGTATGTTTCCTGACATAGTTAGGCAATCAATACTGACTGTTTCAGGAATAGCTGAGATCCAAAATAGGGGCTACAAGTGCTCTCACTTCAGTACAAACCATCTCTGCTTGCTGGCGTCTGTGCCGTTCCACTAACGCAGCCCTGGTTATCTCTCATCTTCAGAACTGTATCCCTACGTATAACTTCCACAGCATTATCGGATTTTTAGTCTCCCTGCCTGGCTTTCTTGCTTTAATGTAACCATTTTTGCCTAATTTTCCAATAAGGGACATATCAGTGTTTGTATTGTTACTATGTATATGTTGTTGTATTGTTACTATTCCTATAAATATTTTGTTAGCATTTGGCTCATCCTACTACAAGCTGCCTTTTCTTTCTCTTCCTTTTTCGAAACTTTTTTTTTTTTGCATTGAGTAATTGAATAGATTTTAGTGGTTTAAAACGAAAAGTTCTTTGTTTAACTCCTGATCGACATTTTGTGATGTACTTTTATAGCTTTGTATAATTTCAAGGCATATACCCTTAGTTTTTCTTCTTTCATCAAGTTATATTGAATAAAAATTTGTTATGATTACTGCTACACAGTGACTAGAGCCTAGAGAAGATGGCTAATTTTTTTAATCTTACATATGTTTAAGACTTTTAAAGTATGCTTTCACATTTAAAACCTAGAAACCCTGTTCAGCATCCTTCCTCCTCCCCATAAAAATAAAGTCAGTCTCCTTAAAGTCCTCGAAATGCATAGCCCAGCTTCTCAGCCTAATCACCATCCAGCCAAATGGGCAAAATGCAGCCTCCTAGATGAACCATGAACTTCAGTTTTAGACCTTTACACTTCCCCTGTCTCCTGCCCCAGCTATCTGCCTATCCCTTCTTCTAGGATTTTGCTCTTTCCAGGCCATCTTCTCCCTGCGCAGGCTCCTGACCTGACGAGTGGGGTCAGAAGTAGTTTCTGTGCCCCCAGTGGGGGCATTCATATTGCCTGTTATTCTTCTTTGCCTTTTATCATGATAATAAGGTGTGTGTTTCTTATATACAGTAGTTCTGAGAAAGTGCAATCAGTATGAGGCACATTCCGTGATTTTTGTACATACTCATACATCTCTCTTCTGACTAGACGGTAGGCCCACTGGGCACAAGTGTCATGCCTCCTATTCCTTTTTATCTCTCACAGCACGAATACAGAGCCTGTTTGTTCATTGACTCAGCATCAAACATTTGAGGCATTTTGCCAACATTTCAGATCACTAGTAAAATGCTACTGACTTCTAAGGTTGTTAATGTTATTTTAGTTAATTTATAGTATAGTATACTTAAGGGATTACAGAGCATGGAATTTATGTCTCCTAGTTTTGTTTATTTATAATTCTTAAATTACAAATAAAGTGTGAGCAATAAAAAAATAAATTTTCAAATGAAACTGATGGGTTGATATTACATAATGGTAGATAATCACATGTTAAATTTGTATTCTCAAGAAATTAGAAAAATATATCCACTTTTTTCAGGTTGTGGAACTCAGTAGCTGTGAAGAAACTCAAGCATTAGCACTGAGAGTTATACTCTCGTTAATTAAATACAATCAACAGAGAATACATGAACTAGAAAATTGTAATGGGCTTTCCATGATTCATCAGGTGTTGATCAAACAAAAATGCACTGTTGGCTTTCACATTTTGAAGGTATGTCCTCATAACATTTATTCTCATAATTTCATATACAGTGATACTTCTTTCTTAAAGTCTTCCAGTAGTAGAATTTATGTTTTAGTTCTTCCTGAAGAAAATGAAGGAATCTCAGTAGTGTAAATTTAATCAAACTAAGGTACTCTCCTGGTTTTTTTAGTTTCATCATTTAAATAATTACATTTTTATTTTCTTCAAAGCATTTTAGAAGAGTAAGAGAAAAAAATAAACTCATAGAATTTGGGTCTAGATGAGCCCAGAGATGTCTCCTAGGCTGGCCCCTCACCCGGGAGATGTTGGAATTGAGACCCTCAGAGGCACTGTTGTTAAGGGAGAGAACCTAGTGCTCTGCTATTTCCATGCGGTCATGCTGCTATAGAGTTAGTTTTTTAAAGACATATTAGTTTTTATTCCAATCCAGCTGTCATTATATACTTCAATACCTTTCTGGCTAAAGGCAGTTGGTAACATTGTGAAAGTCTTTCTCTTAGGTACCGGTACTGAGGCAAAAACGATGCCTCTATCTGGGTGCCTCCACTGCCCCACTCTTTATACTATCGAAGTCCACACATTTGTGGCACGAGTCCTAACCACTTTTAGGGGGAAAGTTGTAAAGCCTAAGGGATCCATTGAATTTAAAAAAATAAAAATAGAATGTGGTTTAATTTACCCCACGCTGTAAACTGAGTAATCATGTACAAACATTTGAAAGTTTGTGTTTTTCTAATTATTTGAATTGTTAGCAAAACACATTAAAGATCCTTTGTGAAATTTTGACTTACTCACCAGTTTTCCTTTGAATTTAATGTTATGGTTGCTAAGATTGAAAGTTTAATGTTTCTGTTGAATTTTGGGATTAATCATTTATTAATGCACCTTGTGTTAATGCTAATTTTCCGTAGACCCTTCTTGAAGGTTGCTGTGGTGAAGATATTCTTCTTATCAATGAGAATGGAGAGTTTCAGTTGGATGTAGAGTCTAATGCCATTATCCAAGATATTAAGCTGCTCGAGGAGCTATTGCTTGACTGGAAGATATGGAATAAAGCAGAGGCACGTACTTTTTTTTTTTTAATGGTAACAAAAACACATGATACAAATTTAGCCTCTTAACAATTTTGAAGCATATGGGACAGTTGTACCTATATACACTTTGTTATACAACAGAACTCTGAACTTTTCATCTTGCTTGACTAAAACTTCCCCCATTGAACAACTCCCCGTCTCCCCTCCCCCAGGCCCTGGCACCCACCATTCTACTTTCTGTTTCTGTGAGTTTGATTACTTTAGATATCTCATATAAATAGAGTCATTCAATATCTGTCTTTTTGTGATTGGCATGTCTCACTTAGCATTATGTCCTCAGGGCTCATCGTTGTTGCAGCATATGACAAGATTGCTTTCTTTTTTAAGACTGAGTAAAGACTTTTATGTATAGACCACATTTTCTTTATCCATTAATCTGTCAATGGACTTTTAGTTTGCTTCCACTTCTTGGATACTGTGAATAATGCTGCAGTGAACATGGAAATCCAAATGTCTCTTCAAGATCCTGTTTTCAATTATTTAGAATACAAATTCCCAGAAATAGGATTTCTTAATCATGTAGTGGTTCTATTTTTTTTTTTTTTTTTTTTAGTGATCTCCATACTATTTACTGTAAGAGCGGCACCATTTTATAATCGTACCAACAGTGTGCAGGGGTTCCAGTTTCTCCACATCCTGGCTAACAATTGCAGTTTTCTTTTGATAGTGGCCATTCTATTGGTTGTGAGGTTATGTCTCATTGTGGTTTTGACTTGCATTTCCCTGATGATGAGTGATGATGGGCATCTTTTCATGTACCTGTTGGCCATTTGTATATCTTCTTTGTAGAAACGTCCATTCAAGTCCTTTGCCCATTTTTTTAATTGGATTATTGGATTTTTTTATTATTGAGTTCTAGGAGTTCTTTATATTTTCTGGATATTAATTCATTATCTGATACATAGTTTGCAAATATTTTCTCCCATTCCCTGTTGGTTGTTTCCTTTGCTGCACACAGAGGCATGTACTTTTAAATAATCATCTAATCATTCATCTGGAGAACAGAACAAATTTACTACTTCAGTATAATGTTAATTATAAATGGAAATTTGGAGATTATTTTCTGTGCAAGGTTTTGAGCAGCCATGAGTAATGCTGAACTGTCGGGTCAGAATCAGAACCTGGGCTGGCTGGGGATAGCTAGAGAACATGGGGCTCATTTGAATGAATTGGAGACTTGGGCATTTATCCTAAACTCTAAAAGAGAACCCTGCTAAGAATCTGGGAAGTCAGGTATAGAAGAGGGAAATGGACACACTTCTGAGTAGGGGAGCCAGGTAGCCCAGGAGGCAGGGAGCTCTTATCAGGGTACACTGGGCAAGGCTGTGCAGTCTTCCTCCTCATAGGCATGAGCTGAGGAGCATGGTTCGATCTTAGATCTGGGCACAGCATCTAAACACTGGATGGGTGGGCTGGTCTGCACAAGGACCCAGCCAGGGAATGAATATAGGGCCGTTTCCTTTCTGCCCTGGTTTTAAACAGTCTTCATAGCACAGGTTCATTCAGGCTGCTTAGTTCTAGTGTAGACTGTACATTGTCTAGAGTTATTTAGACTATAAAAACATTATCATCAAATACAATTAAAGGCCAATTCAAAGTGAATCCATACCTTTAGAATTAAAAAAAAAAATGGTTATTCCCAAATTTGACCATAGCCCCCACAAAATTTACTCGTTATCAATAATGACTTGTGAATCCAAAAGAAATTTTTCTAATCATTAATAAAAATAAATTTTGACCAAACATGCTAGAGGAAAGACGGAATTAGTTTTCCATTCTTTCTTTAGAAAATTATATTACAAAATTACTGTTATATGAGGAGGCAAATACTATGCAGCCACAGCACATGGGGAAAGTATTATGGAGTTGTGTCAAGCAGCTAACCTCATTGTTGCTTTTTTGGATTTTATGGTATTTGTCAGTTTTTAAAAATTTGTAATTTGTTGTGACTTCTTTTCTCATTCTGAATAAATACTTTCAGAATAAAAAAAGAACTATATATATGTGTGCATAAAAATATGTGCAGTGTTGCAAGGAGAGAAAGCAAATGAACATAGCGATAGCGTGTGTAACAAACTGGATCAAAGGCAGTATAACTATAGACATACACTAAAGAATCAGTAGATTGGAAGATCATACCTAATAAATGTTAGACGATTGTTGTAATGTCTCAAAGGAGGATGCTAATTTGTGGTTGTTTGATTTAAAAAAGACATTTTTTATTGAATTCAAAAGTGATACAAATACTTCTATGGTTTGCTTTCCTAATTATTTTTCAATTGAGTTTGTTTTTGTTGTGGGTGTTTGTTTGCTTTGGCACTATTCTAGTTTATATTATTTTTCAGACCTGAATCAAGTTTTCATACTTGGTCTGCCTTGTCCAGTTTTCCTATGCAATTTTTTTAGGGCATCTTGGCCCAATCTTGTGAAGAGAAAGGCTGTGGTTAGAATAGTGTGATAAAATTGTCAATTCCTTGACCTTTTTATTGTCCATCAACATCAGATAATGGCAGCAGGAAGAGAAAGACCTGCGGCCCAAGCCAGTTAATTTTGCTGTTTGTTGACAGCTTTGTTGAAAGATCGCTTGGGGTAATAAAATGAAGATTATCTTTCAATATTAATTATCTATATAAGATTCCTTTTTCTTTATTATTATGGGCAATTTAAGATCGATTCAGTATGGAAGAAGCATTTTTAAGGTACATTAAAAATGTGCTAACTACTGTTTGAAGATGCACCGTTTGTAATTGTGCAGAAAATTCTATTATTTGGGCTTAAAAGTAAACTAATCCAAAAATGCAGAACTTGCGTATTGTCAGTGACTTTCAATTTCGTACTATTTGTTCTAAAATTATTTGATTAAATTCTGTCTACACAAATTAGCATTGGAGTCTATACATTTTTAATAATGAATGCTATTTGAAGATAAATTACTTGTCAACTATTATACTGATAAGTTGTCTTGCTCTGTATTGAATAAATCTCAAGATAATTCACGTTCAGAAATATTACATATCATTTAATGCCACGGAAAGGTTAATGTACTAAAGCACCTAATGCAATATTGCATTTAATATAAGTATTTAGAAAATGAAATATTGACCAAAAAAATAGTCTGGGAATAAATTTTAAGATTTCCTTTTCAGACAGAATTAATCTTTGACTCTGAATATATGCACAATGTTAAACTGATATACTGCGTGGCTTCAAAAAAGCATGTGGCATGTTTTTCATTAACTTTGTGCTAATTTGTGTGCATGTTTATCTCTTCAGCAAGGTGTTTGGGAAACTCTGCTGGCGGCTCTGGAGGTGCTCATCCGAGCCGATCACCACCAGCAGATGCTGAATATCAAGCAGTTACTGAAAGCGCGAGTGGTTCATCACTTTCTGCTGACTTGTCAGGTTTTGCAGGTACTTTGCATGTAGCGTTACTTTTGGAGATATTTTCTGCAGTTACTTCTGTTTCATAACTCAGTACTGTGGACTCAGATTTTTGTGAGACTTCCAACGAAATTTTTCTCTTTTCCATCTTTCCTACTCTCCCATATCCCTTCTTTAACAAATAGCATAGGAGCTTTTCAACCCCTGCCTCTTAGAGCTTGATCTTCACACTGTCGTTGTTCCTAATTCAATTACAAAAGAACAACAACTGTGAATTTCTGAGATGTTTTTTCTTTCTGTTGGGATATAATAATAATTTTGTTATCTTTTGAACATCAACAGTAGTGAAATTTTGGTTTGTTCCAAGCTTTGCATGGTGGCAGTATTGTAGCCAATGAGGTTTATCTGAGGCACGATCATTGCTAACTAAAACTTGTTTCCACTGTCCTTGAATAACAAATAAAAGTATGTATTGTTTTAATAAGTATGTATTGGCTGAAGATCTATTATGAGTGCTAGAATTAGCATATTGAAAATAGATCGAAAATATTATGTTGAAAAGTGGCACTGACTTCACTGGTTGCATTGTAGTGTCCATGCTGTGGTCTGGCTTCTAGTTAAATTTTTTTCTTTGCCTTCACAGATGTCCTTTTATCTGTTTGTTTGGTGTATTGGGCTGTCTCAAGTTTGTCTGTCTGTCTGTTCAATGTCTGAGCCTCTGTTAGAACTCTGTCAGGTCAGATGAGTATGATGTTCCACGGCATCAGTAATACTTGATGTTTTTAATGCCTGTTTCAGTGGCAGTAGTGACTTCTCATTGTACTCGGCATAAAATCCAAAAGCTATGACAATATCTATAAGGCTTGTGTGATCTGCTGCCACTCCAGCCTCATCTTATGCCATTGCAGCCCGCACCGTCCACCCCCCCACACACACACACATACACACGCACTTTCTCTTCCTTCAGCAGTGACCCTTGAGCCACCTCAGGGCACATGATATTCCTTCTGACTGAGAGTAAGCCGTTATCTATCCATTCCTTCCATCTGGCCAGCTCCTGCTTACCCTTCCTGCCTCAACTTTAAATGTGCGTCCTGAGAGAAGCCCTCGCTGCCCTTTTCATTTCAGTCAACGCTTTCCCCTTTCTACGCTTGTTCTCACTCCACACATATCCCGTTTGTTAGTTTTGTCATTTATGACATTATAGTTTATTTCCCGCTGCAAACCTCCGGAGGATAGGGATAATATTTTTGTTGATCCCACTGTAACCCCAGTACCTGTCACAGACAGGCACCCACCCAATAAATATTGTTAAATGAATGAATTATAAAAAAGCAAAACCAAAAACATTTGTTGCCTTTCTTGGCCCCTGTGATAAATTGGACCATTGTCTTCAAGAATACAATAAAATGCTCTCAGGCCTCTTACTGAATATTTTATGTATCATTTCTGCATCAGTTTTGCGTGTCCATTTTGAAACTTGTTGGCCAATTTTCAGTGAGTTCATGTGACAGTGTGAAGTTCTTATTCAGTCTGTTCATGTCAGAAAAGTAACATGTCAGAAAAGTAAAATTTGGAGATTTTAATATATATTCTCACTTCCATATTATTTCTAAAAGTGCTAGAAAAAAATCCAGATACTAATTCCCTTTCCTGAAAAATATATTTTCTCACCCTTTTTCATTTAAAGAGTCTGTTTATCAAATTAATAGTTATTTATTAAGAATAGCTTTATATTAGGTATTATGGGACGTATATAAAGAAATAAACTTTGTTGTTACCTTTAAGGTATCTCACAGTATTTAAGGAAAATTAATAAATCGGTAGTATATTGGATGTGAGGTAGTCTTATTAGTTCATGAGTACAGCATAAAGAACCTGAACTTGGGTGATAAAAATGGGAGGATAAAAGTAGGGAGCAAATATGAAGGAGATTGTAAAGGCAGAATTAATAGGTCTTGATTCTCTTAGAATAGAAGCTTCAGGAGAATCAAATATATAGTGTAAAATTTCACACTGGGAGACTATAAGATAGCATCATCCAAGAAAGAAGAATGGCACGTGCCAGGTTTGTCCTTAAACCCTCTGTATTTGAGGTTACGGGGGGACATTCAGGGGCATTGACCACTAGGCACTGAGCTATACAAGATTGGAACCTGGGAGAAGACTTAGAGAACGAGGTTGGGAATGGTGTCTACTAGTGTCAGAGCGAAGGCATGGGGATAGGTAAGCACTAAAGAGAAACAAGTGTAGTGAGAGGATCACACACCTCAGGAAACATCCATTTTTAGGGTGAAGGAAAAGGGGCTGTACAAAAGGGTGGGGAAGGAGTCGTCGAAGAGGTGAGAGAAGAATCAGGAAACTCAGTAAAGTGAAAGCCAAGGCGGGCAGAGGAGAAGAACCTGCCCAGCAAGAGGCAGTCTCTACACCAAATAATACAGAAAGTTCAAAGAACACAGAGCGTAAAGGACCGTGGACTTGGATGTGCTGAATGGCTGACAGGATTTCAGTAGATGAAGAGGAGCCAGATGTCAGGGACTTTAGGTGGCGTGTGCAGTGGGATGACTGGAGGTGGTGAGAGTAAGCGATGGTTAAAAGTCTAGCAGCCAAAGGAAAGAACAGAATGCTAAAGTAAAAGGTCCCAACAGGTCACGTTCAGGGATTTTTTTTTTTAGAAATAGGATACTAGCAACTATTTGTCAGGAGTCAGTGGAGAGGACAAGATTGAGGAAACATGGGCTGGGATGGGTTTAGGAATGAATGCTTGAGGTGGCTGCCAGGAGAGCTGGGAAGGTACGAGGGCACAATTTAGAAAAAGGCAGGGAGTCGTAGCAGAAACACACTGAACAGAAAGCCAGGAGACCATGTTCTCGCCTTGGCATGGCCACCAGCAACTGAGATGTTGGCAAAGGGGTCTCATGCGTCTTCTGTAAACTCAGTGTTCTCTTTGTACATCTGAATCAGACTAAACTGTTTCAAAGTTAACATCTAGATTTTACTTCCGAAGAGAAGTGGATGTTGAGAGATATATCATATATTTGGATATGGGGAAAGGGGCAAGGAGGAAGTTTATTTAATTCCCATAGCCTTCATCTGGAGGTCAGCTGCTACCCCTGGGTAGGTGGGATTAGAGAATATGATTTATTTATATCTGTCTTTACCTGTAGTAATGAGTTGGCATTGTTCCCGACAGCGGTGCTGTAGAAAGACAACCGAGGTCTGAGTGTGAGTCATGGCCACACTACCTCATGTTTTCT
This sequence comes from Hipposideros armiger, assembly GCF_001890085.2. Classification (NCBI taxonomy): domain Eukaryota; kingdom Metazoa; phylum Chordata; class Mammalia; order Chiroptera; family Hipposideridae; genus Hipposideros; species Hipposideros armiger. Next base: position 2,277,503 of record NW_017731517.1, on the reverse strand, counting down.
GCATGGCTTCCATGCTCATATACAGAACCACTTTGAGCCTTCAGAGTCTAGAGATGAGGGATAAAACCTCTCAGCTGCTGTGGGAAAGTTTTTTGTAAACTTGGACATACTGTGTTAACGGCATCGGTTTTATCTATCAGAAATTTTCCCTCATCCCCTAGTAGCAGCAGCAGTCATAGCAGTGGCAGCAGTGATAATGTCACCAGCAGTAGTAACGTTTACATGGGGCTTACCACATGGCAGGCACTGGTCTAAGAGTGTATATGTCATTTATTCTTATAACAATACTATGAAGTAGCACTGTGTTACTCCCAGAGTATAAAGCACCTGAAGCATGGAGATATTAAACAGGCCCAGGATCGCACAGCTAGTGAGTGGAGGAGCCAGAAAGCAGATGTGGGCAGCTGTGTCCCGGGTTGTGAGTGCTATTTAGAATACAACTTGGCCTCAGTCAGTTAAGATAAATAGGCTTGAATTGAATTGCCATTGGTTTTAATGAGAAATAGCAACTCAACATAATGGTAAATGTGGTCAGACCAGAGAAATAAACCAATTCAATTCTATCTTAGAAAGAATATCTTGCTTAAGTGAAAAATGTTGGTTAAGTTGATAATTCTCTTTAAATCTAAAAGGAGTTTGATTTTTATTTTTTCAGGAACACAAAGAGGGGCAGCTTACTTCCATGCCCCGAGAGGTTTGTAGATCATTTGTGAAAATTATAGCAGAAGTCCTTGGATCTCCTCCAGATTTGGAATTATTGACAATTATCTTCAATTTCCTTTTAGCAGTTCACCCTCCTACTAATACTTACGTTTGTCACAACCCCACAAACTTCTACTTTTCTTTGCACATAGGTAGGTATAATCATTTTTGTTAGATCTTGGCTATCCCCATGTTTGTTTTTCTTCCTGTTTCATCCACATTTGTTTGATGTTCATTGACTGGCCTCTATGTACTAGAAACTGCCCTAATTACACACTGGGGTTGGGACAGGGCAGAGGGCCATGACATGAACCAGACATAGTCTGTGCGTTCAGAGAGCTTAAATGCCAGGGGAGAGGAGACATAGACTCAACTATAGTAAGAAACAGTATTTGGTAAGTACCCAATAGATGCATAAGAATAACTAATTAGATTTCAGAGGAGTGAGGGTTTCATCAGGCAGCTGTGGAGAGAGAAGATTTAATTTACATATCTGACATGGACATTGAAGAATTTAGGCAGAATTTGATAGGTAGAGCGAAGAATTAACAAACATTCCAGGTGAAGAGAATGATGTAAAGGGAGGGGAAATAGAAAGAGAAAATAAAGAAGAATGACTTACTTAAATATAGGGGATCTATAAAGGAGTGGTGAGAAATGCCATAAATATAGTTTGGGGCCATCATTTATTATTTTCCTGTAAGGTCATATTAATTGGGTTCTTGAATGTAAGGCCAGAGAATTTAAACTTGTAACGTTCTAGTTAGGGGTTATTGAAGGGTTTTGTTTTGTGTCTGTTTGTTTTGAGCAAAGGGATATGGTGTAAGTAAATTATTGCAGTAAGATTCAGGAAAGAGAAACTACCCGCATAGAATGACTTGAAGCTCTAAGAATAGATGAGACCACTGAAGTAAAGTGGAGCAAGAGAAGGAAAATAGAAGCTAAGGAAAGAACTACTGGCAATAGTACTACTTGGAGGGTGGAGTGAGAAAGAGGCATCAGTATAAGGGAAAGATGGAATAATCAGGGTTCTAAAAGGACCAGGAAAATGTAATGTGGTAAGAAAGCAAGCAAGACTATACCTATGAGAAAGCTGACCAGGAAATTTAGAGGAAAACTGGTTGTAAAGCAGCCATTTTAAGGAATGTGATAAATGAATAAAATGATTCAGCAGCACTAAAAATCTAATGAAATTAGCATGACTTTGTGTTAGGTTCAACACTCAGTGAACAAAATACTGTCAAGAGTCTGAGAGCAGGGTAATTACAAAGATGAGTAAAACATGGTCTCGTTCCTTAAGGAGCTTACAGCCTAGTAGGGAGCAGCGAGACATAAACAGGCAATTACACCAGGTGGAAAGCACAGTGATGTAAATATTTACTTTTCTGGTAGACTAGAGCGTAGTGAGGGCATGCTTCCTGGAGGAGGTGACACGTGCTGTAAGTCTTAAAGGATGGGAAGGAGCTGAAGAGAAGGAAGGGCATCCCAGGCAAAGCAGACAGCTCAGTAGGGAGCTATGAGAAATGGGTGTTGCTAAAGTGTAATGTAAGAAAAAAAGGCTCGGCTGGAAGGGGTCTGGGGACAGATACATCTTGTGTAGACAAGATGCTTGGACTTTATCCAGAGTGGTAAGGAGGCCACAGAGAGCCACTGGAAGGTTTCAAACAGGGGTTGACATTTGATAGAATTCTGGTAGTGATGTGGATTTGAGGGTGACCAGATGTCCATCACCGATACCACTTAGAAGTCTGTGACAATAATCCAGGTGAGAGGTGATAGGAGCCTGCGTTATAGCACTACGCTAGGGATGGAAGAGTTTAAGAAACAGGAAGTAAAGTCAGAAGAACCTGGAGACTGACTTAACATAGGTAAAGGAAAGGTAGTGGTCAAAAGTGGCTGCAGGTTTTTACATGGAGAAATGGGGGCTTCTACCAAACAAAACAGAGGACAAAGCAGAAAGAATGAATTTAGGGCAAAAAGATGATTCAGGTTTAGATTTGTTGCATTTGTGATACACTTAAGTCAATCAGTTGGATTTATAAGTATGAAGATCAAAAAAGAAGATTAAGCTGTAGGTATCCATTTTGGAGTCATTTTGAACATTGAAGGAGTTGTATAAAAATACAAGACACAGTCCTTTCCTCAATGAATGAGGAGATAAATAGTCTCCTTACAGAGATCAGATTAACATAAAAAGTAAACAGCAATCTGTTCAACTATAGAAGTAACTGTAAGTACAGCTGGAATTCAAGGAAAATAGGAGTTACTTTGGCTAGTTATCAACAAAAAAAATCTATGGAAAGAAATTGTCCAGTGTACTCACAGGTCAAATGTGCATTAGTATAAAGTATGCATATTTTTTCACTTTGATCATCTGTTTGTAGAAATTTGTATTAATGATTTGCTTTTAAAGTTAAATTTTTGTTCTATCCTTTTTAAAAATTCTACTGCCTCAAATCGATTCTAGATGGCAAGATCTTCCAGGAGAAGGTAGAGTCTATCATGCACCTGAGACATTCCAGCGGCGGTGGGAAGTCTGTCCCCAGCCCTGGGCTGATGGTAATAAGCCCTTCTGCTTTTACCGCTTCACCATCTGAAGGTAAGAATAATGAGAATGGAAGTATAACCCTTCCCAATTTAGTTCTGAATATTACTAGGTACATAAAGTGTCCATGTTTGGGCAGTATAGTACCAGCTGATATTCAGACCAAATAAGTGGAAGGTTAAACTTAGAAATGATGGAATATGTTTAAGGAATCCCTTTCACTACTGGTATCACTGACTCTCCATATAACAAGAGATGCTCAGGACGCCTTAGGAAATGGATGGGGCTTGTGCTATCTTGCTCTGCAGCTCTCCGTCCCCTCTTATCGTAGTCATTTGTCTTTCATTGAGCTGCTGATTTATTTTCCCACTGTCTTCAAAAGTTTGTTGGCTTACTCTCTCCATCCTACCTAAACTCATCATTCTAGACATGCCATGTGATTGGCCATTCGGTACTTCAGCCTCACAGTCATTGACTCTGGGACCTTTCCCGTGACTTTATCTGCTAACAAGCCTGCATCTGTCCTGGACTTCATCATTGTCAGGAATACTTCCCACCTCTGAACCTCCAGTGGCCCGCTCTCCAGTTAACAATCTACTACTATCTTCCTGGTTTCTTTGTCACCTCCCAAGTTCTCTTTTAGCCTGGATCCCCGTAGTTTTCGTGACACTATCTTTGGTTTCCTTGTTCTCTTGGCCTTTGGGCATTCTTGACCTGAAAGACCCGAACCTTGCCTCAATATAACCATCCTTACATTGCTGAAAGCTGCTAGATACAGTAATTGTTGAGGATTCCTGCCATTCTAGGGTCTCCAACTGAAGCTGGCCTTTTAATGTTGGCTGCCCTGCAATTTTTCTGTATGTTCAGAAGCAATTCCCTCTGCTGTTTCCATGCCAAGTACAATATGTTCCAAATCTTTAAGCTTATAGTGCTTTTCTATCTTCTAATTTACTCCTAATAGACTACCTCATCTCTACTGTTATAGAGAAAAAATAGGTGCGTGTCTCCTGGTTGTGAGCTGGCTGCATGTCTCCCTTTTCTGACTGCTTGTTCTCTTCCACACTGAGGCTTTGCTTTTATTGTCAGTCCCTTGTCTTGCCGCTGTCTCAAATACAAATTATTAAATAGTGCGGGTAAGGTAGCGATATGGACAGACAGGATGAGATATATGGGCATTGATCTGCAGTTTGTTTCTCCCCCAGTGTTTCAGTTATTCTTTAGCGCATTTTATGGCCTCTTATTATATTATTTTATGGCTATGTTTTAATTATTATTATTAAATTTAATTATTTTATTTGGAATTTTATAGGAAATGTCTATTTTTAAAATCATTGTGCATCACTCTGAAACATTTTCAAATACAGTCATTCCCCTCATTTTTTCTAGCTCTTTTGAACAGAATCGTTTGGCAGCCTTAGCCCTCCCGCCAAAATCCATAAATAACTAGGAAAAACTTCTGAGCTATGGAACTATTTTATTGCCACAAATTCTGTGCCCTAAAGCAGTTTGTTCAGTGCCTATTTATTCTATATCAGGGCTTCTCAAGTTTTAACATGCAAAAAAATCTCCTGGAGAGCTTGTTAAAATGCAGATCCCTGGTCCCCCCTCATTCATTCTGATTTGGTAGCTCTAGGGTGAGAACATGCATTTTTAACAGTCACACAGATGGTACTGATTCCCACCCTGGTGGTCCACAGACCACAGCTTGAGTAGCATTCACTTACATCCAAGGCACGTAGAATGAGCGACTTTTCTGGTCCCTACATAGAATATTAGAAGCCGCACATATGAGAGCTATAGCAAGAAGAGAATAAAACTGTCATTTCTCACTAATAGCAGCAAGAAGTGACTGCAGAAATGGAGGCGTGAGAGAACAGCCTAGGGCCATTTAGTCTAGTAATAACAACAAGCACGACTATTACTGCCTTTTATCGAGCACCTGTTCTTTGCCAGGCACTGTGCTAGGTGCATCACAAATGTGATCTCACTTAAGCCTTAAAGCAGCCTTAAAAGTCAGTGTTCCAAACCCTCATTTGACATTTGCAGAGACTAACACCCATATAATTAAATGGTGTCCCCAAGGCCACCTAACAGAACTATCACATGACCCCAGTTCTGTCTAGCTGCAAAGCCCACACTCTTTCTGTTATATCAAACTGCATCCTAGTGACTGCAGGTAAATTCAGTTTTACTTAATTCACTTAATTTCACTACAGTAGAACCATCAACCCTAATGATTTTGAGTCATTCAGTCAATATTGTGTTTTGTTAAGGAGACAGGAAAAGACATAGAATTTGGGAAGATTTGAATAAAAAAATAGTTAAAAGAAAAATTGTTTTGGAACTTAAGAATTTTTATTTGAATTTTTTTTATTAGTTGTCAATTAAGAATTTTAAGCATTAGTTATTAGGAACACTGACCTGTATGGACTCTTTAATGTTGCTGGATGAACGGGTTACTGCCACGGTTGTGACAGTGCAGAAAGGAAGGGGTTTCACCTAACAGGCTTTTAGGTAGTATTTTTTATCTACTTTTACCAGGAAACAATTCCTCCAGTATCATCCCACCATGGATGACTGCTAACCTGCGGCGTTCTCGAAGCCTGCCAGCACTTCCTACTTCTCCTCTAATGCAGCCACAAAAAATGATGGCAAGTTCAGGTTGTGGTATTGACAGGTTACAAAGTACTACAGATAATCGTGTTGCTGCCCAGCCAGAGAAACAGAATCCTCTGGGGAGTTCCGAGACACTGAAAAAAAGCCCAGAGGACCCAGTCATCAGTAGCTGTGAGTCTGCAAAAGCCATTGGTGAGATGGAACCTGGGCTTTTGGGACAAGCCTCTGTGGATGGTGTCTCCAAGGGGACATTGGAATTTCCGCTGTACAAAGGAGATCATAAAGAGTTGGGAGCAGAGCTCAGTTTAGATGATGACAGCCCTGGGGACGAGTCCTGCCCACGCCGCCCCGATCACCTGCAGGGACTGGCTTCATTCCAGAGAAGCCACAGCACTATTGCAAGCCTCGGGCTGGCTTTTCCTGCACAGAATGGGTCCGCAGCCCTCGGCCGTTGGCCAACTCTTGTTGATGGGAACACCGAGGGTTGGGAAAGCTTTGCCCTCCCTCTTGGTTATGAGCCAAACTACAGCCGAACTACAATTGCTCTCAGGTACTCACTTGTTTTTGCATGCCCCCTTCCCGTTTTTACTATTCTTTGAAGAGCCTCTACACTTCTAGAAATATCTTCATTATGTCACTTCATATGATATTACATTCATATTAATGACAAACAAAAAGATACCTTTCTCCTTATTTGAATGCTAGATAATATTGAATTCCAAAGTTAACCGAAAGCTAAACCATAAATAGATCTCAAAGAAAAACAAATTTTGTGGTTTGTTTAATTCTTTATGGTTATTAGAGAAAAACTCTTCAGTTCAGGAAAATTATAAAGATGTATTGTTGTTTCCAGAAGCATCTCAAGTAGCACTGTCCAGTGATGATGTAGCTGTCTGCTACTGTAGACACTGGCCACGTGTGCCTGTCAAGCACTCGAAATGTGGCTCGTGCAATGGAGGAGCTGAATTTTTTATTTAATTTTAAATAGTTTAAATAGCGTAAGTGGCTAGTGAATGTGGTTGGACTTCATGGAGAATAGAATAGTGTTTAGTAGACTATATGCCTAAAAAATTCTGGTGATAAAAACTGATGACAAATTTGTTCATCTAAATCAGGAAACATTTTTTAAACCTTATGAACTTTTGTTTCACATGTTAAAATTATTACTACAGTCATGTACCACATAACGTTTTGGTCAATGACGGACCGCAGATATGATGGTGGCATACCATACAGCTTAGGTGTGTAGTAGGCTGTACCATCCAGGTTTGTGTAAGTCACCCTATGATGTTCACACAATGACGAAATCGCCTAATGACGCGTTTCTCAGAATGTATCCCGTAATTACGCAGCATATGACTGTACTCGTCACAGTTCTTAAGGTAATCATCATGTCCTTTTCTCCCTGATGTTGTGATAGTAAGACTTTTTGGGTCTCTTTTAGTGTAACCGAAGACTGTTTGGTACCTATATGCTGTGGATTATATGAGCTGTTAAGTGGAGTTCTTCTCATCCTGCCTGACATTATGCTTGAAGATGTGATGGACAAGCTGATTCAAGCGGATATGCTGTTAGTCCTCGTTAACCACCCATCACATGCTATCCAACAAGGAGTTATTAAAGTAAGCGCAAATCTTAGATGTGTTGTTTGAATTCAGAAAAATAAATCTATGTGTAATTTATAATTTGAATATATAGGTATATTGAAAGAGACCTAAAGTTTTATTTTATGCTTAGGAATAATGAGCTGGTATAATTTGTTACTTCTTCCTTATATTTTCAAATGTATTATCATCTAATCTTAAGCCCTCCTCCATATGTTGACTTGTGTCAATATGTTTTTTAAGTCTACCAATTACGAGGAACACGTAGTTCACTGGGCATCTTTCCTGCAGTGTAGTATCAAATCTTAGACATTTACTTCAGGTTTTAGCTCAGCTGCCATCTTTTCAAAGAAGCCTTCCCTGATCACCTTTCCTGTAGCCTTCCTGTAGCCCTGTTCCTCATGTATTCTATCATAGCATATGTCTTGTCATTATCTTTTTAATTTACTTATGTACTTTTAAAAAAAAATCTCCCACACTGTAATATAAGCTCCGTGAAGGTAGGCATCCGTGTCTAGTATATATTAGGTACTAATTAATTAATTGATGTAGGATATTGTTTAATCACTTGCAGTTCAGTATTTACTGCACTTCCATTCTGTGTGCAAAACACTGGGCTAGTTGCTATGTGGGATATGAAGAGGAATAATATAAGCCTCTACATTGAAAGGATTTATAGTCTAGTGAGGGAGAGAGACGTACACCCACCTAAGTAAAATGTGAGCTTCTGTGAGGAGTGCTTCAATGGCAGCACTAATAAAAAAGAGTGGGAGCATAGGAGAAGCCATGAATTCTGATGGGGCAACCAAGGAAGGATTCACGCAGAAGGTGGATTTTGTATTATGCTGTAAACTTAGAAAGCTTTTTAAGTAGGGCAGTAAACACATATTTTTTGGGGAAGGACAGTCTATCCCCACTGTGAGGGAGTTACGGCCGGGGAGAGAGGTGAAATAATTTTCTTAGCAAGCTAGCACAGTAGTCCAGGGGAGAAATGATGAGTACCTGATCCGGGGAAGTGGAAGTTAAAGGACCGACAGATTGGAGAGACGTTCTCTGTTGTAGAGGAGAGGTTCCTTCATAATTACACGTGGGGAGTCAGGACGAGAAAAGGTTAGCCTGGAAGTCTAGGAGAAGAACGCTACTGCTCTGAGATCAGAACCATGGCAGAAGTGAGTCTGGAAGGAAAAATTATTAATTTGGTTTTACACATGTTACATTTAAGGTGCTAGGGAAGGGTGGAAATTTAGGCCTATGCTCAGGACAAGTAATCTGTTAAGAAGTCTAGAAATAGAAGTCTAGGAGATACCTACATATCTCTCTCCCCTTCCCCCTCCCCATCCTCCCTCCCTCCCTCACACACACACACACACACACACACACACACACGCACGCGCACACGCACGCACGCACATACACACGCACACACGCCACATAATGATGTTTTGGTCAATGGCTGAATATATGACCGTATATACCACTGCATATATAACAGTGTTATACCGCACAGCCTAGGTGTGCAGTAGGCCGTGCCATCCAGGTGTGTGTAAGTCACTCTATGACAGCGGTTCTCAACCTGCGATTCGTGACCCCTTTGGGGGTCGAACGGCCCTTTCACAGGGGTCGCCTGACCCTTTCACAGGGGTCGCCTAAGACCATCGGAAAACAAAAAGATACATACATTACAATTCATAACAGTAGCAAAATTACAGTTATAGAGTAGCAATGAAAATAAGTTTATGGTTGTGGGTCACCACAACATGAGGAACTGTATTAAGGGGTTGCGGCATTAGGAAGGTTGAGAACCGCTGCTCTATGATGTTCACACAATGACAAAGTCACCCAAGGACACGCTTCTCAGAACGTGCCCCTGTTAAGCGGCACATGAGTGTGCACACATGTGCTGAGAAAGCGGAGGACAGTGTTGACTGACTTCTCCCCTTCACAATTAGGATAATCATCCTACTTACGCTGGACTAAGGCTCCCAGGCCACAGCGTGTCCGTGTTCAGCTAAAGAGCTAGTCTCCCTGTGACAGAAGTATGAAGATCTCCAAGACGGGGTCATCCTTAGCATTCCACAGTAGTCAGAGACAGTTGATTTTGTTTTGCTATGGAGGTGGCATTTTTTGTAGCTGCTTATGTTCTATATATATGATATTAAACAATACCTTACAAATACAAGTATAACATACTGATTTGTATACATTAATATACAATTTTAATACATTATTCACATTGTCTGAATTTTTTTCCTTAGCTATTAGATGCATATTTTAATAGAGCATCTAAGGAACAAAAAGATAAATTTCTGAAGAATCGTGGCTTTTCCTTGCTAGCCAACCAGTTGTATCTTCATCGGGGAACTCAGGAGCTGTTAGAATGCTTCATAGAAATGTTCTTTGGTCGACATATTGGCCTTGATGAAGAGTAAGTGGGTTCTTCCCGCCACCATAATTGGGGATCTTTTGTCTTAAATGTAAAATTTATTAAACTGGCTCTTAAAATTATTTGATCACTTTTAGAAAAAAATCTGCTAAAAGTCTCTTTCCTGGTGAATCAGTTTATTATTCTCCATATGATATTCTTTCTAATATAACACCTTCCTTTGTATTTCATTCACTAGTTAGAAACTCAAAACAAGTAAATGCTACATTAAATGAAAGTAAGCGGTGATTAAGATGAGGCGGATAGTATTAACACGAGAAGGTTACTGAACAGCAAGGTGGCTTGTGTGTTCCCAGCAACAGATCACATGAGGGATCTGTGGAGAAGTCCCTTGCTTCCTTCAGAGCCTTCAGGCTTCCTGGGAAAAGAGCCAGCCCCTCACCTGGAATTCCTCGTGTGCTAATTACTGAGTTCCGACCCTGGTATACTGCTGAAGGGTTAGCAAACAAGCACAAAAATAAAAGAATAGTTTCTCCCAAGCCAGAAGTGCAGGAAAGTTAAAATGGTATTTCTGCCTATGATAGAGAGAAATGTGTGTCTCATTATTATTATTAAGTGTCTCCTACTTATTAAGTAGACCTTGCGGACTGTACTTACTAATTGCAGTGATGGCGGTAGTGCTTTTCATTTGCCTACAGCTTTTGGCTCTTTCAAAGCAATTCTGCATTGTCTCATTTGCTTCTCACAACAGCCTTGAGAAAAAGAAGGGCAAATATCACCACCCATATTTGACAGATAAGAAAAATGAGGTACCAAATGCTTAAATGTCTCCCTCCATCACAGAGACAAACAGTATCGGGACAAGAACTCAAGACTCATTCCTTTTGCTAAACCTGTCTTTACTAGCTCACTGACTCTCAATTTTGTTTCCTGTGCACTCATTATATAGACCCTTAAAGCAGGGGTTCTGTGGACACCTAAGGGGCCCACGGACAAATTAAAGTGAGTCAGTTAAAGCCATGAAATTGTATACGTTTCATTTGAATATTGGTGTATTTACCTAGAGACAGATTTTTAGCAACACCCTTTATCTTATTGTTGCAGGGGTCTATGATCTAAAAAAGTTAAGAATCCTTGCTCCCCATATTTATTTTTTATAGCTTCAGAATCAGGTAAACAAAATGGCACATATTACAATCGTTTTTCCTTATTTCTTGGTTAATTAATTCTAACATGTTCTTAATTGTGTATTATTTATTATAGATTTGATCTGGAAGATGTGAAAAGCATGGGACTTTTTCAGAAGTGGTCTGTCATTCCTATCCTGGGACTAATAGAGACCTCTCTGTATGACAACATGCTCTTGCATAATTCTCTTTTATTTCTTCTCCAAATATTAAATTCTTGTTCTAAGGTAGCAGATATGTTGTTGGATAATGGTCTTCTCTACGTGTTATGTAATACAGTGGCAGCCCTGAATGGATTAGAAAAGAAGTAAGTTTTAAATTGTTATTTAAAACTACATCTGATAAATACTTTGGAAAGGGAAAACTTTAGTAATAGGTCACATTAAAGCATCTGATTTTTCTTAATACAGTAAAACCTTGGATTGCGAGTAACTTGGTTTGCGAGTGTTCCGCAAGATGAGCAAACATTTATAATACATTTTAATGTGGTAAACGAGTGATGTCTTACAATATGAGTAGTTTGTTTCCAGAACAAATTATACTCACAAACCAAGGTGTTACTGTACTTTCAAAGAAATTCTTTCTTACAAAACGGATTGAATTAAATTAAATTAAATTTGGAGGGGCATATTTTCCATCATTTTCAACAAAGTTTGGTTAACAAAAAAGGTATTTATATGACCTACTCATAGGTATTTAGAACTTGAAGACAAGTTGAATAAGTGTAGCTCCCCTCAAATATACTTACCAAGCTTCCACTAAAGTCTGATAAAAATTATTATCCCTGTAGAAATAGGAAATTGAGGATTAGAGTGATAATAACTTGGTGAAGATCACACAGCTAGTAACAGAGAACTTGAGATTGAATGTGTCTCACTTCAAAAGCCTGTGCTTTGAACTCACTGTGCTGTTCTACTTTTAACACTGTTTACCGCTAAAACTTAATTTCTAATCAATGGGGTACATTGGCAAATGGCTGCCAGCAAAATTGGATAACAGCTTTAAAAAATATGTTAAGAGATTATATTTTTATTTGAATTTTGTGTCTTTGGTGTTTGCGTTTATGATGCACAGTGTAACATTTTTATTAACATGTTAAGATATAAATTTCCAGAAGCACCATCTTATTACATGATCAAGCATTAAATACTATCTGGTAGAGAAGACAAAGCATATATATCCTTGGCAATCCTCTAGGCGACAGAAGTTCTGTGAGTTCGAGAGAGGCTCCTTGCTCCTTGCGCTCAGCTCAGTTCAATTTTATGTGCTAAACATATGAGGAATACAAAGTACTATATTTTCTAAAACACTTAGTCTTGATTGCATTACAGTGCACTAAATTGGTAGAACTTGGGAAGAGTGCCTGCAGGCATCTTCTAGAAGTAGTTTGTTGTTTTTATAAATAAATTGTACCTAGTGAATGTCCCTAATATGCGACTCTACTAATTGGCTCCAATCAGTTGCCATTTCTAACTCTTGTTTGATTTGGAAAAAGTAAATGGAGATTAGTATTTATGCTTAATATCACACACTGAGGTAGATTATCAAGGTTAAAAAAGGAGGGACAGAAGTAACTAATTCATATGTATCAGGTATTTATAAGTGAATGAATATATATTCAAATCTATTGTCTCTTTGAATCCTTAAAATAACTATAATTTGTATAAGTGAGATTCAGAGAGGTTAACTGATTCAAATTTACCTTCTCTGTGAAGCCTTCTCAGAATGTTCTGTTCATACCTACAAAACCTCCACTGTTAGTGTGGGTCAGCAGCCTGCCTACAGTTTCCCACAGTGTCTTGTGTTAACCCTATTGTTACACTTCCTACCAAGTACTGTTTATAGTTACCTCTTTGCTTGTCTGGCCCTCTGCAAGACAAACTGTTTGACAGGAGTCAAAGCGTGACTTCTTATTTCTGTTTCTAGTGTGCATTTCGTATGACTTGCCATATGAGTAAGCATGAATAAATGTTGAATGAATGCGTGCATGCATGAATGACTGCTGGTAGAACAGGGATTAAACCTGTTCTCTTTGCCTTAAATGACTTGTTCTTTTTCTTTAGCATTCCTTTGAATGAATACAAATTGCTTGCTTGCGATGTACAGCAGCTTTTCATAGCAGTTACAATTCACGCATGCAGCTCCTCAGGCACACAGTATTTCAGAGTCATTGAAGACCTCATTGTACTGCTTGGATATCTTCAAAATAGCAAAAACAAGAGGACACAAAGTAAGATTTAATTTTTATGAAGTTTGGGAGGAGTTGTATAGTAGCCAAAAATGTTATTTTAACCTAATC
>NW_017731517.1:2263278-2264097 GCF_001890085.2 Hipposideros armiger | reverse complement strand
ATTAAAAGGCTTATGTTGAATAATAACTCCCTTTAGTTTTCTTTAATGGCAAATATTAATGTGAATATGAAACAGAAAAATGTGAAAATTTCTGGCTAAACTTTTGCCTTCTATATTAAAAAGCTCATTCTTTAAAACAATTATATAAAATGAAATAAATTTGTGGACTAGTATTTTTCCATTGAATTTTTTTATAGTGACTATTTGGAAATGTGCTTTAAAATTGCTTTTAAAGACAGTTTAAAAAGTGTTACTATCAAGAACCATGTTGATTAGCAAATTTTAATTCATGACAATTTAGATATGGCATGAATATAAAAATAATTTAATAAAAAAACTGACAGTCACATAGCTTGAAAACACTCTAGTATCTGCTGTTTCTAGATATGGCTGTTGCACTACAGTTCAAAGTTCTCCAGGCTGCTATGGAATTTATAAGGACCACTGCAAATCATGACTCTGAAAACCTTACAAATTCATTCCAGTTACCCTCTGCTCCCCATCATACAGTATTTCAAAAGAGGAAGAGCATTGCTGGTGAGTATTGAAATAATATTTTAACAATTACAAATTGAAGGTAGCTTGGCTTTCCTATATTTTGATGCTATTCACGTTTTTCAAGTATGATTTTAAAAGTTAAGCTGTAGCATTTGAGAAATTCTTCCTCCCAGAAGAAGCTAGTCTACTGCTTTCTTTTCAGTGCTGTTCTTATATAATTATCTCTTGAGCACCTGCCATGTGCTAGGCAGCGTGTTAAATGTTGAAGATAACAGCGATTTAAAAAAACAGATGCAGACTCTGCCCTTGCAGAGATTATAA
>NW_017731517.1:2260273-2261888 GCF_001890085.2 Hipposideros armiger | reverse complement strand
TTCTCTGCCTCTATCCCCAGGTCCCTGGTGGACTCTACCATCAGCCTGTGCCTGGGCCACACAGGCGCCTTCCTGCTGCTCTCTGTGCTCTGTGACGTCTGTAACAGGCTGTCCTCACTCTCTGCAGATAACTAACTAGCATTTTTATCACCGAAAGCCTCAGAGCCCTGCTTGGCTGCAAGTCTATTATTATTGGCTTGAGTCACTTTAAAGTGGATAATGGACACTTAGTCCTTTCTCTAAGCCATTCTCCTTTTTTTCTGACTCCTGGAGTTTCCTTTTCACTGTAAGTCAATTCCATGCTGTAGACCGTATGAGGCTTATGGAATCCTACAAATTTTGAACTTAATAAAAGACCTTAAAAGTCATGCAATCCAGCCTCCTCATTTTACAGCTCCATTGAGGCCTATAATTAGAGGCTGCTGGACCAAGAACCCCTACTCTCTTCCCTGTGTGTCCTACGCCAGCCACATTGACTCACACCAGGTCTGTCATATCCTCAGGGCCCATCTCTCTAGGTCTTAACCCAAGAATTCTTCTTGTTTTAAATGCTGCTTTATTTAGATTCTGTCTTTGTGCATCCAGTTTATGAAATGCCACTTTATATTGCTTTGTAATTCCTTCCATCTTGTTTTACGTGTGTATTTGGGAAAGGTGCGTCTTATTTCTTCATGTTAGTGAAAAGTATATTGGCTTTGTACACTATGGGTACGAAAGAGCCAAAGCAAGAAGCCGCTCTGCTTCTGGGTCGGTTTGTTCATAACACGGAAGTGACTAAGGGATTGCTGTTCCATCATTTAGATGATGAACTGTCCCTTCAGAGATTTAAAACAAGCTCTTCCCATTAGTGTGGGGGTGGCTTTTTCCTAAATAGACTCAGTTAGCATTTATTGAAAACTGCTGAGACAAGTGATACCTTCAGCCCCACTGCTGCCCCCTGCACCCCCAGCCGGAGGTGTGGGGACAGCCAGCAGCTGCAGCTTCGACTGGGGTCACACCATGTTCTTGGATAAGACAGATTTCTTCAAACTGGGAACCCCAGTATATCCATGGCAGGACCAAAGTTCCTTCAGCAGCACTTTTGTCACATCTGGGTGTTCAGTCCTCACACTGTTAGCAGAGCTAGATACTATTTATTGCCAGATTAATCTTCTCACTGCTTGACTCGTGTACCATTCTGCTCAACAGCCCTGGTGGGTCTCTACTACCCGGTGGACAAAGTACCAATTCTTTAGCCTCTGTGTCTTTTTTTTGGTAGCAATATATAAGAAAGAAATTTTGCCTAAATGGTATGATACTGTAGCTTCTGTGTGTAAACTGATTTCTATATTTAATATATTATAGACATCTTTCCATATACTATAAATATTCTTTATGTTTAATGAATGCATAATAATCTATTTTACTGATTTGCCATGATCATATTTTGTAACCTTTATCAATAAACAAAGGTATATTTTTTACTTTTTTGGTTTTGCTATTATAAACAGGGTAGCAATGTACATTCTTTTATATGTATTTTTTTCACTGCTTATGAATATGAAAAACTTTACACATCGTACCTTGATGCATGATGGTAGAAGTAGCATTACGATATTATGTAAAGTGCTACACG
>NW_017731517.1:2254393-2256903 GCF_001890085.2 Hipposideros armiger | reverse complement strand
AAGCTCCTTCTTAAGGCTGAATAATATCCCATTCTATGTATAGACCACATTTTTTTATTCATTTGTCCATCACTGCACTAAATCTGGACTGCCTCCACCTTTTGGCTGTTTTGAACAATGCGGCTGTAAACATTGGTGTATATCCATCTCTTTTAAACACGCTTTGTATGGATATATATGTCTTTATAATTGAAACAGTTTAAAAAAAATCTAGAATAAAACATGTTTATGATCATCTTTAGGGCTGTGTTGAGGTTAGTTTATTGCTTACGCAGTCTGATCCTAATTCCTTCCTGTTTTGATTTAAGAGTTCAAGTAAAACCAGTGGTTCCAAGCAGCAGTGGACTAAGATCTTATGGTCGTGTAAGGAAACCTTCCGAATGCAACTGGGGAGACTACTGGTGCATATTTTGTCACCAGCCCACCCTTCACAAGAGAGAAAGCAAATTTTCGAAATAGTTCGTGAACCAAATCATCAGGAAATACTACGAGACTGTCTTAGCCAAAATCTGCAAGTAAGTATCTCAGTATTTCATAAGTAAAAACTATTGGTGAAACATAAAATTGCACAAAACAAGAACTGAAACTAAACTGTGGTTTCATGACAAATATCATAAATATAGTTTTCTTACCAAATATCACCTGAGGTCTTTCTTCAGATGCTCTACACCAGACTCAATTTGACCTCTGTTTATTTTCCATTTCATTTCCAGTGCTTAAAAAATTTCTGTATATGAGGGTGGCTGGTTAGCTCAGTTGGTTAGAGCGCAGTGCTAATAACACCAAGGTTGCCTGTTCGATCCCCACATGGGCCACTGAGCTGCACCCTCCACAACTAGATTGAAACAACTGCTTGACTTGGAGCTGATGGGTCCTGGAAAAAACACACTGTTCCCCAATTAAAAAAAAAAAAAAAAAGTTCTGTATATGAGTTCTTACAAGACCCATTGTAGTTTGTTACTAAATCTTGAAGTGTTTTCTTTAAGAGCTATTTGGAGACTTTTTTTAAAGCATNCATACTATTAAAAGAATTTCTTATTTGGAACTAATAGTCTTGAATAAAAATCCACTCATTAATGTGACACATGCTGGCCTAGATTGACAATACAGTCAATCTATTTATTATTTTAACTTTTATTTAAGATTTCACCTTCCCCCCTTATGCACGGGGAATATGTTCTAAGACCCCCATTGGATGCCTGAAACCGCAGATAGTACCAACCCTATATATACTATGGTTTTTCCTGTACATATACACACATTTTCACTTAAAGGAAGCACTTCACAGCTCCTCTTTGACATATTTGAATTGCTAGCATCACTACTCTTGTGCTTTGGGGCCATTATTAAGTAAAATAAGGGTGACTTGAACACAAGCACTGTGATACCACGACACTTGCTCTGATAACCAAGATGGCTACTAAGTAACTAAAGGGTGGGGAGTTTAGACAGTGTGGAGATGCTGGACAAAGGGATGATTCACTTCCCAGGCGGGAATTACTAGGAATGGTGTGCAATTTAAAACTTACGAATTATTTATTTCTGGAATTTTCCATTTAATATTTTTGGACCTCGAAGATTGTGGTTAGTTGTAACCATGGAAAGTGAAACCACAGATAAGGGAGAACTACTATAATCATAAATTCGCATGCAGTTATTGAGAAATATTACAAAGAGATCTCATATACTCTTTACCTAGTGTACCCCAATGGACCCTGTACCCAGTCTACCCCCAATGGATCCTGTAAAACTCTACCAACATCATGCCAGGATATTGAAATTGATACAGTCAAGAAACAGAACATTTCCATCCACAAGGATGGGATTTTCATCCACCTTCTGTTGCCTTTTTACAGTTACACCCACTTTCTCCCCATCCCCCACCCCTTCCTTAGTCTCTGGCAACCTCCAAAATCTGTTCTCCATTTCCATTTTCAACATTTAAAGAATGTTACATAAATGAATTATACAGAATATAGCTTTGGCTCTTTTCGCTCAGCATAATTTCCTGGAGAGCCTTCCTGGTTGCTGCATTTTTTGTTTTTGCTGAGTAGTGTTCCATAATATGGATCTACCACAGTTTGTTTAGCCATGCACCTGTTGAAAGACCATCTGGGTTGTTTCCAGTTTGGGGCTGTTACAAGTAAAGCTGTTATAACACTTACATGCAGGTTTCTGTGTGAACATAAGTCTTCATTTTCCTGGGATAAATGCCCAGGAGTGTAATTGTTGGGTTGTGCGGTAGTGTGTGTTTTGTTCTTGTTAAGAAACTGCCAAACTTTTTGAGAGTCAATGCATAACTTTACATTCCTACCAGCAATGTATGATTGATCCAGTTTTTTCCACATCGTTACCAGTGTTTGGAGTTGTTACCCTTTTTAATTTTAGCCATTCTGATAGACAGATGTGTAGTGATATCACATTGTGGTTTCAATTTGCATTTCTACAATGGCTAATGATTTATATATTTATACATAAAATATTCTATTTAGAGCAGCTGCTCAAAAGCT
>NW_017731517.1:2247999-2250058 GCF_001890085.2 Hipposideros armiger | reverse complement strand
CCTTTTTAGTGGACAAAGCTAGGAAATGTGTATCTTTTTAGAAAAATAAGTAAATCATGAGCTCATACTAATGCTTCACTTTTTCTTGGATTTTATATTTGCATTTCTTTTTATTAATGTTGATAATCTTGATTCCTGATGCTTTATCTTTCTATACCTACATATATGTGACATTTTCATAATACGATGACCAAAATTATCACTAATGATGAGCCCACCAATTGTAGTCTGAGATTTGTTGTGGTTCATTTTGTCCTTAGGATACCATTATGGGTGTACCATGAAAATAACTGTATTGTAAAAGCACTTAAAATAATTTTCTCTACTTGGTTACACCACCAACTTCAACTAGCTAATTAGGTTCATTTTTTTCAATTTGTTTTCTATTTTTACAGATTCCATGGGGCTTTGTTTGCTTTTTAATTATGTAAAATGGTTCCAAAATTAAATTGCGAAAATAGCACATTTAGAGAGCATCTAGCTTTTTATCTCTACGCCCTCCCCTCGTTCTTTCCCTTTCCCTGTAGGTAACCATCTTTATTTGTGTATTTCTTTAGGAGATAAAAGCAAATCTGTACACACACACACACACACACACACACACACACACACACACACACATGCATGTGCACGTATACTATCTCCCCCACTTCTTAGCACAAAGAAAGATAGCAGACTATACACGCTTTTCTGCACTTTACTTTCTTTAACTATCAGTAGATCCTAGAGCTCATTCCACTGCAATACGCAGAGATCCGCTCCTGCCTTTTTCCAGCCACCTACAAGCTGTACCCATTTGTAATCTGCCTGATACTTACAGCCCCAGGTTCCTCTTCTGCTGCAGCTTGAGTCTGGCTAACTCTCCAGTCTGAAGCTCCTCCTCTTTTCAGGAGCTTCGTCTCTGCTGCAGCCTCTTCACAGCCCGTGTGTGTGTGTCGCTGCTGATGTGCTGCTTCATTCATGCGTCCACACAGCACGGAACACCTTCTCTCCTCCTCTGTCTCCACACCTACTCCATCCACGTTTCCATGTACCAGCTCACTCTGTGCCACCTTGAAAACCTCCTTCCCTTTTTGTAGTCCACTCAACTTTTCCTTCTCAGAAACTTCATGGATAATTGTATTTTTCGTACATTTTATTATTTTCTAAGGATTTGTGTTTAATAGATTCAATTCCTGGAATTAGTTTTCCAAGGGCTGAAAACAAGACTTTATTTTTTTTTTGCATCGATTCCCAGTCACACTTATCTAATCCCAGGAACTGCAATAAATAAGTGCTTGATCAAAGGATGTTAAAGTAAGATATTTGAAACAACTACAGTGTCTAAGAAAATAATGTGTTACTTTGGATATTCAGAGTGAATAAAAACATTTCTGATAGATTTTCAAGATGATTTTAGAATGTCACTGAATGCTAAACGGAAATGTTTTTAGAGTTATATTAAGAACCTTGCCTTTAAGGCACGCATCTGAAATTATCCCAGTCATTTACCATTTCTCTTTATTTGCCAACTCTTCAGGCCTTTTACTCGCAGAGCATCTGTTCAGTTTTCTCTTCTGGTCGGGTAGCAGCTGTCTCTCGACTCATTTAAAATGTTGCATTAACATGAGCTTTGCTATTTTCATCATTGCATATGTTCATCTTATGCTTTTGGGAAATGACATGATGCGATTCAGCATGTTAATTTAAATATCACCCAAAATGTAATAGTTTCCAAATCTGTTTGTTGACATTTAATACTATTCACAGTTTCAAATGTCATAAAGCCAAATACAGTGCTATTTGTATCGATGCAAATTTTTAAAAAGTAAAATCATGTATATTTAACTTGTTGGCTGAATTATTATCTAATATATAGTGTACACATAACGATCAGGTGTAATATCGAGAGCACGGAAGGGCCACGTAAAAAATCATGAATCAAAGTTTGGTGTAGATTTACCCTGGGAAGGATAATTGTCATTACCTTAAGTAACAATACTCTAATTTTGGCTATAAGGTCTGTTCATAAAAGATTAGCCTAAACCAACCCTTCTCTGGAGACATACATAGAACTGAG
>NW_017731517.1:2241579-2246149 GCF_001890085.2 Hipposideros armiger | reverse complement strand
GGGCCCTCCAGTGTCCCAAGCCAGCTCTTAACCAACACGCCACACTGCTGGCCCTACTTTTAGTTTTAAAGTGTCACATTTTGATACCCATTTTATGTTCCACATGTGCTTATGGACAATCTGGTTGGTTTAGTCTCTTTCAGCGTCTTGATTCAAAATCAAAGGATATATCAAAAGTAGCAGCAGATATCACCCAGGCAGTGTCTCTCGCCCAAGGAATTGAGAGAAAAAAGGTGATCCAGCATATCAGAGGAATGTATAAAGTAGATCTGAGTGCCAGCCGACACTGGCAGGAACTTATTCAGCAGCTGACACACGATCGGTAAGCAGAGTGCGAGGACGTTGCAGGTCATCTTGCATGAATATTTTATATATTGATATTAAATCCTTCTTTATTCTGGAGTAAAGATTCATAGCATTATTTCATTCGTTTAAATTTTTTAATCATTTGTGATTTATTTCATCTTGAAAAATAATCCTATGAGAATATATATATTTTTTTAATTCTCAGGGCAGGGAAAAGTAGAGACAGAGGTTTTAGCTCTTCCAGATGGTAAAATCTGTATATTGGCTTGAATTTTAAAAGACTAAAGAAATCACTGAAATAGGATAGCTGGGAAGTAGATCTTTTTGTAGCCATGATTTTAATAATATAATTTAGAAGCTGCATCACAAATAATGAAAAGAGGGAAATTAAAAGTATTCTCTAAATTTGGTTAAGATAACTATTAGATTATTTTTAATATATTTTTCAGTTACAGTCAATACATACAATATTATATTAGTTTCAGGTGTGCAACATAGCAATTAGACATTTATATACCTTACAAAGTGAGGTACTCCATCTGGAACCACACATAGTTATTACGATTCCATTGACTATATTCCCTAAGCTAGACTTTACATCCCCATGACTGTTTTTAAAATTCGCAATTTGTACTTCTTAACCCCTTTCACTTTTTTTGGCCCAGCCCCCACTCCCCTCCCATCTGGCAACTATCAGTTTGTTCTCTGTATGAATTTGTTTCTGCTTTGTTTGTTCATTTATTATGTTTTTTAGATTCCACATATAAGTGAAATTATACAATACCGGTATTTGTCTTTGTCTGACTTCTTTCACTTGGCATATAATACCCTCTAGGTCCATCTATGTTGTCACAAATGGCAATATTTCACTCCTTTTTTATGGCTAATACTCCATTGTGTATATGTGCCACATCTTCTTTATCCATTCATCTGCCAATAGACACTTAGGTTGCCGCCATATCTTAGCTATTATAAATAATGCTGCAATGAATATAGGGGTGCATATATCTTTCGAATTAGTGTTTTTTATTTCTTTGGATAATTACCCAGATGTAGAATTTCTGGGTCTCATGGTAGTTCAATTTTTAATTTTTTGAGGAACCTCCATAATGTTTTCCAATGTGGTTGCACCAGTTTACAGTCCCACCATCAGTGCCTGAGGGTTCCCTTTTCTCTACATCCTCAACAACACTTGTTTGTTGACTTGTTGATAATAGCCATTCTGACTGGTGTGAGGTGGTATCTCACTGTGGTTTTGATTTGCATTTCCCTGATGATTAATGATGCTGAGCATCTTTTCATGAGTCTGTTGGCCATAAAATAAGTGACTAGTGCATTTTTGGGGTGCTAAAACACCCTAATTATTATACACTAAAGCAAATTCCAGGTGAATGAAAGAATTAAACTCAAAAAGTTTATGAAGTAGGAGAAAACGGTATTTTATCAACTCATTGATGGATGGATAACTTTCCAAGATCAAACACAATAGAAGAAACTACAAAGAGGAAATAAATAGATTTGAACTTTATTTTTTCCAGTGTGTTTAACAACTATAGCAAGCATAACAAAATATAAAAATTTATTTTCAGCAAATATATTAGAGTTAATATTTTTATAATTTTAAAAATTCATAAAGATTTGAAAGGAAAATATTAACATCCCAAAAGTTTGAATGAGCAAAATACATGAATACACTCTTAAGACAAACAGACGTAATAAACAGATAGGAAACTACTCAATATTGCTAGAGGCTAATTTGCTTTTTAAAAACCTTTGGATACCATATTTTACCTTTTATGTTACAAAAATAATTTTTAGGTGCCATCCACAGCAGGAAGAAACATGTCTTAGTCCTTGGTCAGAGGTTTGGTGATTTTTGTACTTTGGCATTATATGTCAGGAACCCTACAAACATTTTATTTCTAGCTCCAGTTATCCTATTTTAGTGTTTCTATCCTAAGGAAAATATTCAAAATATGGAAAGGCAATAAAGGTTTTTATCTCTGCATTATTTATGCTAGTGAATGAATTAGAAACAACTTAAATATGCGTATAATGATAGTAATAGAGTTAAATACATTATGATGCATCTACTCAATGCAATATTTGTCAGCCACTTAAAATGATAATTAAGATTATAATGTGTTCAGTGAAAGAAGGTAGAATATTGGGATGTGTGTACATAATAATTATAACTGTAATTTTAAAAAATGAAAGAAAATAACTACTACCAGTATTTTGATATGTTTAGGGTAGCAGGATTAAGGCCGATTTTTTTCTTCTCGTATCTATTTCTAAAAATGTATTTAACATGTTTCTACTATTTCATTTAAAACATTAATTTATTATTAAATCTTTTAAGAAATGTGATTTATACTACAAAAATAAATGAATTTTGTTTGTTACATTAGATAGTAAGCAAAATGGGAAATGTAAAAAGTTAATTTGGAAAATGGATTTTTTTCTTTAACTATGTTAAGCTCACTGTAGTGCTAATGCGTTCATAGTAGTCATCTATATATATTAAAGTTTTTAATAGATACGAGAAATTGGTAGCAGAGCTTGCCTTTAGGCAGGGAACTGGGAGACTTATTTTTTTAAAATTATTCTTTTGTACTATGTGTGTGCATTTCCTAGTCTCATTATATAAATAGTTGGGGTTTTTAATTGAATAGATTAATTTTGATTTGTTCAGTTTCTACAGTGATTTTTTTTAAAGCCGCATGTACTTCCGATTGACACTTAAAACATATTTTCTCTTGACTTGCAGAGCAGTGTGGTATGACCCCATCTACTATCCAACTTCATGGCAGCTGGATCCAACCGAAGGGCCAGATCGCGAGAGGAGGCGTTTACAGAGGTGTTACTTAACTATTCCAAACAAGTATCTCCTGCGGGACAGACAGAAATCAGAAGGTACTGCCAGCTTCCTGACTCGATATCTAAATAGATCAGACAACTGTGGTCATTGGATAAGATAATATGTACTCTTTTCCTCAACAGACTTGGTCAAACCACCACTCTCTTATCTCTTTGAAGACAAAACTCATTCTTCTTTCTCTTCTACTGTAAAAGACAAAGCTGCAAGTGAGTCTATAAGGTAACTGAATCCATAAGACGTTTTCTCTTCTGTTAAAGGAGTTAAAGATTTTCACAGTCTGTTGTAGTGCTTGTGTAGTATTTATTTTAAACAATGCTGTGGTTTTAGGAGAAGCCCTAAACATGGTTCAGAAAGGACAAGTTGAATGGCCAAAATCCAAAAGGAAAAGACATTTCTGACAGGAAGGATTCACTGGACCCAGGCACCATGCTCTGGTCCGTGTCTGCATCCATTTTTCTGGAGTTGACATTTCTAACAGCTCATAGCGCGACTGGTGGCGTCAAGATGTAATCCAATGTAGTGATTAAAGGTTCAGATTCTGGGCCTCCTCTTACTAAGCTGTCTGATCTTGGGCAAGTTACTTACCCTGTCAGCTTCCTTAACTGTTACACAAGGGAGGAAGATAGTTAACACCCAAGGTGTCAAAGCATTGTCCAGTAGCAAATGGGTCTCTTATTATCATGCTCATTTCACAGATGAAAAACTGAGATTCAAAAAACCATAAGTGACTTGACTTAAAGTCACTTATGAAGAATAGAGGAACTTTTCTGACTAACTCTCCTGTTTTTCCTAGAATACTACGCTTCTTTTATGCGTTTGAAGTATCAGAGGCATGAACCAATGTTTGCTTATTTTATTGGAAAATGTAAAATATTGCAGTCCCTTTTAAATAACTGAACCAGTGTATTCTGCATATGGAGCATAGCTGTTATTAGCCTTTTCTAAAAGTTTCAGTCATTTTCTCCTTTTCTAGAATCTTAAAAAATGAAATCATATTTTCACGTGGGTTTTGATATCTTGTGCTTGAAACTCTAGTCCGCTTTGCTGAAATCTTTTACTAGATAAGATAAAGCTTATACTTGCTAAAATCGGTCAAAACATTTAACCATAGTAATTTTAAATATGTTTTGACAGAGTGAATCGGAGATGTATCAGCGTTGCACCATCTAGAGAGACAGCTGGTGAATTGTTGTTAGGTAAGTCACATTTGGAACAGCTTTACACATATCCACCCTGCCTTATTTTATTCTTAGATAGTTTGAAGCACTGTTTTGACATACTGCCATTAAATGAGATAAAGTTTCTCTAAAATCACATAGGTTGTTTTGCCTTAACGTTATATATAATGCATATGACTCATGAAAGTGAAGAAATGACAGTCCT
>NW_017731517.1:2231454-2236519 GCF_001890085.2 Hipposideros armiger | reverse complement strand
CTTAGTTCTCCGTGTACCTTCCCAGTCTTGCTTGCAGATGCTTCCTCCCGGGGTCTCAGCTCACTCTTCAGACCTCTTCTCTTCTCATCCAGTCTGTTGACGTTGAACATTACCTGTATTCTAACAACTTACAGATTTATACCTGCACCCAAACCTCTGCCCTGAACACTCCGTTAACTCCCTGCTTGGCATCTCCACTTGGCAGTCTTATTGGCATCTCAGGTTTAAACATGCACAAAACCGAACTTCTAATCTTCCCCAAAATCTCTTTGCAATTTTCCTCATCTCAATAAATGGCAACTCCAATCTTTCTGATTGCCAAACGCCTTGGGAATATCCCAGACTCCTCCTGGTCCTCATGCCTCATACCTTCTGATTCAGTAAGTCCCGCTGGTTCTCCCATCAAAATACATCCAGAATCCGACTGCTTCCACTAGACCACCTTGGTCTGAGACCCCATCATCTCTTGCCTAAACCTTTGCACTACCTGACCGGCCTCTGTGCTTCCACACTCACCCTTCTTCAGACTGCTCTCAACACAGCAGCTAACGTAGGTCGGATCATGCCGTTCTTCTTCTCAAAGCCCTCCATCACTTGCTGGGTCACTTGGTGAAAGCCAGAGTCCTTTCATAGCCTAACTAAGTGTTGAATAATCTGGCACCTTCTTAACTCTCTCACCTTACCTTCTACATTCTGTCCCTCACTCTCTCTGCTCCATTTATAGCGACTTCTCTTCCTTGAACGTAGAAGGCACACTGACACCTCGGGGCCTTTGCACTTACCACTCCCTGAGATGCTGCCTGGAATGCTTTTCCTCTTAGAAATCCACAGGACCCATTCCCTTACTGTTTTCAGATTCCCTGATCTAGTGTCTCCTCAGGGAGACCTTCCCTGACTAAATAAAATAGGAAGCCCTCTCTCATTCCTGCCCCCAAACCTCCCTTAGCTCCTTTTCTGGGCTCTGTTTCTCTCTATAGGACTTAACAGTGTCCAGCATGGTCTCTTCACTAGAAATAAGGACTTTCTTATGTTTAGTGCTGAAGCTTCCGCACCTTGAACAGACTGCATATAAGTGCTCAGTACATATTTGTTGAACAAATGATTGCTTCCTTCTTCTTGCAGGGTTTGGTATGCAGACCTCATAAATTCCCTTCCTTCAGCCTTAGCTTCAGTAGTTGGCAACCTGCAGACTTAGACTGCAGGTTTANTATAGCAATTTTGGTTTTAAAGTGAAGAATTATTAGTATACTTATATGCCTACTATTATAACAGATATACCTATGCATAAGAAATACACCCACCTTGAGATTCATAATTTTTAGTCCTATTGTACTTCTCAGAGAAAGACCAAGACTGTTGATCTCTGGATACCTATATAGTTACATTCGGTGAGAATTGTTTTCACGGGGAACTACTTAGAAACCCATATTCTTGGCCCCAGTCCAGAGGGACTGAATCTGGAACTCTGGGGTGGGGCCCAGCAATCTGCATTTGGACGAGCCCTCAGATTTGAGCATCACAGCTGTGGGCTAACAGGGGCAATATGCAGAGCTCCGAGCTTGTTAGGACTGAGCCCCGTGGTCACAGGATGGAGATAGCGCGCATCTCTGAGCTGCCATGCCAGAGCTCAGGGGTGACCAGCACGCGGCGCAGAGCCCAGGCAGTTCCTAGCATTTGTATACATGACGATGACATAGTGACGTGCTAATGACAGCCTATGAAGCAGGAAAAACTGGGGATGATTTTGTAAAGCCTTTCTGCCCTATTGAGTATTTAAGTCAGCAAAATCATTAAAGATTCTTCTATTGCTAGAAAATTTGGTTCACAGCTTGACTTCAGTTAAGGTGTGACCAAATCAAGGGAAATAATATACTAGTAATATAAGAAAATAATGTAAGAATATACTAGTAATAGTAAACAGCCAACATTTGTTTAGCACTGAGTGCCAGGCACTATTAATGAGCATTTTACATATATCTTAAATTAATTCCCACAGCAACACTGTAAAATAGAGTCCCCTCCCTACCCTCTTCTTTTTATGAGGAAACTAAGACATAAAGAGGTTGAGCAACTTGCCTGAGACCTCATGGATGCTGTTCAAAAATAGGTACTGAGTGTCGGAACTGTTTCCAGTGCTGGACTTCAAATTCAGGCCACTGGCTCCAAAGGGCATGCTTTTAACCATGTAAGGTAACAGTGTGCATACATGTTAAAACTCATATATAGTTATATTCTGCAGGTAAATGTGGAATGTATTTTGTGGAAGATAATGCTTCTGATGCAGTTGAAAGTTCGGTAAGTAGAAGCTTACGTTTGCACTAATTAAATCCAAACAGGTTCCCCAAATGTATAAATTCAGTGTCACCACAGAGCAGGTAGAACTATTAGAGTTCATTTATTGTCATTCTGTATAGATTTGTCAGAACGTTTTTTTAAATACAGTTTTGAAAAGAAGAACCTGCCATCTCTTCTGTCTTGAGTCACGGCAGTCAGCCCTTGAGTCAAATTCTCAGGTGCTCCTGCCATTTCAATTTTGGCCATTCTTTCCCATCACTGTCCCCTGTAGCCACCAGTAACCACTCCCTGCCACTCCCAGTTTACTGTCAAGCACATCTGCTTTCAAAAAGAAAGGAAAATCCTACATAATCGAATAACTTAAGTTATCCTGATACTCACATAGCTTAGTAATCATAAGTTTTATTCTTCTGGAAATACTGATATTAATCAGGAAATAACAAAGAGACTCTTACGTCACATTTTTTTTGTATAGTAAAGCTTTTTATCCATTTGGATTCATTTGTATGCCATTAAAATATTGTTTTGAAATCCTTGTAATAGGAGAAATAAAGCTTTTTGTTTCTGAAAAATTCTAAAGCCAGAAATTCCTAAGGATATACTTAATAAGATTATGTATGGTTTAATGGTGAATACATATTTGATTCAAAGAAACCGACTACAAATATAAAATTTAGTTGTAAAACTAATAATGTAAAAAAAAATCATTAAAAATGTTGAATATAGCCCCCCCAAATTGAGTAGGCATTCTTTCACGATTTAATACCAATTCCCCTAGCATTTATACCAGTTAGTAAAAGTATAGTTATGTTATTTTTCAAGATGTATCTTTTTAGCAATCAGGGAATTTAATAGTTGATATATGAGCCAACATTTTGCTGGGTCCAAAGATGACATTTTCTTCCTTTAAAACTTGCCTAAAACTACCCTTGTTTTTTAATAGACTGAAGGACCTTTCCTTCCTCTGTACTTTGTAGCATTTGTTCTTACTTCCTATGTGACATTTGCTATCTTGTGTTTTAGATGTGTGTACAAATATCTGTGCGTACTTTTTATCTTATAAAGATTTATTTTAGGCAGAACACCTTGCCTGTCGGTGCTAAATGTATGTCTGTTAACTTGTATGTTGAATGTTGAAGCTTAAACAAGGAGGATTTGATTTTAAGTATGAGAATATTACATTTTCATTAAAACATTTTATTTTCTTTGTAATGTATTTCCTAACTCTGCTTTTAAAAATTAGTTGGGACCCACAACAATGGTGAAACATACATAGAGCAGGCCAGAGTGTCACTTCTCCTCACCGCTGTTCTTCAAATTTCTCTTTATTTTTGACTCCTGGATATTTCATTTCCCTAACTTTCTTGTAAGGTCCACTATACATTTATAAGAATATTTTCCTAGTAGAAGAAATCAGTCTGAACAGGCTGCCTACTGTATGATTCCAACTATCTGACATTCTGGAAAAGGGAAAACTATGGAGACAGTAAAAAGATGCGTGGTTGTGCCGGGAGGGAGGGAGAACAGGGGGAGCCTAGGGGGATTTTAGGGCAGTGAAACTATTCTGTGTGATACTGTAATGGTGGATTTCTTAGACATTTGTCAAAACCTGTAGAACTATACAATACCAAGACTGAACCCTAATGTAAACTATGGACTTGATAGTCAGCAGTAATGTATCAATATTGGCTCATGAATTATAACAAATGCACAACACTAATGCAAGATGCTAACAATAGGGAAACTGGGATACAGAGAGGGGATACATGGGAACTCTGTGCTATCTGCTCAATTTTCTTAAACCTAAAACTGATCTGCAAAGTAGTCTATTAAGAAAGAAAAATAAAGTCTATTCATTTAAAAGAAAAAATCCTTAAATAGTATTCAGCATTTTGAAGTGTTTAGTAGTAGGAGGATTTTCAGGGAATTTGACCTGCCATCTTGGCACAAAAGGTAGACTTTGTATTGCATTTTGATATTTTTTAAAAATCTAAGATGAAAATGATTATTTATATTTCGTGTAAAGCAAATAATTTCATCTGTTTCCTCTGTGCTAGAGCCTTCAGGGAGACTTGGAACCAGCATCATTTTCCTGGACATATGAAGAAATCAAAGAAGTTCACAAGCGTTGGTGGCAGCTGAGAGATAATGCCGTGGAAATCTTTTTAACAAATGGCAGAACTCTCCTGTTAGCATTTGATAACACCAAGGTAAATTGGGCTTTATTAATAGATACATGAGTATTTCTTGAAGTGATCATGGAACCAGTGTAACTCTACTCATACTGCTCAAATGAAGGGTTAAGTTATTTAAACTTTCACTGAAAGTTTCTGAAATCAAATAAAAATTGCTTTATTTCGAAGTCCTAATTAAAGAAAACCCTTGGTTATATTAGGATTATTTTTGTCCTCCAAAACTGTATTAAATTTTGATTCCCCAAAGTGACTGTATCTGGAAAAAGTAAATGAATGAATTCCGAACCTACCTGAAAGGAGTGGTTTAAACTTTTAATAGATTCCACTTTTCACAAATCCTCTCTTGACTTCCCTCCTCCCCCATCCCTTCAGCTACTGTTTGTCTCCCCTGCTTTATAGAAAACCTCTTGGGAAAGGCTGAGTATGCCTGCCACCTCCAGCTCCTCCTGCGGTACTCTATGGAAATGCTCCAGGCAGAACCTTCTCACACTCCACCTAGAACCTCTCCAGTTAGGATCCCCAGTGACCTCCACATTGCTGAACCCTATGGTCCCTTTTCCTAGTCGTCTTCTTCC
>NW_017731517.1:2226945-2229568 GCF_001890085.2 Hipposideros armiger | reverse complement strand
TTTTTTAGTTTCTTATTAACAGACTCTCCAGCAGCACAACGTAGTAACTAACGGGCCAGCCACTGGAGGAGGATCTGCATCTGAGTCTCAGTTCTCTGCCAGCTCACGTCAACTGGGCAAAAAGTGTTTTCTTGGAGGACTTGAGATTAGTAACATGTCTATACTGTCATGGAGGAAAGTGTTTAAGTTGCCTAAACATGAAATCTGATTGTTTCCTTTCTCCTGCCCTCGTAGGTTCGTGATGATGTGTACCACAGTATACTAACAAATAACCTCCCCAACCTTCTGGAATACGGCAACATCACCGCTCTGACAAATCTGTGGTATACTGGGCAAATTACTAATTTTGAATATTTGACTCACTTAAACAAACATGCCGGCCGGTCCTTCAATGACCTCATGCAGTACCCCGTGTTCCCGTTCGTCCTGGCCGACTATGTCAGTGAGACCCTCGACCTAGGCGATCCGGCCATATACAGGTAACAAAAACAGCTTCGACAATATGCTGTATTTATTTCATGAAAGTTTTTCCCATGAGGATTTTCAAACATGCACAAAATAGAATGAATATGTAATGAACCCCAACCCAACAATGATGTAGATGTTCGCAAACTTGCATTGTCTTTTTTTTCTTATTTAAGACAAATGACAGACATGTTGTTATGTTGCTCCTATGTTCTTCAGTACACATCTCTTAGGAAAAAGATAGGATATTTTCTTACATGACCATAGTGCCATTATCATATCTAAGAAAATTAACAATAATTTCATGGTATAATCTAATACCCAGTCCATTTTGAAATGTGCCCTGATGAAAATAAACATATCTTTTTATGATTGATTTGCTTGAATCAGGCCCATTGTCACCTTTGGTTACTATATCTCTAAAGACATATGTGTATCTATAACAGCCTTCATCTTTGTGATTGTAGTTTCCTCTTTCTTTCTTCCTAACATTGACTTGTTGAAAAAAGCAGGACATTTATCTGGTAGGATGTCCCTCGTTCTGTGTTAGTATGTAGCCTTTTCTTTTAGCCTCTGTATTTCCTATAGACTGTAGATTAATTCTAAACACTTGCTTAGGTTCATGTTCAACTAATTTTTAGTGTAGGTGATGGTGTGAACTTTGTATTCCCCATGTCAGAGAGCATATGACATCCCACTCTGACGATGCTCAGTTTGCTGTGTGGGCTCAGGCTCCCACTAAACTTGTTTCTTTCATGGATGATTATTGCTTAAATCAATTATTTCACTAGCGATTATAACATGGTGATTTCCTATTTTCTCATTTCTTCTACATTTATTAGAAGAAAACATACAGGATGAGCTTGGGATATTTTGTTGTGTCAGAGAGCAAGGAAACTAAGATAGCCTTATCAAAAAGCCATACTTGCACACCAATGTTCATTGCAGCATTATTCACAGCAGCCAAGAGGTAGAGGCACCCCAGGTATCTATCTATGGATGAATGGATGGGGGAAATGTGGTACATACATAAAATGGAATACTAGCCTTAATAAGGAGGGAAGTCCTATTACATGCTACAACTTGGATGAACCTTGAGGACATTGGGCTAAGTGGAATAAGCCAGCCACAAAGAGACACATACTGTGTGGTTCACTTGCATGAGTTGTCCAGGGTAGTCATTCTTAGAGGCGGAGAATAGAGTGGTGGTTGCTGGGAGACGGGGAGGGAGGAGAAGGGGAGGTAGGGAGTTGTAGTTCAGTGGGTACAGAGTTTCAGTTTTGCAAGATGAAAAAAGTTCTAGAGATCTGCCGTGCAACAGTGTCTACAGTTAACCACTACTGAGCTGTATACTTGAAGTTGGTTATGATGGTGAATTTTGTGCTGTGTGTTTTTTACAACAATTAAAAAAAAATAGGATTCAGGAGCCAGCTTAAAGTGGCTCTCACTGCCAAAAATAGGACAATCTGAGCATCAAAAAGAAAAATGACTACCACTAATTTAAACACATTTAAATAAAGAAAATACTTGTTAATCATGATACTTTTTTTAAAGGCCCAAAAAACAAAGCAAAACTAAACTTATTGGTCATCATTGGATATAACTGGGCACCAATTCGTTAATTTTGAAATTTGTCAAAGGAAAAGAATTAAGCTTTTATCTTTCCTTTCCTGAATGAATTTCATTTTAGAGTAAAAAAATAACCCTAGTTGATGAGGGAATAGTCTGTTTATTTAGAAAAAAAATTATCTGGCTGTTAGCAGAAAGACTCAAGTAATAAGTTTTGGCAAGGATATGAAGAAAAGGGAACCATCGTGCACTGTTGGCAGAAATGTAAATTTCTCTGTATGTATATGGTGCAGCCACTATGGAAAACAGTATGGAAGTTCCCCCAAAAATTGAAAATAGAACTATCACATGATCCACCAATTCCACTTCTGCATGTTTATTTGAAGAAAATTAAAACACTAACTTGAAAAGATGTATGCAACCCTATGGTCATTGCAGTGTTATTTATAATAATGATCTAGGCCTAGTTTAGATGGTTTTCAAGACATGGAAACAACCTAAGTGCCCATCAACAGATAAATGGTTAAAGAACATGTGGTACATTTATATAATGGAATATTACTCAGCCATAAAAAGGAATGAGATCTTG
>NW_017731517.1:2219584-2223140 GCF_001890085.2 Hipposideros armiger | reverse complement strand
GGCAATGGCCTCAGCAGGGCACCAAGGAGGAGACCCCTGGACACTCAAGGCGGCTGAAATCTGAGCGCATGGGGAGAGCAGCATGGAGAATGGTGTCGCAGGTGGTAGGGAGGATGGAAAAGAAGACGAGGGAGGCTTTTCCGACTTTGCTTGGAGCTCACCGCCATGCATTGTGTCATTCCATTTCCTTCAGTACCTGGAGGAGGAGTACCGCAAGGGAGCCAGGGAGGACGACCCCCTGCCCCCCGTGCAGCCCTACCACTACGGCTCCCACTACTCCAACAGCGGCACCGTGCTTCACTTCCTGGTCAGGATGCCTCCCTTCACGAAGATGTTTTTAGCCTATCAAGGTAAGGATTGTTTTATAACCCCCTGAAAAGCCATATTGTCATCAGAAAAGAAAACCTGGCTGACTTCCTGGGAACATCTTGACACTATTCAAACCACAAGAAAAAGAATTCTATTTATTCCTTCGACCATGTTCTTTTCAAAAACCCCAAAGTAAGCCAAATTATCTTGCTAATGTCTCAAATTTTAGCTTCAAATTAAAACAGGTCTGAGTTTATAAAAATACAGTTTGGTTTTTAGAAATTAAGATGTAATTCACACATACCATAAAATTTACTTTTTTACCCTTTAAACATGTATGCAATTTATTTTTAAAGATGTTCAACTTAATAATTACTCCATATCACACAAGTTACCTTTAGACCCTACAGGGGAATATGTTATTGTAATTCGTTATAATGCCTCCTAAATAAACACTAGGAGCGTCACGCTGCCACCTTCACCAAAGTAACTTTCTAGTTAGTAATCCTCTACCTTGGTGTTTTAAGCGACAGCCTTCAGGCCTGAAATTGATTAGGTAGAGGTGAATTTACTGATCTGTGTGCAAACAGGGACACACAAACCTATTAGTTTCTAATGAGAAGTGTGGTACTAGCTCTGTGGTTGTTCCTTGTGGCACCCACAGTCCTTTGTGGAATCCTTGTCCATTCATTTCCTCTGCCCTTGAACTTCTTTATACATTTTACTCATCTGTACCCTCTGGGAGGGATGAATTTTGTATTCTCTCTCCTTGGTCTATNGGTTTTCAAGACATGGAAACAACCTAAGTGCCCATCAACAGATAAATGGTTAAAGAACATGTGGTACATTTATATAATGGAATATTACTCAGCCATAAAAAGGAATGAGATCTTGCCATTTATGACAACATGGATGAACCTTGGCATTATGCTAAGTGAAATAAGTCATACAGAGAAAGACAAATACCATATGATCCCACAAATACTCATATGTGGAATTAAAAAAACGATAAAAAAACTTAGCTCATAGATACAGAGAAAGGATTGGTGGTTGCCAGAGGTAAGGGATAGGGGGAGTGTGTGAAATGAGTGAAGGGGTCAAAAGGTACAAGCTTCCAGTTATAAAATAAATAAGTCCTGGGATATAATGTACAGCATGGAGCTATAGTTAATACTGAATTGCATGTTTGAAAGTTGCTAAAGAGTAATCTTAAAAGTTCTCATCATAAAAAAAAATTCTGTAAGTATGTGTGGTGATGTATGTTAATTATACATATTGTGATCATTTCACAATATATATAAAAATCAGATCATTATATTTTACAACCAAAGCTAATATAATGCTGTATGTCAATTATATCTCAATTTTTAAAAAATACTGTCTTATTTATTTTAAAGAAAAAATAACTGCAAATATACTACTTGGTGTATTTTTGGATGTTTTCATTATCACTGCTGAAAAGTAGGCCTCATTTAGACAGTTTTCAAGGAATCAGAGTCAGTTTAATATATTGGTCAATTAAAAAAATAGCAAATGCACATTATTTATACACTGCTGATGGATATTTGAATTTATACACTACTGATATAAATAGATGCAATCTTTCTGGAAGGCAATTTGACAATATGCTTGTACATAGCCAAAGAACTTTCAATGTGCATACTCTACTTTAGCAATTTAACTTCTAGGACCTTTTTCTTTGGAAATACTTAAGGTTAGGGATATGTGCTTGACCAGACAGGTTCCCACTGGAAGTAAGTTTCATGAGGCAGGAACTCAATTTGTCTGGTTCATTGCCGATAACGGTGCCTGGCACTGCAAGCAAAGATTTAGCCATAAGGATAGTCCTCACATCCTTTGTTAAAGTACCTACATTTAGAAACAAGCTAAATGTCCGACACTAGGTTTGAGTAAATTGTAATACATTGCAGCCATTAAAAATTATATTGTAGGGCCGGCCGAGTGGCGCGATGGTTAAGAACTGGCTTGGGACGCCAGAGGGCCCCGGTTCGGATCCCACATAAGAGGGCCAGCAACTTGTCTGTTCCCCTTCCCCCAATTCCCCAGCACTGTTCCCATCCCCCCAATTCCCCAATAAAAAAAAAATCTTTAAAAAAAATTATATTGTAGAAATGTATACAATAGGCAGGCAAAGATGTTCTTTTTATTTAAAATGTGAATATACATACAAAGATAAGCAGTAGAACATCTGGGAAGGTGTATACAAAATGTTGTACCTGTGGGTAGTGCCACAGTTCAAGATGTGCTGTGGCTAATTTTTGGCTTATTCTGTTTGCTCATCAGTAATTTCTGATTTTTTAGCCACAACAGTAAGTACTACTTGGGTTCAAAAAAACCTATTTCCGCTATTTAGAAAAAATTGCATGCCAGGATCTTAAACATGATTTCTCTTTTTTTGAGCTGTGAGTTCATATTTATTCTATACAACTATTTTTACTTTTTAGCGAAGCTTTAGGATTGGAAAAGTCTCAAAAGCAAAATTAGTATGTTTACTATTACTAATTTCAATATCCCTAGGAAATGATTATCCAAAAATATAAATACAAATAGCAACATGTGGCTAACAGACCTGGTTTGACTTATTGAAACTCGGGCAAATCTTGATGTTGATCTAGTCATACCACATGTTGAAATTGTGGGTGGCCCCATCCTGGGGCCAGACCGCCTGCTCCTCTGGGCTGTTCTCTTGCTCTTTCACAGAGATGCTGCTGGACTCTGCAGCTCATACAAGTGAGGGCTCCTGATTCAGTTCTGCTGCCTCCCTGATACAGTGCGAACCCCAGCACAGACACGTCCACACGCATGCGCACGTTCTCTACGCTGCGCACATGGTGTTACTCACGATCTGCGTGTTAGGTAGCAAAATGTTGATCTCAGTGCTCTCCCTCCAGATCTCAGCTTGGTTGTTTTAAGCCTGTATAGTTTCTTCAGTTTTCACACATTAACCTGATAATTGTGTAACATGTCCTCACGATCATATTTCCTGTCCAAACTGTGCATCACTCTTCACTGCCGGACTGGGAAATGGGCACAGGAGCTCCCAGGGCTTGGTAGGACTCAGCTGCCACAGTCAGCATCAGTCACGATCATGGAGGAAGTAGGCGAAGTAGGGAGAGGAGGAATAGCAGCTCTTCTTGTAGAAGTTACTCATAAGTCAGGAATTCCTAAAAGGGGTATGGATCTGTTTAGAAAATTCTACCCTAATAGTTTATGAAACCATAATTTT
>NW_017731517.1:2199671-2213314 GCF_001890085.2 Hipposideros armiger | reverse complement strand
TACGCTGTGTTAATTTTATACAAGCCCTCGGCTTGAATTTCACATCATAGTATTTCAAAATACTTCCCAAATTAGTGAAGTCCTTCTAACTGTTCTCACAAGATCAAGAAGTAGGCAGATAGCAACTTAATTTTACATGGAGCTTAATCAGCTTTTAAGAGGCCCTCTTTTATTTGTATTCTGTTATGCATTCAGATTTTCAGTCCATAAAAGGTAGCACAAAAAACCGCTTCTGTTCAAAGGTAACATTTCTTTTAGGACAATTTCTCTAAATGATCACTTCTGAGGTTTTTGTTTACACCAGCAGGCTGATGAGACAATTAGATAACAGTGCCTTTACGTCACAGAAGAACCCTCTTAGCGTAGCGAGGTAATTTTGTTGTCTACAGGATGCTTAAGAAAAATTACGTCAGAGCAGACCTGTAGACTTTCCATAAAGTTCACAGACTAAGACTTTCATTCTAGGGATGTGTACGCTTTGTATCAGTTGGTGTTTTTAACTCCAGAATGCTAATGTTTACTAAGTCGAAATAGTCTTGGATTTATTGTATGTTAACACCGTTAATTGAGAAATGCTAATACAAAGGCTTAGTTTAATTTTAACCAAGTTGACAGTTGAATAGAAATGTAAGCACTTATTGCATTTGAAGATTTGATTAGTGGAATATTAGAATCATCAGACAATGATTTTCTGCTTTTTCTTCACTATGTTATAAAGTAACAGGATAAAGTTGGGAGATCTCAAAGTTACTTACAATAGCATTAATCCATGCGGCTCTGTGATTGGCTAAGTAAGTGAATTAAGTGATGGTGTCACTGTCCTCCTTGCTGCCCCTTTTCCTGGTCATAGCATATAGTAGCGATTTGTGTGAACTCTTAAGACCTGCTCAGTGGGCCAGA
Source organism: Hipposideros armiger (assembly GCF_001890085.2). Classification (NCBI taxonomy): domain Eukaryota; kingdom Metazoa; phylum Chordata; class Mammalia; order Chiroptera; family Hipposideridae; genus Hipposideros; species Hipposideros armiger. The sequence goes on along the minus strand of NW_017731517.1, from coordinate 2,212,414 downwards.
TGAAGCATGTTTTGGGGGAGATATGCATTAATTTGAGTCTTCTTTCCTAGGCTTTGATTTCGGTGTGCGGCAGAATGGTGAACGGGTTAATCACGTCAATCTCCCGCCTTGGGCCCGGAACGACCCTCGTCTTTTTATCCTCATTCATCGACAGGCTCTAGAGTCTGAGCACGTGTCCCAGAATATCTGTCAGTGGATTGACTTGGTGTTCGGATATAAGCAAAAAGGGAAGGCTTCCGTTCAAGCCATCAATGTTTTTCATCCTGCTGTAAGTGACTCTTTTAAAGTAATCTGCATTTCTGTCAGGTAGAACCTGAATATTTAAAGGTTAGCTGGTAAGATGTTTCTATAGAATACCTAAGTTATCAGAGAGAATTGGCAATGACACTAAACTGTTGCCCAAGATTTTTCAGGTTTTATATTCCATCTCTTTAAAAATAACTAAGATACTATCTGTCGGGGTTTCCCAAGACCATTCCAGGTTGGATGAGGACCTAGAGACTCAGCATATAGTCAGAATTTCAGCTAAGGTTATTACAGGGATGGAAACAAAGCAAGATCAGCAAAAGGAAGAGATGCCTGGGGCAAGCTTCCAAAAGTCTTCTCCCAGGGAGTCAAAGAACGTGCTTCTTCCTCCGGCACAAATTGTGACAAATTGTGATGTCGTCTTCCAGGGAAGCTCATTAGCAACTCAGTGCCCAGAGTTTTGACTGGGGGCTGGTCCTGTAGGCAGCCCCCTTTCTCACATGTACTGAAATTTCAGACTCCGGAAGAAAAGCAGGTGTTCAGTATAAACCACATTGTTTGTGCAGACAGTTTTGGCACAGTGAGCCACTCGTATCAGTTAGGGAATGGTGGGAACTCTCCTGAAACCCGTGTTCCCAGATGCCTGCCAAGGGCCAACCTTGCAAGCAGGCCCTTCCAAGGCGAGCAGTTCAGGCCTGCCATCTTAACTTCTTCCTGCACACTATCCTATACACATATTCTGTTTTTAAATGGCATTGTTTTTTCTTATTGCAGAAAATAGTATTTGTGCCTTGTTAAAAAAAATGTGTAAGATACAGACTGCAAAAGGAAGGAATTTGAAAATCAACTTTGAAATCTCCATCCAGAGATGAATATCAAAACCACCTTATAGACTTTTTTCTATATGTCATTCCATTTATATGATAATATTAATATTACTGTTCCCAAGTATGGCTAAAAGATAATGTATTTAACCAGTCCCTTATTGTTGGATATTTAATTGGTATTTGTTTGCTATTAAAATTAATAAGATTTTTGAAGTTATTTCTTTCTGTATATCTTTATTTCCTTAAGATAACTTCCTGGTAGAATTGTTACACTTTCACATATACTTTTTGATGTTGTTAGAGAGGCTACCAAAAATGTATCTTTTCAGGAAACATTTGTTTTGCTCAGCTCTGGAGATGCAAAGATGAATAATACTCAAGCAGGGAGAATAGAGTTAGAAGAAAAGCTGGGGCCTAAAAGTAGGAGCGGGGCCCAAACGAGGCCTCTCAAATTTTTCAAGGATGAAAAGTCAAAGGGAAAGTCATGGGGAGAAAGCTGTTTCCTGGTGTTGCCTAGTAGCTACTTAAAGACAGCAAGTACAACAGATGAGCCATTAATCCACTGCATGGACAGTTAGCCTCTTAGTTTTCCTAACTTTAAAGTTAGGTGTTGTATTAGGTTGACCTTGGACTTCACCCCCCCCCCCAACTATAATTTTCTGTGTAGATTTGTCAGTGTTTATACAAATATAGCTAAAATACACACATAGAACCTACAGTAATACACCCTGTGTTTGGGCTTATTTATGCCAGAAATCTATTCCTGAATAGTAGTTTTAAAATAAAAATCTCTTTAGTGCATTTTGCTCGGTAATTATTTTGAGTACCTCTAAGGTAATAGAAAATTAAATTCTTTAAGATACCTAAGACCTGGAAGAGAGAATAAGACAGGTTTCCTGATTATTCTAATAGAAGATAAATGCTATGGAAAAGTGTACCTAAAAGGAGGAATAAGACAGTTTGACTGGTGAATAATAATTTTATAAGTAAGAGTAATTTAAAATAAAGGCAAGTCTTCAGGGATAATTTTTTAATTTCTTTCATATTTGATCTAAAATGTAACTTTAAATGCAATTAGGAATTTTGACATTGACCTTAATATGCTCTGTGCCTATAAACCTGCCCCATCTTTTCAATTATTCTAATATAAACTTCACATTAAAAGCATATGTGTGCTGAAATATACTATGTAATTCTCACCTTACTGGAATTTTTTCACTGATTCTTTGGGATAATAGAACTTTAAAAAGGCTAGAGTTTATATCATTGTTCTAGAAATTTTGTAAAATTTAATTCATAGGACAGAACGAAGTATAGCAATTAAGTGCACAGTCTCTGAATTCAGAATTGACTTCAGATTCTCAATTTGTAACTCTGCCCCTTGCCATGTGACCTTGGGCAAATAGTTCAACCTCTCTGTACCTAAATGTACCAATATTTAAAACGTGAACAATAATACCAACCTCATAAATACAGAAAGACATTCATATAGGATAATGTCTGACATACAATGAAGTACAAATAATTGTTAACTTTTTAAAAGGAGTGTAGAACTAACTGCCTTTTAACATTAATTCATCATTTATTAATATGTTGCATTCAAATAGAAAGTGATACCACAGAATGTAAAGAAGCACTATTTTAAAATAAATAAAGAGACGAGAGGATTATTCCAATCTTCATTTGAATTTTTGAGTATATTAAGCCAAGCAGCCATGAAAACTGACCCTGCTCAGAGAAGCATTTATACAAGTATTTGATCAAGACTAGTGTTGGGAGAGAGTGGTGCTGAGCTTATCTCACTTCTGAAGGATCTTAGAAATGTTATTTGACACTTACAGAAATATCATATCTAGATATGTAAATGAAATTTGCAATGACTGATTAAATGCTAAAAGGTAATTTGTACAAGTGGGTTTGCACAAAACAAGACAGCTCTGTACCCAGCTGCTGACTGCTGGCTTTGGCGATAAAGCAGCACATGCATGTTGCTCTCCCTATGACTTTAAGGGATGGCAACACTGAGAAGAAAGTGTAATAACACCCTTTATACTAACGAGCTTGGAATTTCACTGCTACTCTTTTGGATTCATTTACAATTTTCGTTAGAACCTCCATAACTCTTTATAACTACCTACTGACATTGTTATCTTACCTTCATTTTTGCCTTTTCCTATATATCACTTTGGACAAATGGCTTTTTCAGTAATTTAGTATCATACATGAAATCTTAAATAATATTCTCTGGTCTTTAGCTAAAAATCAATTTTATAAACATACCTAATCAGCACCAGTCTGTCAAGATGCATTATTTTCTGTTAGCCCTTCAGAAACATAGATCGTTCCTATTCTAATCTCAGTGAGACCATGGATGGTTATGGACATTGCAAAACCATTTCCATTTGAAACAGAGAAGAGTGGACCATGACCTACAGAAGAGAGCGCGGTGTTTCCCCTTTGGCGTTCCTGCCCATCGGGCTCTGTACAAACCTCTGGCTCTCTCTCACTCTCACCTTTCAGACATACTTTGGAATGGATGTCTCTGCAGTTGAAGATCCTGTCCAGAGACGAGCTCTAGAAACCATGATCAAAACCTACGGCCAGACCCCTCGTCAGCTGTTCCAGTCGGCCCACGTGAGCAGACCTGGCTCCAAGCTCAACATCGAAGGAGAGCTCCCTGCTGCCGTGGGACTATTAGTGCAGTTCGCTTTCCGGGAAACCCGAGAGCAGGCCAAAGAAGTTGTCTATCCGGTATGTCCTTTGGATTTCAATAGAAATTGGCAAAAGCCTCCTGAGGTGTCAGACTTCACCTCCTGAGATGTCAGGCCCTCTCACAGGCTCTTAAGGGCCCCAAATAAAAGGTGCGGTCCCAGCCTGAACACGTGCACCAGCCAGTCAACACAGACGCCTGCAATTCCAGCCATGTCTGTGTGTAGTGATGCTGAGTTAGGGGTGTGAAGGGTGCTCTGGGAGCTCAGGTCAGACAGTAACCCCTGGACCACTACAAGGGAAAGCCACATCAGGCAGTGAGACAACAGGAATTGGCAGGCGAGAGGAGAGGCACCGCCCAGGATGAGAGGACAGTGTGAGTGTGGGTATGCCAGTGCGCACATGCGTACAGGGTCCTGGAGACCATCTCCCACCAGAAGTCCTGACCAGAGGTGAGATAGCTGCAGTGAACAGGGAACCTTACATGCTCTTTGGCCTTCCCAGCTTGTAATGATAAAAAGTATTGCCTCTTAAAATAAGAAGTAGGTATAATTTTTTACTTTGAAATAGAAAAATAAAGCAAGAAAACCTTAAAGGTAAATTGGATTCTAATCCTCAACTAAATTCTTCTTTATAAAAGCAGCATAATAAGATGGGAGACCATGAATTGTAAAGTGTCGTAAAGGTTTGCCGAAGGGAATCACGGAAAATGGGAAGGCAAGAAAAGAGGTTGTGAAGGGCCTTCAGATGAAACAAGGCAGCGGATCTCAATAGATCTGTGATCCGTTTTAAGAGAAAATGGTTTTCACAGACCTTGTGTTGACAATTGTTTCTTAATGTCACTTAAATACACTAAATGCAGAACACAAATAGAGCACTGAATGTAAATTCTTTATGCTCATAGCTCACAAACATCAAATTTATATGTTGAATACAAACAAAAACACAACCAGTAAAATTCAGATTTAAAATATCAACACGATACACCATGGTGTTTTGGTGAAGCCAGATCACCATTGTGGTGTTTCTTAGTTAAAAGCTTAATGTTTTGTGTTTACTTATCAATTTAACTCAGATTTTGAAGCCTCACAAATCATTTTGGTCTTTGTCATTACTAAGGTCATTCTTTTAAACTAGAATCTATTATTTTAACTTGTCAAAATAATTTAATAGTCCATCCCTGAAAAGTAACAAGTGCCATTTAATTTACTGGTGTACTCATTGCTAATGAACTCTTAAGTCGGTACGCACAAAGGGCCTGGGAGTGTAATGTACCGACCCGCCTCACTCCCACCGCGGGACCTTCATATCTCTTCCCTCCACCCGAATGACCTATCCCCAGATATAGCCCCACCTTTTTCCCTCATTTCATTTGGATCTCAGCTCAGATGTCACCTCCTCAGAGAGTCTCCCCATGTGTCAAATATTAATAGCAGCTCCATCCTTCTCAGTCCTCTCTCTCTTCTGGGCTTTTCTTCACAGCATTTTCAGCACTGGACATATGTGTATTTGTTCATTTATTTGTCTGCTCCCATCCCAACTGGAATGCAACCCCATGGTTCTGGGACTGACTCTCTGTTTTGTTCATGTCTAGCAACAAGGAACACATATTGCTATATGCTAAGCATGGGGGAAGTAAAAAAGTGTAAAATAATTCTTGCCCACGAAGGGCTTAGAATCAGGTTGCTTTCTCTTAATTTGTTTAGAATTTAAATTAGAAGTTATTCTCTATTTACCACCTTTTTTAAAAAAATGATACTGTTTTCTTTCCTCGGTTTTAGAGTCCTTTGTCGTGGATAAAAGGCTTGAAGTGGGGGGAGTACGTAGGCTCCCCGAGTGCTCCAGTGCCTGTGGTCTGCTTCAGCCAGCCCCATGGGGAAAGCTTTGGTTCTCTCCAGGCCCTGCCCACCAGAGCGATCTGCGGTTTGTCCCGAAATTTCTGTCTTCTGATGACATACAGCAAAGAACAAGGTAAAATAAAACATAGTGAAAAGCATTCTGGTATCTTTCATGAGATTCGGATGTTTCTAGATCTTCTGTGCTGCTTTTTTGTTTTATTTCTAAGGTTTTTGAGTCCTTGGTAAAAAACTGCTCAAATCTGTGGTTATGTAGTGCAAAGTAGGAATTAAAACACACAGCATTAAAAGTTAAAAGGGAGATAAATGCAGTACCATTGGAAATGAGAGGAGGAGTTTGAAGGAGACAAGAATAAATGGTTCTGCTCGCAAGACGAAAACTATCACTTTTATAGAAATGTACACTTTGGGGCTCTTGAATCCCAGAAGAGACACATGTATTTGACCAGCAAATCTAGTGCCTCAGAAGATACAGTCATGAGATTCAAACAAACAAAACAAGACAAGGAAGTCATGACAGCCTGGAAAACAGGTTTTAAAAACACATGTGCCTGGAAAGCAATCCTTTTCTATTCTCTGTGCACCGACTCACTAAAAGCATCACGTTATGAAGTGCTGTATGGTAAAGGCCCTCTTCCTATTTCCAGATGTCACCTGGACAATGGAAAACTGAGGACATTTCCCACTGAAGTCATCCCTCAGCCCTTCCAAATTAGCCATTTCACTAAATGCAAGAGAACTCTCCCTACTTACGAGACATGGGCTTTGGGCAAAAAAATGAGTGATGGAGGGCACGCCTCCATTTATATCAGGTGTGTGCGGGTTTGTCTGAGAGCCGGTGTGTGGACTAGATCAGATGTTCTTAGCCATCACACGCTAGCATCTTATGTTGCTGTGTGTCTATGCATGGTGCTCCTCAGGGCCCATATAGCCCCCAACCGCAGACAGACTGTGATACAAGGATGCCGGCAGCCCCGCCAGACGTCGGTCACTTCAGTGAAGTGTGCCGGCTGAGCTGCCATTCTTTCAGGCTCACTCTTAATTCTACCATGAAATGAATGCTTGCCTTTATAGCTATTGGAACTAAGAGAAGCTGTGTACCATTTCATCTACGTTTCATGAGTTAATAGGATAAGGTAAATCTGTTTAATCATAATTATTGTGATATCAGTGGTTTATTCTCACTAGCATGTTGCAACCAGCTGTGAACTGTCACAAGTATTTTATTACTAATAGCATTTAAAGTACCAAAACGTGTGAATTTAAATTTTAAAAAATTAGAGTGGATCGAAGTTTATCTATTGAGCAGGAGAGAAAGAGCTGGTGGTATTAACCACTTAGCAAGATGGGACTTAAATATGTCACATATAATTGTCAGCCTATCTTGTTTGTGCCACTACTCAGAAACCCTCAGTGTGCCCTTAGTAGCTGTGTTCATTCAAATTACACTTCACATCCTTGCAGAATATATATTTGGGGTTTGCCAGCATCCAGGTGTGTCCAGGGGAGTGCTGTAATATTATATAATACATTTATGGCTGTGGCCTTTGGGGGTGCAGTGCCTGAGCTTGCTATTCAGTGCTTGTGACCTCGAGAAAAGTACTCAGGCCTTCCGAATCCTGGCTTTTGATCTATAAAATGGGAATAGCAAAAGGGTTTACCTCACAGGAAAATTTGTTGTAAGAATTAAGCAGGGCCGGCCATGTGGCACATTGGTTAAGAGTTGGCTTGGGACACCAGCTCTGAACAGCAGGGTTCTCGGTTCGGATCCCACATGAGGGCCAGTGACACTGCGCCCTCTACAGCTAAGATGGTGAACAACAGCTTGACCTGGAGCTGGGCTGTCGTGAGTCGCTGGCAATGGCGTAGGCTGCAGTGGAGCTGCAGTGGGCTGCTGTAAAGCTACTGTGAGTGGCTGGCAGCTGGCATGAGCAGCCGGCAGCCAGCATGAGCTGCCAAGAGCCGCCATGAGCGACCATCCAGTGACTGCCTCAGCCGGGAAGAGCGTAATGATAATACCAACATGGTCCAGCAAAGCGACGTCCTCCACAACTAGACTGAAGAACAAAAGGACAGCAACTTGTCTGTTCTCTTTCCCCAATTCCCCAATAAAATCTTAAAAAAAAAAAAAAATGAAGTGAAACAATGTAAGGAACTGTTAGCACAGTGCCTGCCTCCTTCTCAGTGCTTAATAAATGTCCATGGGACAGAAAGCACCCTGGGCCAGGGTCTCTGAGCCCTCACTGCTGCCCGCAGCACAGAACGGCCCCTGTGAACATTCCTCAGAGGCCTTGGACGAAGCACACAGACGTCGGGTCTTGTGCTAACAGCTGCAAAGCGTTGAGCACTTGTTATATCAAGTAATTGTTTCATTTTGCTTAGTTATATGTGCATAGCACAATGTAATGATAGACTGGTGGTTTTCATGACAGCCAATTACTTGGCTTGACTGAGCCTCAGAATTGCCGGAGGTGCATTTGTTTGGGTCCCATTTGAGTTGAGACACACTACATCACAATCTCTGGGGCTTCAGTATAAAATCCACTATTCTAATAAGTAAAGGAGGAGTTTATTTTTCTCTTTTTAAAAAAAAAAAGATGCTGCATCTTGTAGTACTGGAATGAGAAACTGGGAACAGTTATTAAATATACTTGGTTCATTGAGCACTTATCACATGCCGGGTGTTCCGTAGAATCTGAGAGGTCCTGAGACTCATGAAATGTGGTTCTTTTCTCTGCAGCTTACATTTAGAAGAATGTTTAATGAGTGTTTCCCAATTCCTTTATTGAAAAACTGATGTCAACATTGGCATTAATACTCAACAAAACAAAATCTGCGAGTTATATTTTTAGTGTGCTGTTGATTCATTTAACAAATATTATTTGTTTTATCCCTCCATATGCTGGGCATTATGCTAGATAGGTACTGGAGTAACTAACACACATCTTCTCTCCTTAAGGGATGGAAAGCCTTCCAGGTTCCAGGGCAGCACCAGTTAAAGGATCTATGCTGCAGCAGCTGCAGCCATCATGCCAACAAGGCGTAGGTTATGACTAGTGCTGAAAAGGGGTGTCAGGGTGTCCAAATCCTTATCCCAAAAGGACATCATACTAAGGAGAGAGAGAGAGAGAGACAGAGAGAGAGAAAGAAGGGAAGAGCAGACCCTCATTGGATGAGGGTCTTCCATGCGGAGCCTGGCAGCTTGGCAGGGCTGTTCTCCCTCCACAGGGCCATGCTGCTTCTATTCCAGCAAGTTCTCTTTCTGATATTAATAGTTGTCCATAGGATTGTTCAGCAGGGGTGACCTAGGAAGTTATTTAAACAGCATCCAGTTCATATTTATTTTTTAAATAAAGGTGTCCCAGACATGAACAGAGTAAGCTTGACTCTTAATGTCTTTTATAAAAGATTCTTAACACAAGTGAAAATGAATACAATCCCTCCCTTAGGATCTCCTTAGCATTAAAGGAATGGAAGTAACATAACATCGGTCCATCTTGTGGATAGAAGGATGGTTTTGCCCTGGAGCGATACTGTGTTCTGCCATGTGAACTTCAGCCTTTAACCTGCCGTTGTGGGGACTGCCGGGTGCCCCCCGGGGCAGTGGCGCTCTGACCCTCTCATTTCTCCTTGAGGTGTGCGAAGCATGAACAGCACTGACATCCAGTGGTCGGCCATCCTGAGCTGGGGATATGCCGATAACATTCTCCGACTGAAGAGTAAACAGAGCGAGCCTCCTATCAACTTCATACAGAGTTCACAACAGTATCAGGTAAACGTTTTTATGAAGTACTTGATAATAATAATAATTAAATATAATGCTTTGAATAGGAGTCAGACTGATAGTAGCCGGTCTTTAAGTTCCAGTGATGAGCCCTGTCAGGAAGCGGGTGATGCTGGATGTGTGTTTTGTTTACATGCTTACAGACATCCTGACTACCGCTGTGCTGCCAGAGTCCCCAGAATTGTCTCCCACCCAGTATCTCTTTGAGACAATATAATAATCTCCTACTTGGCATCAGTTAATGGCACAGTGTTTGAACAAAATCAGCGTTGCTTGCTTCCCAGTGTTCACCTGCCTTGTCACTATGTCATTTCCTGTAACCAGAGTGTTATCTTCTGTGCCTGGTTTTTCCTAAACAGACTGGGTATTTAGGCATCCCTGGGCCTCACTGAACCCAGTGATCTGTGGTGGTGTCCCGGCTTTGTTATGTACTGGGTCACCTTTACAAATAACTTCACCTTCCCAAACTCCAGTCTCTTTCGTCCTCCATGAAGCTGGGATAGCGGTACTATAACTACTCTCCGATAAAGCTATTGTAAAAATGTTTCCAACGTTTGTGAAAGTCACTTTGTAGACTATCAAACACTATATTTATACTGCCAGAACTTACTAAATTGTATATTGAACCTTCTCTCTTTGATTGTCTCTCCATGGGAAGTTGTTTTACCATTTTCAGACTTCCATTACCTCCGTAACACCTGCTGCCTGTTTGTGTGCCTAACAATTATCGCCATTCCCTGAGCACATTAGAAATGGAGTAAGGCACTTTTGGAGAAATATTGACAGTGAAAAAAAGGAGAACAGTGACTTGTGCTTAACCCTCAATATACCTGAAAAAAAGTCATCGCCTTTTGTTATCTGGCTTACCAGTAAACTAACAAAAGTAAGAAGAAAGGGCAGTGAAAAGCAACCTTATTAGAAATTTAAATAAAAATTAAACATTGCAAAATTATTGCTGTCATGTAAAGTCTGGCACACAAACATCATTAAAGATGGAAGAATACCCTCATAAGTCCTTTTAGCCAATGGGATGATCTGGATTCTTTTAGCAAAATACTGTGTAATAAAGTACTTCCAGTCAAATGACTCACTGGATGAGAAAACCGTATTTCATTTTCATCCTTAGAAATACATTGTTCATGCATTAGTTCTTCAGTTGGAGAAAATTCATCTTGGATATTAGCATATGAAGACTCACACTCTGACCAACTTCATCATCATCATTAGAGATTAGAGTCCTGCTGTCTCTGTGTCTTCATCTTCTGATTGATTACATAATTGTGAAATGTATTCCTATGTCAGTTTTCTCTCCTATTATTGGTAGAAAATGGAAAATTCCCAGCTGTGTTCAATGAAAGCTAAAAGCAGGCTTCAGAAATGGTGGCTCCAGTCTTCTTTTGTAATTTCTTGAAAGATGATAGCATTCTCTAGACAATGCAATAAGGAAACCAAAAGATGACAATTTATTTCACATATTACATTATCCTTCTGGGAGATCCTTCATTCTTTCATTTTCTTATTTTGTTTGTTTTGTTTTAGCCAAGTTGGGAATAATTGATGAGTAGTGATCGAATAATTCCTAGAGTGATGAAATTGCAGAATATTTCAAGATAAAGGAAAAATAAGACTATTAAAATCCTGTAATGTAACTTAGGTTTATAAAAGGTTTCAGTAGACCTATATGGTAATTGAAAGACAGAATGAATTTTATTCTCTATATAAATAAGTACATGTTCTCTGGAAGACCTCTAAGAAAGAATACTCGTAAAAGTTATGAAATATCAATCCTTACAAATAGTTAGAACTATTCAAGAAACTCAAAAAATAAAATTGGATTGAGTGGATGGACTCTGATGATACATAGAGATTAAGAAGAGCCAGGGGGGAAAAAAAAGTCACTTTTTTAAGGTCGCTGACACCTGAACACACTTGTAGGCCCCGGGGAAGAAGCCCACAAAAGACAGTTTGGAATTCTGAGAGGACAAGCATCCTGAGCAACGTTGGGGTAGGCGGGGCTTCCTCCACTAAATCAGGAGGAGGCATGGGGACCTTTTGAGGCACAAAGGAGGGAGGAGGTGCTGCCTGTGGCTGATGACCTCTGTCGTCTTAGTGAAGTGAAGCGTGAGGGTATTGCCGACAGTGGGAGTGGGGACTAGAGGAGGGGTGCGTGGGAGCAGACCAGGGGGCACGGCTGCTGTGGACATGGCCCTGGGGGTCAGCTGGTGCCCAGAGGAAGACTTGAACCTGGAATAGTGCCTCATGGTTAGGACGGAAGGGTTTAAAATCCCAGATTTTTGTCTCCACGGTTACCTTTCCTCCTCCTATTGTTTAGCAGTCTTTAGAGTTGTTAAAAGTAATACCTCTATTTATATGTACCCTGTTTCCCCACCAAAAACAGAAAAAAGGACATAAAAGTAAAAATCAAGTAAACATGTGAAACACATACACAGATCACACACATTGAACCTTGGATCTGATCAATCCTGGATCATTTCGTTTAATTTCTGGGGAACAAATGGTGATGTGTGTGTGTGTGTGTGTGTGTGTGTGTGTGTGTGTGTGTGTTGTGTGTACAGAAAAATCTAAAATCATAGACAATGCGTTGTGATACAATTTCAGGCATCTGGCTTAAAGTTACAGGATATGATTATATCTTTGCACCATTCCAGTCCTTTCAAGTAAAATGTTTACCTTACATTTTGTGACCATATATTCTTTAAATAGTTGTCAGAAAAGTAGAAGCATTTGTAACCATGATAATCTTTGATTTCTCCTTTTCCAAAGGTGACTAGCTGTGCGTGGGTCCCTGACAGTTGCCAGCTGTTTACTGGGAGCAAATGCGGTGTCATCACAGCCTATACAAACAGGTTTACAAGCAGCACGGTAGGTCCCGGGGTCATTCTGTGGGTCGTTTGGGATTTTCATATCAGTGAAGGGAAGAAAACTTTTATGAAGTATAATTCATTTTATATGAGGTTCATTTAAAATTTTATACTTTATCTTTTATACTTTAACCTTTTCTTTACATAAGCTCTTAAAATGTAAAAGGTCACATATCTAACTTAGGCTTGTTAAGATCACGAAAAATTTTGAAAGTAATTATGAAGGTCTTATTTTTTGGGGGTCACAGTGTTTTGAGTTATGATCTGTTTTGCACTTAGGCTTTTTCGTGACATCCTGCTGCTTTCTTGCCCGTATTCTCCATGTCGCCCTGAGTGCTCAGACGTGTATCCCCAGGTTCTATAACACTTGAAGCTTAAAAACCCAATGGCTATCCTCTCTGGATAGATTAAATAACAGCAAAACCCACATCAGCCATCT
>NW_017731517.1:2189563-2193405 GCF_001890085.2 Hipposideros armiger | reverse complement strand
GGAGGTGGGAAGTGCTGTATGTCTAATCCTGTGGTTGGTTTTTCTGGGGACCAGCGCCCATCCTGAAGCTTCTAGGGCCCCACCCCATAGGAGTCATCTCAGTAGCACACAAAAGACAGTAAATTTCAAGGGCTTTAGGAGCTCTGAGACCTGGGACAAAGATCAATGTTTATCTTTGTGTTATACCACAGACGTCTCCTGGAGTTTTATTGTTTTTACAAAATGTTCATTCATTCTTGTATTCAAGAAAAGTAATGTCTTTAATCATGCTTAAAGATTTCAGATGTGAAGTATTTTCCAGTCTTGGCCTCAGTCATAAAATGTCCTGAAAACATTTTTATTTCCTAATCAGCGTAGCTAAGGGGAAAGATCTGAAATGCTCGACTTTGGTGATACAGAGTGTGGGCAGATGACTGATGACTTTGCTAATTGTTCTTCCTTGATTTATACATTAGCAGCGTTTAGTATATCACGTCAAGAGGGAATCCGAGGGAATAATAGAATGATTCTTTATACAGAGTTCTCTACTTTCTTGTTTTGGCAACGTTTTTGGAGGTTAGGACTGATCCTGAGAGAGCTGAATTTTATAAAGTTAATTACTTTCCTGCTGCCAGTAGTGATTTATATCTGTGCTCTTACATCAGCTAGTCACATGGGAGCAAGACGCAAAATTACTTTTGCTGCAATTACCAACCCACTGGTAGCCATGCAGGTGTCCCCAGGCAGTGCCAGTACAGTAATGGCTAGAAGTCACGAAGAACATTTGATTTAGAGAGAACATAATAAAATAATGATTTTTTTAAAAGAGGCCAAATTTATGTTTAGTGACCAAGACTTCCTGGAACTCATGCTCATATTCTTACAGTCCAGGAAGGGAAGAAAGTTATCAGTTTTAGCCTGCCAAAAATCTTGACCCTTTAGTGAGTACCATCTAAGTAACTTTAAAATCAAGATTAAAAATAAATATGTATGCATATATTATATTGTCATATTAGTGTATATTGTATTTGCGTATGTGTATACATACATGTGTGTGTGTATATATATATACACACACACACACACAGACACACACACACACACACACACACACATTCTCACAAATTCCTGAATTGAGGCTGAAGTTACGTGGCAAGCTCATCCTCCTGACCGGAATTCCCTAGTGGCTATTCTGGGATGTGGTTTTTTATAATGATAAGATGTGAAATTTATTAAACTAGGTAAATACTATACTAGATGGTTTCTGTATTTTTTTTAATCATTCTGTCACTGGGTCAAAATACATGCCTTTTAACTAGGATTCATAGCCTGGCCATGTGTTGCCAGTGGCATGATAAAGTTCATAGTCTAAGATTCAGGGTAGGCGATGGCTCTCCAATTGATTTTAATTTCAGTGAAGATGTATAGGAAGAATAGAGGTTTGTTGTTGCTGTTGTTGTTCAGGAAAGCCCANTCTTAAAGAGCTGACAGGCTAGTAAAGAACTCGCAGGCCAGGGCGGTAAATAAGCAGGGTGGCAGCTTTCGCTTTGAGGGCATTTGTTAGTCCTGAACTATGACTCTGGCCTTTGGACAGCTCCTGTGAGATGAATAGAAATAACCCCAGGGACTGAGCAAGCTGGGACGCCCCCAGGAGGCCCTTCTCCAAAGGCTGGTCCCTGAAGGGCAACGCCCTGAGAGTGAGGATGAGCCTGTCAGACGGGACCAGCTCTTGTGGGAATGCCCTGGGTTGGAATGCCCTGCGTGGTCCAGGATCCTGGAGACTGGACTTTGGGTGTCCTCAGACTGGGGTGGTCCAGGTCATCCTGGAGAAACAAGGAAGATACTCTAAGTCTATTCCACAAGTAGGGGACTTCCTGTCGATACAAGTAATTATTTAATGTAGTAACAAATACACAAAACAAGGCGTACACACTTACAGATAAAATGAGCATGTGAAAAAGTCGATTATAATAAGAAAAATACAATTTAAAGCAACCTTGATTTCCATTTAAAACTTGGGACATTTTCAAAGATTTAGAATGAGAGAGGCAAGGCACAAACTAAGATGCTTTAGAGCTGAAGCAGAGAAGGAAGAGGCCCAGGGCTTTGGGGAAGGTAATTCATGGGTCCCAGGTATCCTGAAACATGATCGGAAACGGTCTGGGTGCATTGCCATGGCCCTGTGACTCCTGGCCCTGTGTGTGCGTGGGGGGGGGGGGGGTCGCAGTGAGAAGAGAGCCAGCAGGGCCCAGATCCAGGACTCTTACCCTATAAAAGCCCACATGGTGGCTGTGCTCGTGTTCAGTCAAAGGTCACATGCCTTAGGTAAGCAGCAGCAACTGCTCCACAGCTCAGGCAGTTGTTCCAAGGAAGAACATGAGCTGCTATTGTCTCATCATTTGATTAAGTGTAAAATGTATTTTTATGTGAATAAAGCACTGGACTAGATAGCTCTTAAAATAGATGAGCTGCAGCTAATATATCAACACAGATATGTTTCAAAAACAATGGTGAACAAAAAAGCAAGATGCAGAAGATCCTAAAGAATAATACCACATAAATAACATTTACCAATGTGGAAAACAATACAATATGTCATTTATGGTTATAGTAACATAGGAGAACATATGTTCTACATACATGGGAAACAAAAATACAAAATACAAGACAGTCGTAACTTCTGACAAGGGAGAGAAATAGAATAGTGCACACAATATGTAATGTTTAATGTTTTCTTTATTTTAAAAGTAGACTGATCATATAAAATGTTAGGATTAGTTTAACTGAATAGTCAGTATATAGTTTTTTTATTAGATTTATTATTTGTACTTTTCTATATTCTTCGAAGTAAAAGTATTGAAATAGTTGATGACAATAAACCTCTAGCCTAATGAAAAGAGTAGTGAAACCTTGTGTGGACGTCTGGCATCAGTGAGCCAGTGTGGACCTTGGAACATGAGTTTGCAACCTTCGATTTAGAAAAGGAATCCGTAACTATGGACCAGTCATGGCGGTATTAGTATATGTCACCATTGGTGACATCATGAATTGGTGCAACACTGTCAAGAACTATAAAATTATCAGTATTCACTGACCCATTGGTAGGATCCTGGAAATGTATTCTAAAAAAATTCAATAGAGAAATAAAAGTTTTATACATGAAGGATTTAATTACAGCATTTATAATTTTTAAAAATTTGAAACAACTTTAAATGTCTATCAATAAATGATGCTCAAGTAAATTATGGTATACCAACTGTATAGAATATCATAAATTGTTTTAAAAATTGTTTTGAAGACAGTGTCAAAAGCAGAAAATGCTTATGGGAGAGAATGTGTAAAATACAAAATAGAAAATTATTTGTATAGCAGTAGTTACAATTATAAAAATACATGTGTACTTGGACAAAGACTGGACAAGAATAGATAAAAATGAAAAGCATATTGTTGAAATTATGGGCAATTAAAAAAAATTAATGTTTAGTTTTACTCTTTAGAAGTTGAACTGAATTGGATTGAAAAACGCAATGTTTGAGAAGAATGTTTGAGTCACTTTGGTTGTTTTTATTTTGGAGATAAATACTAGCCTACCTTTTGTCATTCTTTTTGTCTTACACTTTACTTACATGTTTAATTTCAGTCTTCAGAGATAGAAATGGAATCTCAGGTCCATCTCTATGGGCACACGGAAGAGATCACCAGCTTGTTTGTCTGCAAACCATACAGTGTAATGATAAGTGTGAGCAGAGATGGAACCTGCATCATATGGGACTTAAACAGGTACCAAGGAAGATCTCCAACTCCAATAGCTATTTTTAATGTTTCGGTTCTTACTGTATGAAACGGCTGCACTAAAATAATAT
>NW_017731517.1:2175636-2184338 GCF_001890085.2 Hipposideros armiger | reverse complement strand
TGGGGGACTAGAAAACGGAATTGTGAGGTGAGACGAGTTCCGATTCTCTTTGTTTGCTTTTGTTCCTAAGGACACGGCAGTTTCAAAACTAAGTTTTTACTATCCGGACATATCATATTTAATATTTAGAGATTTAAAATCACCTTCAGGTATAGGTTCTTCAGTCATCTGTTTTATTTCTAAATAACAAAGACAGCTTTAGTGTCGTTTTGAAATTTTATATTATTTGTTAACTATGAAAGATTAACATTATGAAAATATACAAAGTTAGGCTTTCTTACTCTCACACCCACCCCCTGCAGACTTCTCCAAAATAGCTACTGTTAATCATTGATTGTGTTTCCTTCCAGATGATTTTTAACAAATAAACAAACATGTAGGTTTTCCTTGTGAAGGAAGTTTGTTTTTATAATTAGATGATGACTTTTTTTCCCTTTAGGTTATGGAGTACGTGGGACCTAAAGCCGGTGCGGGAAATCACATTTCCCAAATCAAACAAGCCCATTGTCAGGTAAACGCCTCTCCCATCTTTATAGTATACTCTGTGATGTATTTTTGTTAGAGAGACATGAAGGCACACAGACCTAAAGAAATACGTGATCAGAGTCACTGTCCACAGCTGATGTTTATCTAACACTAGGCTGTCCAACCCAGTGGCCAAAGGAGGCCAGTTCTTGTCTCTCTGGAGCTTAAATCCTGAGTCTGGAGCTGAGTCTAACAGACAGGCATGCTGGGAAACTCCCTGGAGAGGGCCTCTTCATTAGAGAAGCAATATTTTTTCTTGTCTTTATTGAAAATACCAATGGTGATTGATAGCCACAGGAGCGTGCCTGACAAGACTGATAAACAACCAGTTACCTTCCGCTCCATTAACAAGTTTGACTTTCAAAACTCAATGGGATGTAAGTGATTCAAATTCTACATTTATTTTCAATGCACGAGATTTAAAGTTCGATGAACCTAAATTAATAGCTTATTGTTCCATTTTTACCCCTTCCTCTTTCAGGGAAATAAAATACCTCCATAAGTAATCAGCATTTATTTCTATAAAGAGAATATGTAGTACTGTTACATTTTTTTAAAGCTTCCTGTACTCAAGTATTTGTTGTTTAAGTGATAAAGCATAAACAAGGAGGAACAAGAAAATATACAGAGAAGGAATGGCATGCACTGACCTCTGGGATCCTGATTTTATTCTCTAGCATGAGCTTCACAAAACTATGTGAGGTTTACAGTCAAAACCAGTGAGCCGTAGGCACTCATTTTGTTTGTCTCTCCGCTCCAGTAAAGATACTGTAACTTCTTTATACTAATTTCTATATGACCACCAATATGTAATACAGCTTTAAGAGAGATAATGTACAAATGGGATTTCTTTTCACAGCCTTACATTTTCCTCCGATGGCCACCATCTGTACACAGCAAACAGTGAAGGGACCGTGATTGCCTGGTGTCGGAAGGACCAGCAGCGCTTGAAACAGCCCATGTTCTACTCCTTCCTGAGCAGCTATGCGGCCGGATGAAGAAGAGAACGGTGCGTTCTCCACACACTTGAACTCCACAAACTAGACTTGTTCACTTCACCGGTGTTAGGAGGTTGAACATGAAGAAACGGATGACCAAACAAACCATCCAAATAATTATAAAATCTATTCTCTGTACAAAACTCTGCAGCTTCACAAGGTCCTTAGAGGAAGGTTTTGTTCTAAGTTAGTGAGGATTGGTGGAGGGTTGTGTCAGCATGCACTAACCAACAAGACTGAAGTCTGATACAGGAAGCTCAAATCATATTCTTAAAGGTTTTCTTTCTACAAGGGCGT
Organism: Hipposideros armiger; assembly: GCF_001890085.2. Lineage (NCBI taxonomy): Eukaryota > Metazoa > Chordata > Mammalia > Chiroptera > Hipposideridae > Hipposideros > Hipposideros armiger. The sequence goes on along the minus strand of NW_017731517.1, from coordinate 2,182,518 downwards.
TCTAAAAAAAAGTTAGGGTCTCTCCTTTTTCTATTATTCCAAAAGGGCCAGTAGAATTTAAATTGATTAGCTAATTGTTTATATAAAATACTTTAAAAAATTATATTTAAAAAGTTTTATACTGAGATAACACCCCCCAACCCCCCAAAAAATGAAAGAAAAGGATAAAGAATTCTGAACTTAGTAATTGCTTTCTTTGAGAAGTAAATTGTTCAGTAGGTACGTCTGCACCAAGCATTTTATGGAATATCTAAATACTAAAAACAAACTACTGTTGAACCTCAATGTTAAAAGGCATTTTCTGCCAGTTGCCTCCTTAGCTCAAAGAAGAACCAGAATTTTTTGACAGCCACAAACAAGAACACGGGTATCTTTGATCTCAGACACGTTCTGTTCCTTCGTAAAAATTCTACTGAAAATCCATAACACTAGATACTGACTATCCTTAGTTGTGTCATTAAGATTTAAAAAGTGATAATTCTTTTAATATCTGCCATTCATGGGGCATTGAAAAGTTACGTTTCCAGTAGAAAGCCTCCACTATGCAAAAAGTTTGCACAGACATTACTAATCCAGTCCAGATGAGTCATGTAATCCACTGTGCAGGAAGTTTTCTTCCCCAAAACAGGAGAAAAGATGACCGCTTACCTTGTTTTAAACACTAGGTGGAATAATTCCTTTAGGAAACAGTCATCACTCTGTTTCTACTAACCTGAGAATTCAAGGAACAATAGAAAAATCTAAGTGTACCCCACAGCAAACTTCCCCACGTGAAAACAGAATCCCTGAAACTCTTGGAATAGTCTATCTCTTCCATGGTGTTACAGCTATATTTTCACTTGGGGTGCTGCTATATTGGCTTTGAAAACACTGTAAAATAAGCTCAGTAATATGTTACCAAGGCATAAAAATATGTATTCCTGCCTGAGAATAACTCGCGTGTTTGTTACAGAAATTTGACTCATATGGTGTTTACAGAACTACTTTTGTAACTTCCAAACTTTCTAAAATATTCTGCTTAAAAACTGTATGAAATACAGTTTCCAAGTCTCTGCCGTCTAGACCAATACAAGAGACAGCGCGTGGCCGCGTGCGCTCATGACTTGAAACCGCTTCCGGCGTCACAATGCCGCGCTGGCTGCATTCGGGTCATGTCCGCACAGACCAGGCGTCTGTTCCCAGTTCCACATAGGCGCAGAGATGAGAATATTCCTATTCACGTTGAAGTGATTTGCTTTGTTTAAAAAAAAAGAATTGCAGCTTTGATGAATTCTAGGTTTCATTTTTCTACTGAGAACTTTAAATTTGACCCCTATTAGAATAGGGCTGCTCCTCAGTCTTTTTTTTTAAGGCTGAATTTCATCATTTATCTAACGAGGAAATATGCAAAATGACTGGTCTTGTTAAGAGTGCAATATTATATTTTTATGTAAAAATAAAAATTAATTTGGGGGGATTATTTATTCAGCATGAAACTTACTGTGTATGTTTGAAACACTCCATGGTGTGCATGTTCAGGCAAACATTTCTGTAAATTACCACTAGCTGTGTTTTCGTTGTACACACTGCCACTTCAAATGGGGAATAAATTTCATAAAAACAGATTTAAAGGCCTGTTCTTTATGCACTTTAAATATTGTGCCCAGATCTCAAATTGTTGGCTTTTATTTTTTGTAACCCACATAGGTTCTCTCTTTATCTCCCCTATAAATTTACGTCACTAGTAAAGGACAAGTTTCATTTCTTAATTATGGTCTTTATGACAAATTTTATATTTCAAACTTTACTACCCTTAAATAGAGTTTAGTCAGCCCCAAGGTCAAACCACTCATTTTAAAGAACAGAACAGGCCAGCCGAGTGGGTCAGTTGGTTAAGAGTTAGCTTAAGAGCGTGAGCTCTGAGCAACAGGGTCGCCGGTTGGATTCCCACATGGACCAGTGACGCTGCGCCTGAGCTGAGCTGCTGCTGAGCTGCCAACAGGTGGCAGGATGGCTCATCTGGTGAGAGCACGTGCTCCTAACAAGACTGCCTGTTTGATGGTGGGCTACACCCACCCGCAACTAAGACTAAACTCAGCACCTTGATTTGAGCTGCTGCCCAGATGGCCCAGTAGATAAAGCATGTGCTCTTAACAATAAGGCTGCTGGTTCGACTCCCACATGAGATCATGGCTATGCCCACCCGCAACTAAGATTGAACACAGCACCTTGAGCTTAGAGGCCACAAGCTGCTGATGTGTAGCCAGATGGCAACTGGCGCCCTCCACAACTAAGATTGAAGAACAACAACTTGACTGGTCCCCTTCCCCATTTCCCCAACACTGTTCCCCTCCCCCAATTCCCCAATTTAAAAAAAATAAAGAACAGAGCACCGTCCCCCATATCTGTGTGGAGCCCCCACTGTGTGGCAGGTGCTCCACTGACTCCTGAGGTAGTGCAGGCTGGTGTCGAAACCTGCTATAACAACATACAATGTGTGTGGTTACAGAGTGTGGTTAAGCGCTGCGAAGGGGGAGCATAGGATAACGGGAAGAATTCAATTGAGATTAAGAGAGTCCATTTTAAACTCCACAATAAATAAAGCAGCTACATCTGCCGATACGAAAGACATACACTTGAATGTACACTGAGCTGGGAAGGAGGTGCCACTAATTTTATTGTGTTGTAGGACCTGAACAGAGAAATATATCCTGCCGCTTTGGGGACACTGGGTAGCAACTCAGCTATTTGAGAGAAATTAAATAATACGATATGTCCCTTGAGGCCAAAATGATTAGAAGATCACTTGAGAAGAGGCTACAATATTCTTGCTCCAGTGCTGAGTTTATTCTCCCATGAACAAAGTTAATGAGAGAGAAGTTTAGAAAAGACTGTTTTCTGGCAAAGTTTGGCTCATTTTCAGTGTGAATTAAAGCGATCTTACCAAACAGAATAAACAAAGAAAAGCACACCAAGTCACCTCGTAATCATAGTGGGAAAACCAATGGTAAAGAGAAAATCTTATAAGCAGACATAGAAAAAGAGATACATTATATGCCAAGAAACCCGGGTAATAATACTTCAGACCTCTTAGAAACTGCAAGCGCAATAAATTGACACCTTTATACTGCTTCAAACTGTCACCCTTATAAAAAAATCCCTAAAAAATGAAGGCAAACAAAAGCTGAGACAATTCACCCACAGATCTACATTACAAGAAATGGTGAAAGATATTTTCCAGACAGGAGGAAATGATACCAAATAGAAATTTGGATCTTCACCAATTAATGTGCCATATCAGAAATGGTTAAGTATAAAAGACTTTTGGTATTGGCAGAAAAACAGACACACAGACCAATGGAACAGAATTGAGTGCCCAAAAATAAACCCACACATATAGAGGTAACTAATTTATGGCAAATAAGCCAAGAATATACAATGGAAAAAGGAAAACCTCTTCAGTAAATGGTGTTGGGAAAACTGGACAGCTATACGCAAAAGAATGAAACTATACTATCTTATACCATACCAAACAATTAACTCAAAATGGATTAAAGACTTGAATATAAGACCTGAAACAATAAAATAGAAGAAAACATAGGCAGTAAGCTTCTGGACATTGATCTCTGGTGTTTTTGTGAACTTGACTCCAAAAACAAGGGAAACAAAAATAAATGCATGGTACTACATCAAACTAAAAAAGCTTCTGTACAACAAAGGAAACTAGCAATGAAACAAAAAGGCAAGGCAACCAACCAAATGGAAGATGTTTGCAAATGAGATTTCCAAAAAGGGGCTAATATCCAAAATATATACAGAACTCATTCAACTCAACAAAAACAAAAAAAAACAGTTGTTGGATGGGCAGAGGGTCTGAATAGAAATTTTTCCAAGAAAGACATGCAGATGGCCAACAGGGATATGAAAAGATGTTCAACGGTGCTGGTTATCAGGGAAATGCAAATCAAAACCATGGTGAGGCATTGCCTCACACCTGCTAAGTGGCTGTTATTAAGGAGGGAAATAACAAGTGTTGGTGAGGATGTGGAGGGGAGACCCTCGTGCACTGTTGGTGGGGTTGTAGATTGGTGCAGCCACTATGGAAAACAGTAGGGGGAGTATCCTCAAAAAATTAAGAATAGAGCTACCACTATATGACCCAGCAATTCCTCTTCTGGGTATTTACCAGAAGAATATGAAAACGCTAATTCAAAAAGATATCTGTAGGGCCGGCCGAGTGGCGCGATGGTTAAGAACTCGCTTGGGATGCCAGAGGGCCCCGGTTCGGATCCCACACATGAGGGCCAGTGACACTGCCCTCCACAGCTAAGATGCTGAACAACAGCTCAACCTGGAGCTGGGCTGCCATGAGTNTAACCTCTGTTCTACTTTCTGTCTCTATGAATTTGCCTGTTCGAGGTAGTTTATATTAATAGAAGTGGAACCATACAGCATTCGTCCTTTTGTGACCAGCTTATTTCACTCAGCGTGTTTTCAAGGTTCATCCACGTTGCCGCGTAGGTCAGAACTTCTTTACTTTTTATGGCTGAATAACATTCCATTGTGTAGATAGATAGACCACGTTTGTTTATCCATTTATCTGTTGATGGACATTGGGGTTGTTTCCACCTTTTGGCTATTGAGAATAATGCTGAAACACACTAGGCATTTTGGTTTGTGATATTCGAAGGTCTTTAGCATATCTTTAAATAAAGGAGTATTTCCAGTATTTGTTTCTTTGCTATAAAATCTGAAATTTTTTCATTGCCTTCATAAGGAGAAACATAAATTCTCTACTTTTATGTTAGTTCTAATGGAGAAATAAAATTAAGTGTAGAAACACTATGTCACCCAAACATTATCAACATGAGACTATTTCTGCAAAGAAGACTGGACCCAGCCTCAGGAGCCTCCAATCCACCAGCCATTTACAGTGGTTGATAAGCAATGATTGCCTCCTCTCCTCCCTGGAAAACCACAAAAAGTTTGGTTACTTAGGGTCTTTAAAAAGAAAAAATTAGTTCAATAAAACATTGATTTATAAGATTCAGTGCCACTCTGAAGAATCAGCTTTTTTTTTTTTTAAGAATTAGTTTTTAACTCGGCTAACTTTTACCATTGCTATTTTTTTCTTCAGAAGTCACATGAGTCACTTCTAGATGATTTCAGAGAGTATTGTCTTCTCTTTTTGGAGATTGCTTAGCTTTCTAGATACTTGCAAATTCAGATTTGGTAGTTCATATGCTGAAATATTAATTTACCTAGTTGATTAATTTACCTAGTTGCTCTCTGTCGCAGATTAATTTTTTACTTTTGTCACTGGTCATTGTCTCTAGATAAATATGCAAAGCTCCGTGTGACTTACAGCATAGTAATTTCCTTTGTACAGTCTTCAGTCAGGAGCTGCCTATCCACTTCATCGCTAAAATGGGCTTGGCCCCAGCAATGCCCTCTGGGACCCAGGGTGCTGGGCTCTGAGACGCCCACACCCTGGTGACCTGCAGGTGGTTTTGGCGTTTCAGCTGGCGGAGGCAGTGACCTCAGGCTCTGGACAGTGAACGGAGACCTCGTGGGACATGTCCACTGCAGAGAGATCATTTGCTCTGTTGCTTTCTCGAACCAGCCGGAGGGAGTATCCATCAATGTGATTGCTGGGGGACTAGAAAACGGAATTGTGAGGTGAGACGAGTTCCGATTCTCTTTGTTTGCTTTTGTTCCTAAGGACACGGCAGTTTCAAAACTAAGTTTTTACTATCCGGACATATCATATTTAATATTTAGAGATTTAAAATCACCTTCAGGTATAGGTTCTTCAGTCATCTGTTTTATTTCTAAATAACAAAGACAGCTTTAGTGTCGTTTTGAAATTTTATATTATTTGTTAACTATGAAAGATTAACATTATGAAAATATACAAAGTTAGGCTTTCTTACTCTCACACCCACCCCCTGCAGACTTCTCCAAAATAGCTACTGTTAATCATTGATTGTGTTTCCTTCCAGATGATTTTTAACAAATAAACAAACATGTAGGTTTTCCTTGTGAAGGAAGTTTGTTTTTATAATTAGATGATGACTTTTTTTCCCTTTAGGTTATGGAGTACGTGGGACCTAAAGCCGGTGCGGGAAATCACATTTCCCAAATCAAACAAGCCCATTGTCAGGTAAACGCCTCTCCCATCTTTATAGTATACTCTGTGATGTATTTTTGTTAGAGAGACATGAAGGCACACAGACCTAAAGAAATACGTGATCAGAGTCACTGTCCACAGCTGATGTTTATCTAACACTAGGCTGTCCAACCCAGTGGCCAAAGGAGGCCAGTTCTTGTCTCTCTGGAGCTTAAATCCTGAGTCTGGAGCTGAGTCTAACAGACAGGCATGCTGGGAAACTCCCTGGAGAGGGCCTCTTCATTAGAGAAGCAATATTTTTTCTTGTCTTTATTGAAAATACCAATGGTGATTGATAGCCACAGGAGCGTGCCTGACAAGACTGATAAACAACCAGTTACCTTCCGCTCCATTAACAAGTTTGACTTTCAAAACTCAATGGGATGTAAGTGATTCAAATTCTACATTTATTTTCAATGCACGAGATTTAAAGTTCGATGAACCTAAATTAATAGCTTATTGTTCCATTTTTACCCCTTCCTCTTTCAGGGAAATAAAATACCTCCATAAGTAATCAGCATTTATTTCTATAAAGAGAATATGTAGTACTGTTACATTTTTTTAAAGCTTCCTGTACTCAAGTATTTGTTGTTTAAGTGATAAAGCATAAACAAGGAGGAACAAGAAAATATACAGAGAAGGAATGGCATGCACTGACCTCTGGGATCCTGATTTTATTCTCTAGCATGAGCTTCACAAAACTATGTGAGGTTTACAGTCAAAACCAGTGAGCC
>NW_017731517.1:2149722-2169766 GCF_001890085.2 Hipposideros armiger | reverse complement strand
GAACCATTGCCATTTGTGACAACACAAATGGCTCTTGAAAGTATTATGCCAGGTGAAATAGGTAGAAAAGGACAAACACCTTATGATCTCACTCATATGTGGAGTATAAAACAAAAAAGTAACGAACGAACTAACAAAACAAACTCATGGATACAGACAACAGAGTGGTGGTAGCTAGAGGGGGAGGAAAGTGGGGGAGGGCAAAATGGATAAAGGAGTACAAATATATGGTAACAGAAGGAAACTAGACTTTGGGTGGTGAGCATGCAAAGTCGACTATACAGATATGAATTATAGTATTGTACGCCTGAAATTTATACAATGTTTTTAAACACTGTTACCCCAGTTAAAAAAATAAATTAATAAAAATAAATGAGACTTTTTAAAATCATTTCAAAAGTTGTTAAAAGAACAATGAGAGCTTAAAGCAAAATAATGTGTTGTGGGGTTTATTATACACGTAAAAGGGAAATATGAAGAAAATAAAGGATGGAAGAGGGGGGATGGAAGCATACTGTAAAAATCTTATAAGTAGTGTCATACTATTTGAAGGCAGACTGTGGTAAGTTAAAGATGCATATTATAAACTTTTGAACTAGGAGAACGAGGGAGGATAGAAGCCAAAACTTGAGATAGAATTGAATACTAAACTATTCTGTTATTTCAAAAAGAGGCAGGAAAAAAATAAATGAAGAATAATAGCACAAATAAAAACAAATAGCGAGAGTGTAGATTTCAACCCAACATGATAATTACATAAGTAATGACCTAAACAGGCCCATTAAAAGGCAGGTAATGTGTCTAAGGTTGAATAAAAAAGCAAGACACAGCTCCATGCTGAACCGGTTTCTGCTCCCCGCGAACACCGAATACCGGGAGTGCGTTCCCGCCTCCTGGCCGCCGACCGGCTCTCACTCCGAGCGCTGGCGGCTGGGTGGCCCCGCACGTCCCGTCACGCAGCAACGGCGTCATTAGCCTTCCCGGGAAGTGTGAATATTTACAGGTAGTAAGCGCTTCTGCATGCACTGTTCCCGGGGTGAGGGGCTACATTATGTATTTCTCTGTGTCAGGTGCGAACTGCCGCGCCCAGCCTGGCGTGTCCCTGGCACGAGCCCCCAGGCGAGGATAAGGATACAGGAGCCTCAGATCCCGCAAGGACCCCTGTCACCATCCCCGCCTCTCCTCCCCCAGCCCTGGGCGGCGCGCGCTCCAGGCTGAGCGCTGGGAGGCCGGGGGGCGCGGGCCGAGCGCGGGTGGGGGGTGCCGTTTGGACGCTGATCGCCCACCCAGCTGGGAGCGTGGAGCTGGTGGGGGGTGTGGACAAAGGGTGGGAGGCGGGGCGCACGGAGCCCCGGCGCGGGAGCCCCGGTGACGCACCAGTGACGTAGGCGGCGGGCGGGATTTCCCGGCCCCTCCCGGGCGCCCGGGGAGACCCCGCTGCGTAGCGGGCGCGACCACCTCCGGCCTGGAAGCTCCCCAGAGCCGCGCGCAGGGGCTGAGCGGACAAGTACTCGGCGTCCGGCTGGCTTCGCTCCCACACGGGGCTGCCGACGCGGCCCGGAGACCCCCGGGCGCACGCGGAGCCCGCCCGCGCCCGCCCGCCCGCGCCCACTGGGACGATGCGGCGCGGCCTGGCCCCCCGCGCGCGCCGCGCTGGAGACAAAGCCCGCGCGTGAGCGGCGCTCGGTGAGTGGCGGCCGGGTCTGTGGGGACGGGCCAGCCCGGGCTCGGCGGGCTCGGGGCGCGGGACCGAAAGGAAGGGGGATTGGGCGGGAACGTCCGGGAGCCGGAGGACGGTCCCGGGACCCGAGTGGCAATGCCGCGCTCCGAGGACCGACCCGCCGGGGCCGGCACAGGTGAGCGGGCGGGTGCGCGGCACCTGGAACCCGGGGCCCTCGGCCGAGCGCACGTGCGGGCGGACCGCTGAGGGGGTTCTCCTGGGGGTCGCCCGTTCTCCGGCTGGAAGCGGCGAGGCTCCTGGGGACCCTTGTCCATATGTAGGTCACGGAGCGGCCGCTCGTGTCTCGGCTGGGATGTCCCCGTGGAACAGGACCGTCCTGGGAGGGGTGGGCTGGCCAGTTGGCCGTTTTGTTTGGGGGAAATGCTTTTGGCGAGCGCCTGCAGGAGGCTTCTTGATTCCCAGCCCCCCGTGACACCTGCCTGGAGAGCAGTTCCTGGAGCGACACGGCGAGGGTTTGTCCCCTCCCTATGGCGTCTGTCCCCGAGGCTGGTGCTGAAATGCGCCGCATTCGTGGCGCGCGCCAGGCGGCTTCTCTTTTAATATTTTAATTGCCTTCGTAATAATAACGAGAGGGCGAGGGGGGCAGAGGTGTGGCTAAAGAAGACGTCTTAATTTGGGAGGATTTGCTTATTTTTATGTATCCTGGGCTAGGGTGTTAGGAAATCCAAAAATATCAAAGTTTAATCAAGTGGTAAAGTGGATGGTGGACACCGACCCGGTCTCTCCCCTCCCAAACCCCCTTCTCCAGGTTTTCCTCACTTGCTATTCCCTCCCTGAGCTGTAAAAGGCTCGTCACAGCCAGAGGCCTGCTGGGCTGCGCTGGTGTCCCCATGAAAACGTGTCAGGCCTGCCATCCGCTCCTCAGTCCTCCTGTGATGCTCCCTCTCAGAGTGGGACCGGAAAATCCTGTGGCAAATGCCTTAAAGCGGCAGCGAAGGGACCTGGGCTCTGTGTGGCCTCTGGGTTCTTTGGGGAAAATCCTTTTCCTGAGATTTGCCCGCTGTGGGGAGGCGAACCATGGATCTGGCCCTGTTCCCTGCAGAGGCTACTGTGGGAGCAACAGAGGTGATGCATGGAAAGGCCTTTCCAGTCCTGAGAAATGAGCCGCTGTACCTGTAAACTGAATTATTTCCAAAGTGCGGGGCTGGCTCAGTTATCAGTCATGAGGAGAGGTGGACATAGCACTTAATCAATAGCCGGTGCTGGTGTACATACAGTGTGTATTGCATTGCGATGCTTTGCTAGTTTGACGAGTGTGGCCTCATCTGGGGTTATCAGGCTGAAATGACGAGGACAATAGACTTGCTGTTTGCTTCTCCGCTGACATGAGGCTCCAATCTTCAGCCTCCTTACAATTGCCTGAAGGAAGGCAGCTGAGAAACAGCACAGCTGAAGGGTCAGTCCCTCTTGGCCCATCGTTAGCTAGGCCATTGCCTTTGTCTATGGTGAAGAAACCAGGAAAAAGCTTTCCCCGTATTAATGTTACAGCTTTTAATGCCAAAGTCACAGTCCCTGAGGCCCACACATCTCTGTACATTCTTGGAAGTGGTAGAACATCAGGTGGGAACTGGAGGGGCAGGTCCCCCTTAGCTGTCTCGGGAGGATGGGGTAGGGCTTTAGTGACTATGTGTTATGCCGCCTCTCTCACACTCACACGCTACCGCTTCCTGAGGAAAGCAGCCAAATGACTGAGAAAAGACAGATCAGCCTCATTTATTTATAGCCACGTCTTACTATCACATTTTTCTTACTTTGTCTCATTTTTGTTCTACTTAAAGAGGAGGGAATGCCTGAAATGCAGTGCATCTCAGTAGACTTCCCTTTTTCTTCATGGAATTTTAAAACAGTGTCTTTAAGATAGTACCTGATTTGTTCTCAGAACGCCTATATGAACATATACTGTCTAATGTTGCAGCTTTTCCTTTTTAATTTGCTATTTTAATTCAATCTAGACATACATAGGCATAAAGAGACTTAGTATTCAGATACAGAGATTATTTTTTCAGTTTTTGTAAACCAGAAACTGAAATTTAATTTCTTTAATACACCAACAAAATTATAAAACATCCTTTCAACAGTAGCTAGCCAAGGTATTTTCATTGAAAATCAGAAGCTAAGCTGAGTGTCAGAAAAGGACAAACAGGGAGGTCCATTATAGTATGTAGACATTAGCATAATAATACGAGAAGATGTTTAACTAGGTGATTAAAAGCATCTGAAGAATAAAGCAAATATCTTAAATGATCAGAAATGAAAAGAAATGCAAATGAAATTTCCATTTGGGGAAGGAAGTAGAGGCAGAAAGTACTACTGAAGGAAAAAACGACTGCAGCGAGGACAGCAGGGACTTAGATGAGTTCAACACGCAGGCTGGAACATTCTGCACCACCTTGTCAGGCTTTAGTGTGGTCAGGCGGCAGCTGGTGTGCAGCCAGTGTTCCTCGTGGACCTGGGCACGCACCGTGGCACGTCTTGTGCAGGTGGGAGTGCGGGCGTACTGAAGGTGTAGTACTTGAGCAGTGGGCCCCGGGTGCTGAGCAGAGGTGAGGGCCCAGCCTGGGGGGACCAGATGGGGTGGGGGCCCAGAGGAGCCAGCACTGAAGGGGGTTGTTGTGCTTCAGCCCGAAGCACCATGTGGGTGGCCTCACAAATCCTCACACCACAGGTTTCTCTTTAGCAAAAAGTGATGGGGACCACAGGTGTCCTTTCTGTCCGGGAGTGTTTTGGCAGATCGTGCTGGCTTTAACCAAGGAAAAGCATATGCAACATGGGGGGTGAGGGCGAGTGAGATGGGAAGAGGAGAAGCACAGTGTGTGACCCACCCCAGGGGCTGTGCATGACCTCCTTCCCCAAAGGACAGGATGTGCTGCTCCTCTCAGATTTCTTAGGACGCTGCTTCCTGGTGGCTGGGATGGCCCTCCAGTGGGACATGTGCCATGAGGCTGAGGAAGATAGAAGGGGCAGAAGAAATGCTTTAGCATCCCTTGGGGCCCAACTTGTTGCTTCTCCCCACACAAAGGTGTGCACACTCGGGTAGCAACCCTCCATCCACTCACTGTACCTTCCTGCTTTTCTCGTTTATCCTGGTGTTCACATCCAGTTGACAGTTACGGGTTCTCCTCCACTCCTCTCTGCCTCACCACCATCAGAGGAGGGGCAGGGCGACAGCATTGGGAAGAAGGACAGATTAATTGTTTAAAAAACCTTATTAGAACACCTTTACAACTAAAGCAAAAGGTGTTACCATGACAAGTGAATATGTCCTCATGGTCCCATCCCCTGAACTCAACTGGGTTGACTTGTGGTGTTTCATCACACAAACAGGTAAAATCAAGAGATTACCAAAGCAGTGTGCAGGTATGAAGGTCCAGGTAGGAGAAATGGAGTCAGAGAACAGGAAGCAATGAGCAAGGGAAATACCGAGGGGGGACAGCAAAGCCATTTGGGGAGTTGCCAAGGGCAGCCTGGGGCCCGCAGGGTGCTCTCCGGTGGCCGGAGGGCTCTGTGGCCCAGGTTCTGACACTGTTGGAGGGGCAAAGACAAGGATGGCAGACAGCTGTGGGGTGGGCTCCAGCTGGGACTGTCTGCCTGGGGTCAGGCTCCGGGAGGCGGGGCCGCCTGTGTTTGCTGCCCACCCACTGCATGCTGCCCATACAGCGAGGTCTGCTTCCAGGTCAAGCAACAGCCCACCTTTATGTGCCCAGAATCAAATCATTACTACACCTTGGAAAGAGCTGTGTTTTGTCTCCTAATACTCCTGTCATCAGGAGGTTCTGGCAGCCCAGGACCCTCACAGACTGAATCTCTGCTGCTAGAGGACCCCTTCTTATCTGTAGGACCCACTATCACAGTGGGCCTCCATCTTCCCAGCTTTCCTTATCTGTGAGGGTCCAGGCATGCCCAAGAACTGGTGTCCTCCTCTGCAGTGCTGTCCAGCCTGATGTGGGGGACATCTGTCCTGCTGTGCAGACCTTTGATGAAAACTGTAGAGGAGGAAAGAAACTTTTCCTCTACCCTCTTAGATTTAGTGTCTGGGGCCTGTGAATTAAACTGACAACAGGAGAACTGAACAGCAAATAAAGAGCCAGTTTAACAGGAGAAAGGTTTATTATACAGGCACATAGGAGCTCCACAGGGAAGAAGAGAAAACTGAAGAAAAGGTTAGGCTCGAGAGCTTATATACCATTTTAACAAAGAAGGTAACTTGCGGGAAAGTGACAAGACAAAGAAAAGGGGGTTTGAGCTTCTAGGGGCAGTAAATTGTGGGAAGGTAGCTATATGGAGGAAACTAATGGAAGATGAGGATTATTTTAGTAAGGTTTGTTTGTGCAGACCCGTGCGGTTGCCAACCTTCTCTCTGGTGATAATGGAGGTTTTCTTCCCCTGGGGATGGGAGAGGGAGAGGTACATCTTCACAACGGGAAATATATGCCCCGCTTTTAAGCAGAAAGGGTGAGGCCAAGAGTTCCTCCTCTTTTTTATTTGCCTGCAGCTCAAAATAATTCTTGTGCCAGAGGGGCATGTTTTGGGGTGGTGTGTTCTGAGCCCGTTCAGCATTTCCAGCAGGACCTTTGCTCGGAGAGCCTGTGGTATGCTAACGCAGCATAAATAATCCCTATTTGGTTTAGTTTCTGTCACCAGTCTTGCAACAGTTCCGTTTTCTGCCTGCCCCAGATAACTTCACTTACTAGCTGGGGGCCCCACCGTGCAGATGCTTATTTACCCGCTGACACCTGTGGGGCCACACGGACCAGGGAGGGCTGCATCCTGGTTATGGCAACAGATGACTGAAGTGGACAAGTGGCTGTTCGATGGTATAGACGGGGAAGCCAGCATTACAGGGAGGTGACACAGTCAGGCTTCTGGACTCGTAAGGGCAGTGGTGGGTCTGGGGTGTGGCCGAGAAGAGATGATGAACCTGAGCAGAGAATCCCAAAGCATAGAACTCCAAGGGCAATAACACAAGGAAACTGACAGTGACTTCAGCCACTGCGCTCTTTCCGGAACAAGGTGAGGTGCAGATCCGCTACTTCATCAGCGTCACATACTCTGTTCTCCAGGTGAATTTCATCTGCCAGGGACAAGGTCACTGCAGTCTTCCTACCTAGACCCCGCTCTGGACCGCCCACCCTGTCCCTGTCATGGAGTGGCTTTACCCACTGCCCTTTCATTTGGGATTGGTGACCCAGCACCATTCTCCTCCACTTGGTTGAGCTGGTAGAACTGGCTCTTCTGTGCTTTCTCTGTCTCCCCCACAGCAAGTGTGCCCACAGCCGCCGCTCTGTCATGGCCCATTCTCAGGACTGTTAGGAGATGCAGGACAAAAGCACTGTGTGTCTTGCACCAGGGAACCAGTCCCCCACCCCCAGCTTCACTGTGCTCTCTACTGGGTCCCATTCCTCTGAACTCCCAGTTTCTCTCCAAACCCTCCCTTTGTGCTCGATTCTGTTAAACTAAATAGTGACTGAACTAAGTTGATCATTGGCCTGGAGCCAGGCACAATTTTATTAAACAGAAATTTTCTGTGTCGCGGGGTTTGCATCCCAGAGTCCCGCTGGTCCTCACCATGGCCAGCCCTCCAGGTGGTCGGCCTTTCTCAGGCTTTCCTGGGCGTTACTGCCGCTAACCAGGCTGCATACTATGGAAGGACTTTTTCTGTGCATGTCTTGCTGAAAGCAATAAACTATGTAAACCATATGTTTCTAAGGCATTCATTTACGGGATACGTGACAGGCCCCTACAGGCTATGCACCAGATGTTTTAGGCACTGATGGCTTCAGATGAATAAGACATAGTCACACCCTTCACAGGACTCAGGATCTGGAGGGAACATGTGTGTCCAACAGCTCCCTTACCGCTAGGCTAATGCTGTGACAGACACATTTCAAGTGCTGTGGGGGCACCTGTTATAGGAACAGCAAGTGGGACCCAAGAGAGCCTCACAGCAGAGGTCACGTCTTCAGGGACCCTGGAAAGCTGAGGACGATTTTTTTTTCAATCCAGACAAATGAGAAAGGGTGTTCCAAGCAGAGGGAACCGTATGTGCAAAGGCTCAGAGTATGGGGGGTGGTGTAGAGCAGAAAGGCAGACCAAGCCAGGTGATGGATGAGTCTACTCTGTGAAGGAGGCAACCAGGGCCGCTGTAGGTAAATGCAGGAGTTCACAGCCCCACCTGGCCCTCCATACTGTGTCGGGCAAGTCAGGGGAAGGAGGCAGAGGAGGGAGGGCAGGCAGAGCTGGTAGGTGGACTGTGGTCTTCCCTAGAGGGCTCAGGCCCTCGCTTGGTGGGCACTGCTGTCTGACCAAATGGGGAAGGGAAGAGAGACAGGCATCTGGGGAACCCAGAGTTCCCAGTTTGGGCCTGGACTGGACAGAGAGGGTAACACGACCTGATTAGTGACTAGAAGAGGAGGTGCAAGCCGGGCGCGTGGAAAGAGTGTGGGTGACCTATCTGCCAGGTGAGAAGGTGAGTCCAGGTGGAGCAGGAGTCGGGCTAGAGACAGGTGGAGTCGCTGGTGCCCAGGTGAAGCCACACGGTGGTGGACTGGCCTCCCAGGGGGTTCCCAGGCATGCTAAACCCAGTAGGGAGGCTCCAAAAAGCAGATATGAAGCTTGGGGCAAAACGAAAACGACTGTAAAATGCATGCTCTTTCTAAGGCAGGTTTTCATGTGTTGAGGTCCCTCAGAAAGGACCCCCGCCCGTCGGTCCCTTTGGCTGCTCAGCCGCCAGGCTCTGCGAAGCAGCAGCAAAGCCGCCAGCAGCGCTGCGATGACTCATTGCTTCAGTGTCCCAGCAGTTACAGCTCTGTCTCTTGTTTATGCTTCTTTGTCCCCCTGACACTTGCAGATCTGGCCTGATGCTGCTCCCACCATCTCTCACTGCCTGTTGACGTTGGGGGTGCTACAGCTTATTAGCCTTCGGGGAGCGTGTGTGTCTACCCAAGGGTGAGTTTTTGTTTTATGTCTTCCCCAAACTCCCTGGTCCCCTCTACCTGCCCCCAAGCTCTGGTGGCCTGAGGCAGGAGGGCTGGGCCCTGGCCCTGCTTGACAGTAACGATGGCAACTCAGATTGGGGGGTAGGGCAGGCCGGCTGGTTTTCCTGCCCGCTTCCCCCTGGAACTGCGCTGTGAACTGTGAGGTGCGGCCACAGTGGGGTCTCTCTCTCTCCTCTTGCACTTCCTCCCTGTCTGCTGCTTATCCTCTGTGCTGGGGACACAGCCATGAACAAAAAGCAGACAGTGTGGGGGAGGATGGGGGGGCGTGCAACAAACAACCCTGCCTTCATAGAATTTAATACATTTTAATACAATTTAATAAGAAGTCAAAGTCAAAAGTAACTTAAAATAAGTAAATGAGTAAATAAGCATCTTAAAATGTAATAAATGCTTGGAAGAAAAATCAAAGCAGGAAGGGAGACGGGAGTGCGGGAGAAACAGGTGCTAACAGAAGGCCTTGCTGTCCTGCTCCAAGACAAAGGTGCCTGTGAAATCAGCGTGTCTGATATGCTGGGAGTCAGCAAGGACAGAGCGGGTTTCAACGAGATGGGCCCACAGACTCTTTGCCCGGCTGCCTTCCTTGGCAGGACCAGGCTCCTGTTCCCCTCTGTCTCCTCCTGACGCCCCCAGCAGACAAAGCAGCTGCACCCCAAGAGGTGCATTTGGCAGCATAACTCAAGGCAGAGGAAGAGATGCTGAGCAACATGACACAGGATGGAGACCTCTTGCACCAAACAGCATGACTGTTCTGTGGACAGTCACCCAGACTGGGCTCCCGATCGACCAGGTGCCAGGCGGTGGCCAGAGAGAAATAGAGCCCTGACGTAGACCCCTCCAGAGGGTGCCCTGGTCAGCTGGATCACAGGCCCCATGTCTTGAAGACTTGGGAGTGACTAGAGCAGAGAGGCCATCCCCTGGTCCCCTCTCCTATGGACCAGGATGGGTTAGGAGGCACGGCTCAGTGAGAATTGTTTCATACACAGTAGCCCACCCTTATCCGCAGTTTCAGTTACCCATGGTCAACTGAGGTCCAAAAATATTAAAAATGGAAAATTCCAGAAATTAACTGTTCTTAAGTTTTGAATTGTGCATGTTCTGAGCAGCATGATGAAATCTCATGCCTTCCCTCCCCATCCCGCCCGGGACGTGAGCCATCCTTTTGTGCAGCATCTTTACACTGTCAAGACTCTGCCCGTTTGTCACTTAGTGGCATCTCGGTTATCAGATTGACTATCTTAGTATCACACTGCATGTGTTCACGTCACCCTTATGTACTTCATCATGGCCCAGAAGCACAAGAATAGTGATGCTGGACATGCCAGAGAGAAGCCGTAAACTGCTTCCTTTAAGTGAAAATGTATGCATGTACAGGAAGAAAACATAGTGTATGTAGGGTTTGGTACTATCTGGTTTCAGGCATCCACTGGGGGTCTTGGAACGTATCCCCCTCCGGTAAGAGGAGATGACTGTGTTCTTGAAATGTGGCCTGGCAGGTCAACAGTAAGTTTGCTAAATGATGGACTGCCCTGGCTGCCCTCCCGTTTTGCATACCTGTGTTGGGAGCCATTTATTAGTGGCACAGTCTGTAAGATTAAGGGGAGATTATCAGTTCCCAAACTTGGCTGCATAGCAGAATCACTTTGGATAGTTTTATCAAAACCACCATTTGCCTCAGCCCTAAACATTCTGCCTCAGCAGGTTGGGGCTAGAGCCTGGGACCCTGTGTTTTATGTTTTACAAAGCACTGAACCAGGTGATTTCTGTGGGTCCTTCTTCCTTGCATCTGATAACCCCCAGACTACCTAAGCGTCCCGGTCCCCCTTTCCTGTACCAGTTTCTTCTGCCCTCTTGGAACTGGGAGATGGTAACTGCCCACAAACCATGTGGCTGGAACAGCGGCAGGACCCCAGGTCTCCATTCCAGGCTGAATGCAGGGTTCTGCCTTCCCAATGGGGAAAGCAGCTTCTCTCCATGAACACCCTAAAATGCAGGCCTCCCCCGGCACCCCACAGGTAGCAGCAGCTCGTGGTTCTGGGTGCCCCACAGGTGCCAGAACCTACATCACCCTTGTCTGCTGAGGAGTCAGGAAGGACCGTTAATCGTTGATAAGACGCGTGAATGTTCTGTGTGTCGTGTGCCAGGGGGTAAGGATGCGGAATGAGACGGGGAGGTCCCAGCTCTTGAGGAGTTAACAATCTGGTGAGGGAGGAAGATGATTTTAACACAACACAGAAATAAGAACAGGTCCCGCCTGAACACAGGGTCTGGTCCGGACAACAGACCCAGCCTAGGTCAGGGAAGGCTTCCAGAAGGAGGTCTTGGGGTCTGGCCAGAGGAAAGGGTTGGGCCAGACCAGGGGTTGGCAAACTTTTGAGACGGAAGAGCCACCAGGGGTCAGTAAATTGTGGCTCGCAAGCCGCAGGCTCTAAAGTAAAATTGAAAATGAAAATAAAACTATCATAGTTTCATTTATAAAATTTTTAAAGAATATTATTCACATAATGGTGATTATGTAAAAATATATTTATGGCTCTCGAACAATTTTTCAGTTGTTGTGAGGGACAGGATTGGCTCTTCCAGGGGTTGGCAAACTTTTGAGACAGAACATACCCAAAGAGTCACATGTGGCTCGTGAGTCACAGTTGGCCGACTCCTGTTGTATGTAGACCTGGAAACCATGAGATCTTCTTTAGGCAACTAGAAAGTCTGACCTTCCTGAGAGTTCAAACAATAGCATTTATTGGGAAGTCGCCCTCACCTTTTTTCTCTATTAGCCTCTATAGTGATACAAAAATTTGTATCAGTCATGTCACAGAAAATATTTCAATGCAACATACCAGAAAGCATAATGTGAGTCTTCCTTTTTTTTTAGCATCAGAAAGGACTGGCTATGGCCCAAAGTTCCCCAGAGCAGCTGTCTGCAAATCAACATGAACTGGCTTGGATTCAGCCAGGGGGTCCATACCTTAGTCAAAAGCACTCTCCTAGTCACCCCTAAGAAGCTCATCTAAATTTGGTTTCAAGTGGATGTTCTAATTCCACTGACCCTGTTAAGGTGAGAGAAACAACAGGACAATCAGGAAAAACTGTTCCCAAGATTGTGATATGGCACCTCCTTGGCATATAACAAAAATACTTGTGTATCCAAAATGACATTTTAGAGATGACATCTCTCTCTCGCTCTCTCTCTCTCTCTCTCTCGCTCTCTCGCTCTCGCTCTCGCTCTCGCTCTCTCTCTCTCTCTCTCTCTCTCTCTCTCTCTNTTTAAATTGTTGTGAGGGACAGGATTGGCTCTTCCAGGGGTCGGCAAACTTTTGAGACGGAACGTCATACCCAAAGAGCCGCATGTGGCTCGCGAACTGCAGTTTGCCAACCCCTGGGCCAGACCGAGTGGTGAAGGCTTTCCGGGCTGAGAGTTTCTGCCTGAGCAAATAATAATAACTGACATGTATGGCGTGCTTGCTGCATGCCAGGCTCTATGTGTCTTATATTGTGTTAAGTATTTATTCCAGGTCCTTGACAACTCTTGTCGGAGAAAAAATAATAACCCCCAAAGATGGCCACACCCTAATACCCAGAACCTGTGAATATGTTACCTTAAAAGAGAGCAAAAGAGAGCTTGCAGATGTGATTAAGTTCAGAATCTTGAGCTGGGGGAGTTATCCTGGATTATTTGGTGGGCCCAGTGTCACTACAAGTGTTTTTTAAAGAGAAGGACGGGAGTGTCAGAGGGGAGGATGTTAGGCTGCTGGCTTTGGAGGAGGGGCACGAACCGTGCAGGCAGCCTCTAGAAGTAGAGACGTCAAGAAACCAACCTCTCCCCCATATATCACCACCCCACCGCCACCCCCCAGCAGCAGCACCACTGATGCTGTGGACCTCCTAACGCCAGACTGTAAAACAATAAATTTGTGTTGTTAGAAGCCATGTTCGTGGCAGTTTGTTGCAGCAGCAATAGGAAATTAATACAGGGGTTTCTCTTCCCGTTTTGCAATTGAAAAAAGTGTGAGGTTAAGTAAGTGGCCCAAAGTTGCCTAGTGAGTAAGGAGTAGATCCAGGATTCAAAATTCAGCTGGCTGGCTCCAGGGCCCACACTTGCCCACTGTCGCCTGTCGCCTGCCTCCTGCCTGGCAGGGACCCAGAGGCGGCAGTTCAGGGCTGCTGCAGACAGGAGCACCAGAAGATGAACCCAGCAGGTGGGCGGGCAGGAGCTCAGGTCCTGGGCGCTCTTCTTGGTCAGTGGAGGGGTTGTCCTAACAGCTGCTTGCCTGTGCTGCTTTTTGGAAGTGTGCTCAAGTCCATATCCACCTGTGAGTGTCCCCTGGGGTCAAAGGTCGGCTCCCCAAGCCCTGCTCACCCAGCTTTGCCTGACGCCAGGTGCAGACTGAGCTGTTTTCTGATCCAAGCCTCTGCCTTGTCTCTGTTTTTAGTGGTTTCAAAGCGCCTCCCCGGCTGGGTAAATAGAGACTGGCTAAGCACAGCAGCTTATGCATGTAAAATTCTCTCGTCATCAAACATCTGTTTCTACTTCATAATTCTTTTGTTCATTCTAATTCTGTTGCTCTTTCATATAAAGCATCCCCCATCCCTCAGCCTATGACTGAAATAAGTCAGAGGAATTTTGAGGCAGTATTTTAAGTTTTTTTTTTTTAATTAAACACACTACCTGAAAACCTTCCAGGTACATCTGCTTCGTTTGTATTCCAAGTATTTTACAGACCGTGCTTAGATTTTCAAAGGAGCCACAGCCAGGATTTGATCAACATGTTGTAGTTTACGAAAAGCTCACGTTCCCCATCCACATTCCTGGTCCACTTGCTCTTTTCAGAAGTGCTGGAGGCAGGAATCTTCATCCCCATTCTCGAGAGAAGCTACGGTCAGAGAAGTGCCGATTGGCCAAGGCAACAGCAGAGCCAGATGGAAACGGGGCTGCCACGCTGTCTGTTGCATGATCTGCCTTTCAAGGGGGAAAAAAATGACCCCAAATAGGGTGCCAGATTCCAAGTTAGCGGTGCCCCTCCCAGGTACAGAAGCAAAATGCCAGGGCACATACACACCACCACCTCTCAGCGTGGCGGGTCCCCGCCCTGCTGGAGGAGGTGCCTGTGACCCCTGGGCTCCTGACATGAGAGTTTTGCATAAGGTGGTTTGGACGAGACTCACCACTGTCTCTGGGCACCCACAGTGGTTTCGGGGCTGTTGGTGGGAGGCCCTTGGAGAACGTGGCCACCAGTTGCTATGGCCGTGGCTCCAAGTGTGATGACAGAGGCAGCAGGCCTGCTTCTCAGTGTTGTCTGCTGTCCTTACACCTGCGTCCCCAGGCCCCTGGGCTATCCTGTGCTACTCGCCACCCCTCTCCCAGTACAGGTGTCCTAGGGACAGGTCCACCCTGGCCCTTCTCTGTTCCCTGTCTAGGCGCCTTTGGAGTCCTCCCATTCTGAGAGAGCTGCCCTCACAGAAATAAAAGCTTTGGCATCCAAACTTGTCCCTGAGGCAGGCTTCCAGAACCGACTTTGAAAGTCAAGAGCAAAATACCTTTGTCTTTCTATTCCTGCTTTAATCGTCCTAGTTGCCCTTGAGGCAGCATGGTGCCTCCAGCTGGCTGGACAAAGGTCAGGTACAAGGAAGCCCAGAGAGAAAGCAGAGGCCAATATGTCAAGATGTTCTCTCTCCACAGCCAGTTCCCCCCACCCTTGTCTGGGCTCACCTGTCCAGTGAAAGGAAGGATGCTCAGGTTCCCCCAGGTAGAGGTGAAAGGAAGGTCCCAGCAGTTACCTGGTGTCCCCTAGCAGTGTGGTGACACCATTTCCCAACCACTCACTGGCTGGTGAAAGGAGGTTAAGCGACCTCCCCTCCTCCAGCCCTCAGCTCCCTCATGTGGTGCCCAGGACTCCTGCAGACGTCTCTGAATCCATCCAGTCCACACCAGGAACCTGTGCAGATTGACAGAATGTCATGCCATTGATTGTGTACGGCCAGTTTGCAATGTGCCTCAGTAAGATACAAACGAATTTAAGTGAATCACTGAATTCTTTATATCTCTCTGTCTTCTGAGTCCATAGACCTTAAAAGTACTACTATAAGGGAGGCTGCATTTTTTTTTTTAATTTTAGAAGGGACCTTTATGTTTTAAAACCATCAGAATCATAGCCTGTGGAATCCTTTCCATTTATAGTCCTCTGTGGTTCATTAACAGTGTCACATTATGGCAAATTTTCTAAATATACCCTGCATTTATTTGCTGTCTACCTTTTTCCGCATTGCCTTTCTGCATCAGCCGCTGGCTTCAGAGCAGGAAACGTCTTTCAGCAGCCTTGCTCCTCCACAGGGCGTCGAGTGGAGAATTTTCAGAGGCTGAGTTTCTCTGTGTCAGTGGAGAGGGCAGTTCTGAGACTGGCTGTTGGTCCCCCACCCTCCCTGCCAAAGTGGGAACTGGTTAGTGACCAGTGGGACCAAGTGTGCCATCACGTCAGACCCCAAACTCGGCCCTCTCTGGTTTTGAATCTCCCCCTTGTTCCCCTCCCCGCCAAACCTTTGCTGGGACCGGAGCTTCGTTCATCTGCTGTCAGATGGAAAGGCTGGTCTTTGTATCCTTCCCTTGAAATGTTCACTTACAGAGACTTTGTACATGAGCTGGGCCACGTGTCCGTTTCCCATTTTTTCTTGGTCTTTACAGCTTTGTCTTGTGCCTCTTCACTCACAACGTCCATCTCGGGTGCCTCGTCACAGCCACTAGTTGACACCTGGTTAAAAGGAGGACTAGCCAGAGCCAGCCCCCTGGCTGACTGGCTTACTCAGGTGGCTCAGAGCTGTCCCCATACAGTTCAGCCACCGGGCGCAGGAGGACCTGTGTCGTTTCAGGTGCTTCCACAGGGGCGCAGGCACAGGTCAGATCAGCTGCCATGCTCCTGTGGTCTGTGGCTTCTTCAGTAGCTGGAAAGATAAGGAATTGATCTCTGCTGGCCCTCAGCCCTGCCATTCACCACTGCCACCTCTGCTACTTAGGGAACAGTTCACCTTGAGCAGCTGCTTAGCAGGGATCATCAGCAGGTTGTCGACATTTTCAGGAAAACCCTATCAGACTCGGCATCTTTTTTCCTGGAAAATATCCAGATTATTTTCAGGCTTATTTAATGTGCCCTTTTTTCTTTCTTTCTTTCTTTGTTTTTTGCACTGCTGCTAAAATATTCTCCATGCAAAGCTCACCTGAGCTACACAGATCAGCCTGTTTGTATGGTATGAGAAGTCCTGCTAATAACATGCAGCAAATTATCAGCAGTGTCAGAGACTGAAAGCCTCAGTGTCAGTTCTTCCTCTTTTGAAGACAGCTGTCTTTGAGCCATTTGGTCATAAATTCTTCTAATCTAGAATGAGAAGTACATTACTGGTTTAAATTTTTTTTTTCAAGATCAAGTCATTAAATTGTTACCTAATCTCAAAAAAGTCAAGTGACAGTGTCTAATACTCTGTGAATTTGCTAAGCTGTCGTACAGGTTTTGTTCCCACTGGAGGCATTTTACTTGATACTGATCTTTTGGGGGCAGGAAGATGACAGACAGTTACAAATACAGGAGGACAAAGTTATTCACAGTCATACAAGTAACTGAAAGCAGAGATTGGATTAAAGGCGAGCCTCCTGGCTCCCCACCCACCGCTCCTAGCTGAAAAATACTCTTTTCCCAGCTGTTTAAGCTTCATCTCCAGGACGTGCATCAGGGTCCTTCAGTCCAGGGCAGACTCTCTAATTCAGCCCTGGCAGCGGGCTCCGCCGCGGAGGTGTCAGTGTGCGCAGCACAGCGCAGAGGTGCGCAGGGCACCGCGCCCTGCAAATGGGAGGCCACGAGCTCTGCCCACACCTGCAGACCCTGCAGGTGTCCACTGTGCTATCTCGGTTCATTTTCACTCTTATGTGATGTGTTCACAGAATGAGTTTTCTTGTCAGTAAGGGCCATCTTTTGATTAGTTGAGAATTAACCTATACATCACTGCTCATAGAATGAGAAAAAAATAGGTTACGCAGGACACATAACCAGGCTTGTCAGAGTCACTGCAGCGACCGACAGCGCCGCCTCCTGGGGTAGCAGCATCGTCCCCAGATCCGCTTACTCCCAGAGGCGTGGTGAACTGAGGCTTCCAGTGGACAGAGCCATGGGTGACTGGCCACGACAGTGTTTCAGAGTCCCCCTCCCATGGGACGTGTCCCTCAAGCCCTAGGGCCACACTTCCTAAGTGGTACTGAGCTGTACCCACACCATGCAGGGTGGCCGTGGGGCCATCACATGGCCTTGTTTATGACAAGCAGACCTGCGGGGGCCTGGGACTGCCATCTGGGGCTGTGCTGACCCGCCCTTACAGAGTGCACACAGCCCTGTGCTCTCTCCTTAACTACCAGGATGAGCAGGACACCTGCTGTGACTGCTGCACCTTGATGGGGGCTTCCACTGTGTGGTGACACTGCCGCAGTGTCAGCCTGCTGTCTTCCACCGTGAAGTTCAAGTACTCACAGTACTTTGATGGTGTGTATCTGACAGTTTTAAGGTACTGTGATGTGAGGGTCTTTCTAAAACAGTCTCAGAGAGAGTTCTTATATTTCTTGAATAAAGAATAGCAGCCTCTTTCATCGGCTTGTGTTTGGTTTAAGGGAAGTTATGACGGATGGAGGCTTCAAATATCTCACTGCTGTCCTATTTTAAAAGAAAGGGAAGAGTCCAAGTGGAGATGTGTGTAACTTGCACCAACCAGCTCTACTCCTAGCATGGATTCTAGAGAAATTCTTGCTCAGGGATGTGTTCATAACATTATTGTACAAAATGACAAAATATGGGAAATACATAACTAGCTCTGCACCAAGGAGAACAGATAAATAGAGGGATAAGGTATACAGTGGGCATTACAGCAGTAAGCTGCAGCAATCTCAGAAAACAGTCCTATCCCATTTACAAACGTTTTAAATAAGAAAATCTATTGTTTAGAGATACATACATGTTTTAGAAACAATAAAGACATATATAGGAATAATAAACCAAATTCAGAAGTGCGATTACGGGGGAATTATGGAGAGGTATCTAGGGCACTTCCCCATATACGTCTTATTTTATAATATGGGTGGGACATAGACCAGGTACCTGTGGTGTTATTCTCTAACTAGTATCATATGTCTGACATATTCCATAATAAAAAGCAGGTTGGAAATCTCATCTTGTTTGCTCAGGAACATATGGGGGAAAATAGTGAATAGATTATTAGGTCGTAGCAGCTATTTATGAAAACCATGCGATGCATTTTGTTCTTTGCTGTTTCTATGCAGAGTGGGCCTTAGGTGTCCAGAAACCATCTCTTGGCCCCACAACCGTGTGGGTCACAGCCACACCTCAGTGGCCTGGGGGAAAAACCAGGAACTAGTGGCCAGAGCAGTGTCATACAGATGTGTGCAGGGGCCCTAACGCAGCTGTCAACCACCCAGTCCTAGCTTCAGAAAACTTCATGTCCATTCCAAGAAACAGAAGCCAGCTCTGGGGTCTTCAGCAGAAGGAAGAGTTGTTGTAAAGTCAGTGGAACTTCACAGAATGAGCAGGTGCTGGAGAAGCTTTGCTTCAAGGCAGGATGAGATGGCTCTGGAGGCTGGGACTGGGGACCACATGACAGGTTCTCCATGACCTCTGAACACAGCCACCACTGCTGCCAGACATGTCATCTGACCGTCCCTTTGTCCACAGGTCTTGTTAGGTGTGCGTTGGGGTGAGGGCCTGAATGGTCATTTGGCCAGGCAATTGTGAGGACATTGAAACCTGCTCCAACAGGGAGTTTGGGGGTCCATTCCAGCCTGACCATTCCATGGATTTTTGCAGATGTGGTTGTTACTACCTGAAAGGAGCCAAACGAAGAGTCCCGTTATCCCATTCTACTCCAGCCTTTGAATGGTCTAAAATTCCTCCACTAAAATTGATTGTTAAAGTAATCATAATATTAGAGCTGCTATGTATTATTTTTTTTTCATGGAATGAAGTCAGAAAAGCTGTAAACAGGCATCTTAATTATCTTACTAAAATAACGAACTTACAGGGAATTTTTCTTTATATTTTCCTGTGGAGTTTGGATCTTTAGAATGAACACATAAAACTAGGTTGATATCATTTAAAAATAAACATGCCCTTCAAAAGAATTATTAAGACCTGGAACCTTTACAGCTGGCGATACGTGAACCTCTGTAGAGGCCGTCATTTTTCTGCCCCTGTGGCATTGACTCAGAGAAGAGAGTTGGTGCTGGGTTGTTTGTTTGTTTGCTTGTTTGTTGTTTTGCCTTCAATTCAGTTAATTAAATATCAACTGAGAGTAAGCCCCTTTGCTGGAGGCCCTGAGTGTATAAAAATGAACATAACAGACATCTGCCCTCCAAAGAGCTGGCAGTCTAGAAAGGAAGAAAAGACACGCTCACAATTGTTTGGATAGAGATTATAAGGTCTGATGCTGTGAGGACCTGAGAGGCCAGTGGTGTCATAGAAACGGGAGTGGCCAGCTCAAGAAAGCTTTTTTCAAGAGGGTTGACAGCACCTAAATGCTGCCTGAAGATGAGTGGAGGTGGCTTTTAGCAGCAAGGGGTTGGGGGGTGGGGGGAGTAAAGAAATGAAATAGTGGAAGCAAAAGCATGGCGATGGAAAGTTCTAGGCACCGAACAGTAAACTCGGGCCGCCTGTATCACCCTCAGCTCTGGTCCCTCCTGGGAACTGCCTTGAGGTCAGCTGTTCCCAGCTTCAAGAAAGTCTGCAGCATCTTATGGATTTCCCAAGAGCTGCAAATCACCAACAGTCCTCTTCTCGTGGTATTCAGGAGCCTGTTTGTAGATTGCACTCTTGACCAAGACAAATAACAGGTTGCTAAAGGTGAGAGGTAACAGTGATGGAGCCAAAGACAACAAACCGTATTGGACCTGTCTTACTCCTGAAAACCTCATAGGAAACAAATGAAATGGGAAGTAAATTTACACACACCTATACCCACACATACACCACACACATCTCTCCATATCTCACACACACACACACACACACACACACACACGATATAAAGTAAAATCCTGATACTTCAGAACAAAATCATCTATTTAAAAAAAAGATTGGGAGCGTGAATAGGAGGAGGAGTGCAGGTCAGGGAGGCCTGTCTGGGGAGGCCCCGGCTGTCCTTTGGCCTCGAGATGTCCCCATTCTGCTCTGTGTCAGGTCAGGCTCTCCCCTTTCTGCCTTTAGCGCACCTCCCCGTGCTTTGATACAAGACTCCACAGGTTTCCGGAGACAGTTGCTGAGCATGGAGC
>NW_017731517.1:2143469-2146282 GCF_001890085.2 Hipposideros armiger | reverse complement strand
GGGAGGGTGTGCTCACAGCCCGTTCCCTCTGGCTGGACAGAGAAGGTGGTGGGATGGGGAGAGCCCAGGAGGGCTGTGCCTCACCTTCAGAAGAGCAGCACCTGCAACTCTTTGGCCTTGGTCATTTCAGGGGCCGCAGGATGAAGGAAGGCATGTCCAGTAGCAGCACCACCAGCATCTCCCAGGCCAGGAAGGCTGTGGAGCAACTGAAGATGGAAGCCTGCATGGACCGGGTGAAGGTAAGCACCACCAGGTGGCCTGACCCTCTGCCCCAAAGCCCCGCTCAGAGCAGTCCTCCCATTTTCAAGGCAGCCTTGAGGGAGTTACTGCCTCACCCAATAGAGCATCCAGCCAACTTTGGCATCTGTAACATTTGCAAACGAGTGTTTGCTTCAGCGTCCTGAGTGTGCCCAAGGACCCAAATAATGCAGAATCCACAGTGTGCATGAATTCTGTAAGGAGCCTCCAGAAATAGACTCGTGGTCATCACAGCTCTATTTTGCTCTGTTGTCATGCCAGTGAGCAAAAAAAGAGAGTTTAACATTGAGGTCAAACATAGTTTTCCTGCCTGATCCAGTGACTGGAAGGTTAGACAACATCGGATATCGTGACGGGCACTGTTGGGAGGGAAGCATTGAGCCATGCTCTGTGCTTATCAAATGTTTCTTTTGGAAAAGTGAAGGAAGGTGTCAGCCACCTCCCACCATGTCATCTCTCTGATGGGCATAGATCCCTTTGTGCTGGGAGACCTGAAGTGAGTTGAAGCCCCTTTTTCTCCAGATGCCACTTAGGCGAGCAGGAGGCTCTGATAAGCTGTTTAGGTTCATTGTCTGTAATAGGGTTGGAGCCCTGTCAGGAAGCTGACACCAGGAAACCCGAGTCCACTGTGCCTATGATCTGTGGGGACACAAAACCTAGGGGCTCGCCCAGGCACCTGGGATTCAGAAACGACAGAATCCAAGTAGGCCTTCCGTTGGCAGAGCGAGCAGTCCCTCCAGGCTCCTGTCACTGAGACCCCGCCTCATGCTTGACTGACAGCCAGAGAGCCCCAGCTCCTGTGGCCGTAGGATGGTCACCTTCTTCCCCTGGGTGCACACTATGCCAGGAAGCAGAAAACGTGCGCGGAGGGTGATATGACCGAGGAGGAGTCAGCCAAGGGCTAGCGTGGAAGCATATTGTACTAGTGGACCCATGTTACTAGAGCCTCTGCATCCTGCACGCACCGAACCAACTACCAATCAGACACCAGTCCTTGTGCTCTCAGCGAGAGGAGGGAGCAAGAAACCGAGTGATGCCAAAAAGGGAAAGAGGGACTTACGCGTGAGCGCGTGGTGGCTTANAAATGAAATAGTGGAAGCAAAAGCATGGCGATGGAAAGTTCTAGGCACCGAACAGTAAACTCGGGCCGCCTGTATCACCCTCAGCTCTGGTCCCTCCTGGGAACTGCCTTGAGGTCAGCTGTTCCCAGGTTCAAGAAAGTCTGCAGCATCTTATGGATTTCCCAAGAGCTGCAAACCACCAGCAGTCCTCTTCTCGTGGTATTCAGGAGCCTGTTTGTAGATTGCACTCTTGACCAAGATAAATAACAGGTTGCTAAAGGTGAGAGGTAACAGTGATGGAGCCAAAGACAACAAACCATATTGGACCTGTCTTACTCCTGAAAACCTCATAGGAAACAAATGAAATGGGAAGTAAATTTACACACACCTACACCTACACATACACCACACACATCTCTCCATATCTCACACACATAGACACACACACACACACACACACACACACACATGATATAAAGTAAAATCCTGATACTTCAGAACAAAATCATCTATTTAAAAAAAAAATTGGGAGCGTGAATAGGAGGAGGAGTGCAGGTCAGGGAGGCCTGTCTGGGGAGGCCCCGGCTGTCCTTTGGCCTCGAGATGTCCCCATTCTGCTCTGTGTCAGGTCAGGCTCTCCCCTTTCTGCCTTTAGCGCACCTCCCCGTGCTTTGATACAAGACTCCACAGGTTTCCGGAGACAGTTGCTGAGCATGGAGCGGGCACAGTGGGAGCGGGGCCATCTGGGGGACACCTGGCTGCTGCTGCGTCTGCCCACTCATCTCTGGTTATGATTCCAGGTGAGCCTCAAAGCAGGAGCTCCGAACCAGCGACTCATCTGACGTCTGTCAGCTGCTGCTGTCGCCAGCCTGTACCCTGCGCAGGCCTGTCATCGTGCCGCCTCTCAGCAGGTAAGGAAGTGACAAATCCTGTCCTAGAGCGGTTCTCTCTGGAGAGCAGGTATGTTTGTCAGCAGTGATGTGTGGGCCTGGGGTGATGCTGGCTTGTCAGGACGCTTCCTGTGTGGCCAGGTCCTCACACCATCACTTCCTTCTAGCAGTTGTCATCATCCTGCCCCCCTCCCACCTTCCATGGCAGATGTGGGGCCTTTATGAAGCCTATTTCATAAATTACCCCCCACCTCCCATTATGCCTGAGTGAGTACCAGTGCCCCCTCTTTGGGGAGCAGGGACGGGATCCAAGCCATCTCCATGTGCGGGACCTTGTCTGGGAAACCAAGCTGTGTGCCTCTCCTTGGAAAAGAGCTGTCACTCAGGCAAGCTCCTTTGTTTAGCTGCTACTGTGACAAAGGGGAGGCCAACCAACACCCCCACATCCCTCACCCTGCAGTCTAAGCTGGGTGGTCCCTTCAGGCCGGGGGTACGTGCTCACTGGCAACAGCAGGTCTCTCAGGGAGACAGATGGCACTCTGCCAGCTGATGCTTATCAACAGCTCGTGGAGAGAAGTCAAGGAGGATGGCTGAAAAAGCACAA
>NW_017731517.1:2138081-2142681 GCF_001890085.2 Hipposideros armiger | reverse complement strand
CTCCGAGGGAGGGGAGCAAACCCAAGGTCAGAAGGAATTTCATTCTGGTGACTGTTCAGATTCGAGATGAAAATAATAATGACAACGAACGTTTTGACCTGAGAAGAATAATGACTCTGGCGATAGGTTAGACAGAATCGATTTACACTTCCATTTCCTTCAGCTCAGCAGATGGTGAGAAGACACCAGATCACAGGAGGTTTTTATGGAGGACCAGAACGATGCTCCCTGCCCCGCCCCATGTTTTGGCTTTGTCTCCTGGGCAGAACACCACGCTGCCCTCCCCAGGGCGCACGGCCAGAAGGGCAGTGGAGGATAAGCTGTGTGTCTGCCCAGTTGCAGTGTTTCTGGAGGTAAGTGTGGATGAGGCAGCGTCAACTCCCACTAGTCAGAACTGACATCCCCAGTTTCTAATAAAACCCTTACACAGGAATCTGTTTTAGCTATAAATAATCTACTAATTTGTCAACTTTTCAAGCCCAGGTGTGGGGATGAACCATATGCTGGTGTTACTGTAACCACTTACCTTCACGTGGTGACATGGAGTCAGCCCCCCCGACTTACTCTCCAGAGTCACTTTCCCGCCTCACTCCCCCCCAAAACCCTGTGCTCCAGGCACACTGGCCATTATTCAAGCCTACTTCCTCAGCCCTGTTCCCTGCTGCCTGAGAGCCTTTGTATCTGCTGTTTTCTCCGCCTCGCACTCACTTCATTCCTCCCTTTGCTAGGTCTGCTCATTGTGTACATCTCAAGTCGAGCATGGCTGAGGTTGAAGCCTTCCCTGACCTCTTGGACCAAGTCAAATCTGTTTATAGGCTCTTAAACAGCACTGAGAAGCTGTCCATACGGCGCCCATCCTTGTTGCAATTTCCCATTTGTGTATTGTGATCTCTCAGCGCTGATGGGGCTTTACCCCTGTGTCCCCAGTACCTGACACATCACCTGGCACGTGACAGGCACTCGATAAGTAGTAGCCAAGGAAACGAGTACAAGTCACTACTCGTCCTTTTAGACCCTGAGTGCTTCTCCTTAGGGCTCTCCATAGCAGCTAACCATGTGGATGGACCCTCAGAAAACGCTGTGAAATAGTTACCAAGGGAGGGAGGCGGGAACCTGCGTTTTGTTGAGTGCTTACGTGTGTCAGGCACCCAGCAAAGGCGTTCCCTTGTAATGCGCACAGCAGTTGTGAAATGAATTATCCTCATTCTGTGGGTACATATTCCTCGTGTACATGAGGCAGTAGGTTCAGATGAAGTAACTTGCCCAAGGCCAGCAATTCCCAAGCAACTGGGTTGGAATCCCAGTCCTCCCTCCGGACTTGACACCACCCAGCACCTGCCTGTTGTCAAACCAAGGCAGCTAACAGACAAGGCTCTCACCTCCTACAGATTCACATCAGCATGTCTTTAGTGAAAATGACTCAGGTACAAGAAAATGAAACGAGAGGATGGGCCCTTGGTAGACAAATAGTGATTGAGCCAGAAGGTAGCTCGGACCAAAAGCACTCAGAGTAGTAAGAAGCCTGGACTCTGAGTTAGAGGGACCCGGGTTCGGATCCTCACTCAGCCACTTCCTGGCCTTGCTGCACTGAGCATTCATTTCCTCATCTGGTAAAGTGAGGACAATAGTGCCTATTTCACATGGGGCCCTTGAGGGTTCCATGAAACAACATAAATATTTAGCATCGCCTGGCATAGAACACATAGTAAAGAGGAACTAATTGTACTTAAACCTTGTTAATTATTGGTTAAACAAGGCCAGACAGACAGAGACTCAGAATTTAAAGTAAGACTTTGTCATTTATCAAAGACACATTGAAAAAAGGAGACAGTAAAACTGACCAGCCAGTAGCAGGGCACCCATAACACTCCAACAGCTTAACACATCAAAATTACAGGCTTGTTTATACACGAATGCAACCGAGGCCCCGCACCTTCCAGGAGCCCCCTTAAGGAGAAGGGACCTCATGATGTGCACAGAAGACACGACCCGGCAGGGGGCCAGTCATCTTGGGAACAGGGGACATGTAACTTCAGCGAGCTGGGACCCAGCCACAGGCAGGGTTACAGGGCCAGCTCCCAGCTGTGACCAGAGCGAGATCCAGGCTCATGGACTGTCTGGAGAGCTACAATTTGCCAGAGAGAGCTTGGGGTGGACAGTGTTGTAGAAGCCTGATCCTGCAAAGTGGGGAACACAGTGGGCTGGAGAACTCAGGCCCAGGGATCCCAGGGCAGAAGCCTCCTAAGCAGAACAGGTGCTGGATAGTAGGCAGAAGGATATCAATGGATTTTCAGCCAGGGGTCTGGTACCACTTTCCAAGTCAGTCTCATCAGGAGGGGTGATGGGGCCAAGGCTACTGGAGCATAGACTGGAACTGACTGCACAGGACTCAGGAAGCCCAGCTCGGGGGGCCGGAAGAAGAAGGAGCCGGGAAGGGTGGGGGCCCCCAACATCCTCTGGGGATGTCTTTTTCTGCCTGAGGAGATGGCACCTATTTTTATAATTTTCCTGGAAATTATTGCTGAGATGGGGCTCAACTCCACTAACAGAGAAAGGCTTGGGAAAAGATAACTGCTGTGAGGGAGGCATTGGCCTGTTGACCACAGAGCATCTTAGAAGAGAAGTGGCTTCAGTGTCACAGCTCACCCTGCTCGATATGGGAAATGGCCTCCATGTTCCTTCGAATGCCGTTATCTTTTCACATGTTGACATCTGGCATCTTGTAAACATCATACAAACAAGCTATTGATATTTTTTTGTGGAAAGGCCCATCATTTGAGGAGATGAACTTCTAAACATCTTGGTTGAAGAGTTCTCCAATAAAAAGTAGCCTGGGTTTGGGGTCTGTAATGATTTTGTGATGAATAGACTATGCATTAATAATACTTTTCTTTCTATAATGCAAATGCTGGTAAAGTTAGGTTAAGATACACATATTCCATTAATCATGAAGACTGATAGAAAAAGAGGGCCCCCCAGACCTGTTGAGAATAAAGGAAGGACTCATTAAAAAACACTGAGCTCAGGCTTTACCAGTATAATACTATCTTTAAATACCCAGAAGTGATTAATTCATTAGTGATCAGAGTGAGTCAGATATGTATAATATATATTCTATTTTTAGCACTCAGATAACGTCAATGTATTACAAGAGTTTATTTGCTCATCAAAGTCTTTGTTAGCTTGCATATAATTAATGTGAATTTCCAGCACATGTTTTACTTCCACACTGCTATTTAAATTTTTTAGGCCATGTTTGTTTACTGAACTACCAAATGCTGTAATAAACTATCGTTACAGTCTTTGCCTTAATTGGGAGAAGAAAAATAGGAATTCTGAAGAAGACATTCTTTCTAGCAGCTAGCCAAATGAAACGTGTATAACAAAAGTGATCTATGCTAGATTTAGAAGAATTCTAATTTTACAATAATGTGTCATCAATGTCTGCCTCATAAACATTAGACCACACAGTTCCTATCAATAATGAGCGAGTTGGTTTAAGGTGCTCATTAATCCAAGTGATTTTTTTTTACATTTTATTACCCATGTGTGTGCTGGTTCTGGCTGGTCCAGTGTTTGAAGTTTGGCANGTACCACATTTTCTGTATCCGTTCGTCTGTTGGTGGACATTTGGGTTGTCTCCGCCTTTTGGCTGTTGTGAATAATGCACCGTGAACACGGATGTGCAAGCGCTTGAGTCCCAGCTTCCACTTCTTTTGGGTGGACGCCCAGACGTGGAGATGCTGGATCATACAGTAATTCTGCGTTCAACTTTCTGAGGAACCGCCAGACTGGCCAAAAGTGGCCGCAGCCGTTTACTTTCTGCCCAGCAGTGCATAGGGGGCCGTGTCTCCACATCCTCGCCAACACGTGTTCTTTTCAGTTTGTTTGTTGTGAATTATAGCCGCCCTGATAGGTATGAGGCTCACACATGGTGTTAGGCACCGGAAACCCCCGACTTCAGGGATCAGTGTGGCTTTGGGGAAAATCTACTTGGTGCAACTTGTGGCAAAAGAAAGGGGTGTATTGGTATCAGTTATCCAGACAGTAAAATCAGAATGTGGAAAGAAGGGGGAGCCATGGAGGACACTGCACATTGACAAGACCTTGAGACGGAGAGTCACCAGGGAGAGGAAGTGGGCTTTCGAGGTGGGTGAGAGGTCACTGCAGAGGAGGAAGAAGGGAAAAGGGAGAGAGGGAAGCACATGGAAGGAGAAAAGGAGCAGCTGGTGGAATTCACTGAACTCACACAAACCGTGCCCGGAACGCCCGGTCCCGCTGAAGGGAGAAAAGGCCAGGCTGACGGCGCAGGGCGAGTGCAGGAAACACGAGCGTGCACCAGGCCCTAGAGAGGGAAGAACAGGCTACAGGCGACACAGCTGAGAAGAAATAATCGCTGTTACAAGCCCCACAGAGCTGTCTCCCTGGCGGAAGCGTGACCGCTGGGGACCCGGAGGACAGCCCAGCAAGGGCAGGCATCGTCATGAAACCAGAAGGAGCCATGGCTGGCGTGGTGTACAGCCAACTGCAGAGCCCTGTTGGGCTCCATGCTCTATCTGGGCTTTGTGGTTTATAGTGCCTGGAGGAGTGTCTAAGAGGA
>NW_017731517.1:2120841-2127556 GCF_001890085.2 Hipposideros armiger | reverse complement strand
GTGCTCTCAACTGTAATCCTGCTTTGTTTCCTTGGGATGGAGGGAGGAACAGACACCAAAGATGCTTGTAATTGATTCAAAGTAGTATTGTTCAATAGGCCAGGAGTGCTGAGAAATAGGTGTGAGACGCTCACTTCAGATGCCAAGGATAAATGCAGT
This sequence comes from Hipposideros armiger, assembly GCF_001890085.2. NCBI lineage: Eukaryota > Metazoa > Chordata > Mammalia > Chiroptera > Hipposideridae > Hipposideros > Hipposideros armiger. Next base: position 2,127,397 of record NW_017731517.1, on the reverse strand, counting down.
GGGTGTCACAGCCAGAATAGTAATTATGTCATCTGTCTTGTTGTGGAATGTGACTATAGTAATTGCAACATTTTCTCCCATCATTGGAGCTTGTAATTATAGTGCAACTACCGGGATTATGTGCTAACTTGGGCTGTTTTAATCACCTCTTTTCCTCTGAAATGTAATGGTAAAATTCCACAGTTGTTCCCAGGCTGCCGATTCTTTTCTCTGTTCCGATTCTTTTCAACATCTGTTATCTTGTAACTCTTAACAGTTCAGTACTGAGGAGAGGAGGCAGAGATGGTCCAACACTTCCTAACAGAGGACTTGAGATAAAGCAGACTTGAGAGTTGATGAGAAAGCCTTCATAGTAAGGAGTTAAATTCCCAACCAGAATAAAATTTTCTCTTTGAACATGAGCCGTCTGTTTTATGTTTCTAAGATGGCAGATGTTTTACGGGATTTGGCAGTGTCTGCAACCCCTATTTTATATGTGTTGAAGGAAACTCTCAACCATAATAATCAGCCTAGAGCTGATTAAGAAAACCCTCCCACTGAACCTAAGAGCAGGTTTAGGTTAATTAAGACCCGGACGCCAAACTGTGAGGCTCCTTAAGGTGCTCATTCCATGGATTCTGCAGATCATATTACAACAAACTTCAGGGGTCATGCAAGATTCTGAGGTTATACAGGAATAAAGGGACATGGGACACTCTGAGATGAGGGGCTGGCAGCTGAGGTGGACTCTTGACAGCTTGACTCTTTTGTTGTATGGTGGCTTCCACGCTCTTAGGTCATCCTTTGCCACGTTCTTTCAATATTCTGAGCACATAGAGGAAATCGGTATTGCATGGAAGCGACCCAAACCCACACTTTTCAACTGGGCGCTTGAGAGTTCGTTATGTGTTTGTACCTGCTGTATAGGTGCAGGGACAGGATGAGGAGTGTGGTTATAACTAAGCAAACACATCTGTGATCCTGAAACAACAGCCGCAGGAAGCAAGCTGAGAGCAGCTGGTTTTCTTGAAAGAAAAACTGGCAGCAAATGCAGTCTGACCTTTGGAGGTGACAGACTATCCCTTGATTAGACATGTCTGGAACCAGCAAGGCCAGACACAAACAGCACAGGTGTTAGGGTGTGGCAGACACGGGGCTGCAGGGGATGCAGATACACTGATGTGAGACAGGAGTAGGGCACAGCCCCATCTTTGCTCCACCAGGCGGTCCCTCAAGGCCACATTGTTTGAGCCCCCTCCTTATTGCCCAGTACTGATTGATGGACTCACAGATTGATGGTGCAGCAGCCCCTGTTGAAGCGCCCCCTGGCGGCTGCTCTCAGAAAATTAAACGAGTCAATTCCACCCACCTACAAGCATCTGAACAGGTAAACTGATCAAGGGGAAGGAAGCCGTAATTATAATTTAGCAAGCCAACTTTGAACCAGCTGGATCATGCTGGTACAAAGTAAACTGAGGCACACTAACATTTTTCACCAGTTTATTTGCGCATACATCAGTTGGAATTGGGCAGCACAAAACCAACGGTGGTTAGGGGCACTCTACTGCCTGGAGGCAGAAGAAAGCTTTTCACAGAGAAGACACTGAAGCAAAACAAAGCAATTATTTGATTGGTTATGGCTTACATGGTTGCCTTGCTTGGGAAAGCCTAGTTGTCTGTGATTGGTTGCTCTGAAGTTTCTTTTTCCCAGGTTCCAGGGAGCACACTGACTCTGGCTCAGGCCTCAGCTTACTTGGCTGTCGCTGCATTAGAGCCGCCTCAGTTGGGGCCTCCTTCTTTAAATACTTTAACAGTGTGTAGGTCACAGCCTAGCGGGAGGAGCCTTGGAGGTGACATTGGCAGGGTCCACCAAGCGCTTCCCAGGGCGGAGGGGAGAGGAAGCGGGGAGTAGCTGAGGAGACTTACCTGTCAGGGTTTCCTTGACCAGACTGTCCCTGGAGTAAATGAAATGTCCTAGGAAACTCCAGGTGCAACGCTCTTCTGGTCATGTGAGTTCCCAGGTAGCAGGTCCACTGGCCTAGCACACGAGAGCATTCCAGCACTCAGCAGTTCTGGTTTTCATTATCAATTAATCAGGCTACTGTAGCCTAGAGAGTCTGTGGCCCGAACGCTTAGCTTCAAAGTCTGGCTTTCCCTCTGACTGGATACGTGATCTTGGGCAAGTTTCTTAACTTTTGTGCTTCAGTTTCCTCATCCGGAAAGTGGCTTTAAGAATGTTACTTAGANGTGACACAGCGTGCGGGTCACTGGTGGCAATAGGAGTGACATCCTAGAAATGGGGCATGGGTTCCCCGAGCAGCAGCGAGCAGAGGGCTCAGTGAAGTGGGGCAGGTTCTCATCCCCTCGACCGGCGGGAAAGCGCCTTCCGTCTGTACTCTCAGCATCTCTGCGTTTAGTTTCTCGGGCATTGTGCTGACCTCTCCACCTCCTTCCTGAGCGAGTGGGAACTGCCAGCAGGAGGTTTTTCTGTGTTGGTGGTGGTGGCGGTTTCAGGTGATAAGAAGACAGAAATATACTGTCACGTGCTGAGGAGGAGGCACCAGACGCACGACGTGACCAGAAGGTTATCACCACAGTGGTATTTTCTTACTCGTGTGGCGTCATTAAGTATTTTGTCAGAGAGAAGTTCTTCCCTCTTCTAAAAAAGCAAATCTGTGCTTGGGTGGGGCAGGTGTGTGTGTGTGTGTGTGTGTACATGCTGTTGTTTAAAGACAAGCTCCCAACACAAAGTCTGTGAACTTTTTGGAGTGACAGCAAATTTTAAATTAATAATAAAGCACTTATATTCATGGGAAGTGTGCTTAGCGCTGCAGCTGGCTGAGCGAGGCCATGTGAGACAGTGGGGAGGACCCTGAGCTTGGCTTTCAAGCTCTGAGCTTGGATTCTGGGTGCACAAATTTTAGCTGTGGGACCTTTCACTGCTGGCTTAATTTCTCTGGGTTTCGTGCTTTCCTTACAAAAAAGAACTTAATATGTTTTGCCAATTTCATGAGCTGCTAGAGGAATGAATGAGCAGATGTATTGGAAAATGACTTGTTACTCACAAAGCACTACACAAATGACAAGGTGTGCCTTCTGGTCGTGGGGCCAGTAATGTAACTCTGGGCCCATCTCTTACCTTCTACTCCCTCTCCCCGGGCTGAGAAAGTCTTTCCAGACAAAAGCATCACACTCTAGTGAGCACTCCTTTTTCTTATCCTGGGAGGGTGTGCTCACAGCCCGTTCCCTCTGGCTGGACAGAGAAGGTGGTGGGATGGGGAGAGCCCAGGAGGGCTGTGCCTCACCTTCAGAAGAGCAGCACCTGCAACTCTTTGGCCTTGGTCATTTCAGGGGCCGCAGGATGAAGGAAGGCATGTCCAGTAGCAGCACCACCAGCATCTCCCAGGCCAGGAAGGCTGTGGAGCAACTGAAGATGGAAGCCTGCATGGACCGGGTGAAGGTAAGCACCACCAGGTGGCCTGACCCTCTGCCCCAAAGCCCCGCTCAGAGCAGTCCTCCCATTTTCAAGGCAGCCTTGAGGGAGTTACTGCCTCACCCAATAGAGCATCCAGCCAACTTTGGCATCTGTAACATTTGCAAACGAGTGTTTGCTTCAGCGTCCTGAGTGTGCCCAAGGACCCAAATAATGCAGAATCCACAGTGTGCATGAATTCTGTAAGGAGCCTCCAGAAATAGACTCGTGGTCATCACAGCTCTATTTTGCTCTGTTGTCATGCCAGTGAGCAAAAAAAGAGAGTTTAACATTGAGGTCAATCATAGTTTTCCTGCCTGATCCAGTGACTGGAAGGTTAGACAACATCGGATATCGTGACGGGCACTGTTGGGAGGGAAGCATTGAGCCATGCTCTGTGNCGACGGGTTTCCAGTGGTTACCAGAGGGGCAGTGAGATGAATTCAGTGGTCGTCCTAATGTGGTGGTTGTGGAGGAGGCCCTGTAGGTCTCCAGACATGACGAGAAGCCTGGCGTGGAAAGGAGGGAGGTCATGATTAAGGCAGTCGGGACAGCACTTGGCCTTGGTTCAGAAGGTGGCAGCAAGCACACTGTGAGCAGGCTCACCTCTCAGGCCCCACGCCCATGCACTGTGGTCCTCACTGTGATTACAGCGCTCTCCTCTGCCTATCGCAGCTTCGAGGGCCTCGGAGTCAACATCCCCGCTCCTGAGCCCTAGTCCCTTGTGATGGCTTCACAGGTCCCCTGTGGGTCGGGTCCGCCCCTGGGAGATTCCTGTGTGGGTGACCTGTAAACCCCTGCAGACTTCAAACACTCCCATTCCACCCAGCATACAGTTATGTAGGATCTAAAATACTGGCCATGGTAGAATTATAGATTGTTTAGAGTTAAAGGGACCCTAGAGATATCTAACTCTCTTGAGTTTTACAGATGAGCAAACTGAAGCTCAGGGAGGTTGAGTTACTTACCCAAGGTCACACAGCCAGCTTAGGGGCAGAGATGGAACTGGAAGCCTGATGCTCAATGGTACCTCTTATTCCATCTCACACTCCCAACAAATGTAGACTGTCAGGATTTAGGCAGACTCGTCAGCTCAACTTTCAGTTGTTATACTGGAGGGAAAATTCATGACATACCTCTGCTGGAATTATTCATAGGATTCCAATCACTGCTGAAGCAGGTGAGTCTGGGCTGGAAATCAGAAGAAGAATTTGTAAGATTTTGGAAGATGAGCCAATTTTAAAAACCTAGAGGGAATGTGTGTGGCTTGTATGTCCTTATGTATTGAAGGTGTTACATTGTTGCATTCACTTGTGGAGTGTTTTTGTCATTCTGGAGAAGATTTAGACATCGAATATCCCAAAAGGTTTTCATTTGACTGTGATGTATTTTCCCCTGCCTGCCGCCTCTAATAAGCACTTGCAGGCGGGACGCCTCATTGGCAGGATGAGGTCAGGCAAAGGCCATTTACTTGCCAGGCACAGGACGCAGACCGCGAGGGCAGTGAACTGGGACTTCATCTTCCTCTTAGCAAGCGCTTCTTGGCTCCTTGCCCTGTGCTGCCCAGCTGCTCCTGTGGAGCTCCTGGACTTCAGCGAGGGGGATATTCGTGCACAAGTGCCATGTCCGCAGGCTTCAGATAAGCCTGGAAGGAAGTTGGAGGGGGAAGAGCTATCTGGTCGTGGGGGGTGGCCATTCTGAGCTAAATCCTGTGTGCGTATAACACGTAACTTACGTGTTATAGTGCTTATGATACGTGTTGTATTGAGGAGGATAAAGTGACTCCATGTTGGTCATGAGAGTAGATTGTAATAAGATCATCATAATAATGTAATAATAAATACAATCACACTGGCGTGGCCAGGGCCAGTACTCTGCTTTGTCTGTCTAGAAATGGTTTAGCAGAGTAATTGTGAGGCTGCAGGTCTGGGGCCTCCACTCATCACTCACGTGAGAGGAGGACAAGGATGTCTGGAGCCTCCTGTTGGCTCTCGTTTCTCCAGATGGTGATCTGCTGTGTGGGCAGCATCTCTGTCCTCGGAGGCATGTGCCAAAGCCTGTGTCTGCTGGTCTGCACAAAGCCTGTCCCGGGCTGGGAATGGCCTTGCCGTTGGCCATGCACACAGCACAGCCTGGCCTCGGGCTTGTCCACTCTCCTCGTGGACACGGACCTGGCCCCTAACCCCGCGCCTGTGCTGTGTCCCCGCAGGTGTCCCAGGCAGCCGCCGACCTCCTGGCCTACTGTGAGGCCCACGTCCGGGAGGACCCTCTCATCATCCCCGTGCCTGCGTCAGAAAACCCCTTCCGAGAGAAGAAGTTCTTTTGTACCATCCTCTGACTCCGTGTCTGGTGAAGCGCCTCCTTGTCTGTCAGTGACACCGGTGGGGACCGCATGCTGGTGGCTTTAGGGAGCCCCCTCCTGTCCGTGGGGCTGCAGGGAGGGTCTCTCTGTCCTTTGGTTTTCTTCACTGCATTGATTTCACTTTTCCTTTTCATTTTTGTGTTATTTTCATTATTGGCAAAGAAAACAGACATTTTTGTAGCCAAATAACAAACGTGCCAAGTAAAAATAAGTATGAATTTAAGGGCTTAAATTTTTAAACATCAATTCCCAAGTTTAAATACATCAAATGAATTCATTCAGAGGATAATTTATTGAAAAAATGCATCCAACAATCCCCATTCCCAATAAGTCAGCATCAAATGAGAGCATTTTCACCAATTGAAATATATGGGTAAAATTTGCACCTCCCTACCTGGAGAAAGCAGTTCTAGAAGGTCTGTTTCCTGCTTTTCCATCATCCTGTTCAAAAGGGGATAACCTACAGCATTGGAGGGTTTTCTTAACATGTGTGGCGCAGACCCTGCTGAGGGCCCAAGCCCCTGGTTCCCACTGATTGTCACTGACCGTGTTGGAGGTAGTCCTTCTACAGATGTAGATGCTGGGTAGATACTGTAGCAAGCTGAACCGTAAATGTACACGGTGACAGCAGCTGTTCAAGTGCTCAAGCCGGCTGGCCAAGGACGCCATCTCCCCTCTCCAAATGTCACCTCTTCTTGCTTCTTCTTATGCTGGCTCCTCCTCGGTAGCTGTGACATGGGCTG
>NW_017731517.1:2090765-2120031 GCF_001890085.2 Hipposideros armiger | reverse complement strand
GAGAGGTGCTGCATAGATGAAAGCCCTGATTATCATCTAAAACAAATACATGTATTAAATGCCACGCTATAATATAGGGAATAACGCGTGACTTCAAAGTGCCGTGGTTCAGTTGCAAGGCTAATGTAAAATTGCCTACAAAAAGGCAAATATAATTTTCAGATCAGTTAATGACTTGCTACCCTTGTAAATGGTTTCAGTACATTTTTATTCTTTGCTTCTTTTGTTGAAACCCATTCTTAGCTTCATTAGAGCTCACGGATAATGCCAGTGTTGTTAGGAAGCCATGTGCTCAAACTATAGCAGAGCTGTGTGCTGTGTGTGACAATAAGACTCCAGGTCCTTCTCTATTTTGGTTTATGACCAGGATCTCTTTATTCTGTGGTCCATGTCAACATCATTAACCTGATGAAACAAAGCACAATCCATCAAAGAAGCTGAGAAAGTGGGACAGCACGGAAACTGGCTGAATCAGGTCAAGGAAGAAAATGCATTTCCAGTCCGTCACCAGACTTCCTCCCCTTCGGTGTACTTTTTCTGTCCCTCCATATCCTGCCCTCCTTTTCCTCCTTTCTTTCATACATTCGTCCCTTAGATCTTTTTGGCCTTTTAGTACACCTTTTCCTTCTAAACCTATGGCATTTTGTGTAGCTTGCCTCTTCTAATGTGTCCCTAAATTCAATGCCGTCCGTCTTCTTAAAAGCAAGTTCAGGGGGCCGGTTGGTTAAGAGCGCAAGCTCTGAGCAACAGGGTCATGGGTTCGATTCCCACATGGGCCAGTGAGCTGCACCCGAGCTGAGCTGCCGCTGAGCTGTCAACAGGTGGCAGGATGGCTCAGCTGGTGAGAGCACATGCTCCTAATAACAAGGTTGCCGGTTCAACTTCTGTATGGGATGGTGGGCTACGCCCACCCGCAACTAAGATTGAACACGGCACCTTGAGCTGAGCTGTCAACAGGCAGCTGGATGGCTCAGTGGTTAGAGTGTGTGCTCTTAGCTACAAGGTTTCCAGTTCAACTCCCATATGGGATCATGGGCTACGCCCACCTGCAACTAAGGTTGAACATGGCACCTTGAGCTGAGCAGCCTCAAGCTGCTGCCGGGCTGCCGGATGGCAACTGGACTTGGAGCTGAGCTAGCTGCACCCTCCACAACTAAGATTAAAGGACAACAACTTGTCTGTTCCTCTTCCCCAATTCCCCAATAAAATCTTAAAAAAAAAAAGCAAGTTCATGAACGTGGGGTATGAGATACACAGACGTGTGAATGAGCCCTCCCCTTCTCACCACCATCGGGAGGTGAGTGGAGTGGAGTGCGCCTATAGTAGGCAGCTGCCATTCTGTGTTTCCAGTTTGTCTGTCCAGCATCTGAGCCCCATTCCTGAAGTGGGGAAGCACACCTTGCATATAAACTTAGTGGGGTGCATGCCCCTCCCACTGTAGAAGTGGAGAGGTCTTCCCTGTCTCTCAGGTGCACCCCTCACCAGCACCAACTGGCCATGGAGTGGCCAGTGACCAGGGTGAACTACTTGGACTCCCCGCATGGGATGTGAGGCCAGTGACACAGAAATGAAAGGGTGCTGAGAGTCATGTCATGGCAGCCACAGCGGCCCAGGGGTGGCAGTGACTCAGCAGGGGACAAATCTGGGACTGGAGGCTGCAGGGGTGGCCCCAGTAACAATGTCCACGGATGGCAGAGTCCAGAGCCGAGCATCCCTGCTCCGTTGCTTGCCCCACTGAGCTGTCTTGGCCCCCACCCATCTTCCTGAGTCTCATTTCTAGCTTTCTGTCAATTCTTTGAGCCCCCAAGTTCCATCCAATAAATTCCTTCTTCTTCCATGAAATAGCCTGGGTTGGATGTCCATATCGTATGATCTAACAACTCCACCATCGTGTATACCCAACAGAAATGTGTACGTATATTCACCAAAGGAAATATACTATGTTCATAGAAGCACTATTCACAATAACCCACACTGGAAATCACCCAAATGCCATGTGGAAAGGATAAACAAATAATGATATGTTCACACATTGGAACCCTGTGCAGCAACGAGAGTGAATGAACAGTCCTGCAGCTATACACCACGCGTGGCATGGGCCTCACGAGATAAGGCAAACACGTGCTGTACAATTCCATTTCTGTCAAGTGCGACCCCGGCAAAGCTAATCTCTGCTACTGTAAGTGGGGGTGTCAGTTGCTCTGGACGGGATGGTGACCAGAGGGGCACAAGGCGAGCCTCTGGGATGTTCTGTTTCTGGACCTGGACACACTGGGTGTGTTCAGTTTGTGAAAATCCTTCGAGCTGTACACTTTGGATTTGTGCACTTTCTGTATGTGTGTTACACTTCAATAAAAAGTTGGGTTTTGTGGCTAGCTGTCAAGAATCCTGTTATTTTTTTTCTTTTCTGACACCTTACTCCTTCAGGTATCACATCATTTGTGGGACATTTAACCCAGTTATCAGACACCACTTCCAGGGGGAGGAAATGCATCAAAGGCACCAGCTGGCTTGGCGAGCGTGTGTCCTCTGAATGCAGCCCTGGCCCTCCAGCCACCCAGTCCTTAGATACACTGAGGCAAAGGGCATCTTTGACTCTGCGCCCACCCTTGGGGCTCTAGGCCCCCTCCCAATCCTCGGATGGTTTCTGAGGGCGCGGCCTCCTTTGCTCTCAGCTACCACGTGCCTCAGCCATTCTTCTCACAGCCCTGACATGTTCAGTCCCAGGGTGATCACAGCGTGGCTTCACACTNGCCTTCTCACTGCCTTTCCTCTGTGCTCATTCACAGAGAGAGCTTTCTGGTGTCTCTTCCTCTTATAATCACACCCAATTCTGTGGGATCAGGGCCTCACCCGTATGCTCTCAGTTTACCGTAATTACCCCTCCGAAGGCCCTGTCTCCAAATACAGTCACATTGGAGGTTATGGCTTTAACATCTGAGTTTTGGGGGATACAATTCAGTCAAAAGATTTAAATATAACAAAATCATAAAAGTACTAGGAAAATGTTTTTATAAAATATGACTTTGGAAAGGCCAAGCATATCACAATATCCAGTTCATAAAGGAAAGCTTGGACTGCATTTAAAAAAATTTTTATGTGGTAAAAATCTCCCAATCAACACAGTAAGAAAAACATTTCCTGAATAACAAGGGGTTAAAATTGAAAAGGAGCAAAATCAGGGAGATCATCATGTTCTGACAGGTCACTGGCAGACCATTAAAGGTCTGGTGAAGTCTGGGGAAGGGATGTAATTAAGATGATAAATGATAGTAAGGTCAAAAGAATGACATTTCTAAAAGAAAATAAATATAAATTAGGTCGTTTGACCCAGCCAAAGGTCCACAGGCTGTGCTTGGAGATTTGCCTTTCAGTATGTCTCGGTGAACTCTGTACTTACCCTTCCTCACTCCAGCTTCTGCCAGTTGAACAGTTTAGGTTTCACCCTTCTCTTCATTTTCTCATCCTCTACCAGAAACCTTTGTAGCTCTCGCCCAGACCTTTCGAAACTGTGATAAACTTTCTACTGTCAAATTTAAAAAAAAATTCAAAGAAAGGTCAATAGGAGTGAACAATTCTAGAACAGGTGTCAGAAAAAAAAAGAGAAAAATACTTGAAGTAAATCAAAGAGTAGACCACAAAACCAGAAAATGGAAGGTGCGTTTGAAGAAGAAGGACCCTTCCACTTCGGGGTGTTTGGTTAGGGGCACGGTGGGCATCCAGTCACCCTGATAGTTTCTGAGAAACTTCTGCATGTCTGTTTCTTTCAGCCTTGCCAGAAAGTAGCCAAATGAATAGTGACAAGATAGCAGGCAGTATGTGTAACAATATCCATTAGCCACAGACTCGCATGGCTCTTCCCTTTACAGGAGGGAGAAACGTGTGCCCGAGTGTTGGTCTGTCCAGGTGACCCAGCGCGCTCGCGCTGAGGGCAGTTCGGCCAGGACATTGCTTCCTGACTCAGCCCCATGCTTCCGCTCTAGAGATGCCGCTGGCTTTCTAGAACCCTCTTGAGCTAGAACCTACTTGTTTATCTTTCACCTCTAACTATGACCTCGAAACCTCTTGAGTGACTCACTAGTTTCTATCACTAATTACTGTCGGGTTGTCAGAAAAGTCATGACGCATTCTTGAAATGAAAAACATACAAAAAATACATCATGACTTTTCCAACAACCCAATATTTTGGTGAACTTGCAAAATGAATGAATTATGACTTCCTTTGCGGAAAACTGGGACATATCAGACCTGAGAGGTGTTCCATGGAGTCAGATAGGACATGTACCGACCTGTTGAAAGCATTTGGTTAAGTCGAGGTTCAAGATGGACCTGGGTTGATCACTGTAAACAAGGTAAGTGAGGGCTTTGCTATTCTGTGGTGAAGGTCATGTAATAACAGCTTTAACTTAGGTGAATTTGGGAATATTAAAACTCTCTTTCAGGCATCCTAGATTTACCTCTCAGTGTGCAGTCAAACAGGGAATCCACTGTTATGGACACTTAACCTTAGAACTCAGAGAGGGACTCTATTAGATTACTCATTTATTCCCACATGTGTCCCCCTCCCTCTGATTTCCTCCAGGTATAACCTTACCCACCCTCCACTAGATGCTGCCTGTGGCCGAGGACCTACTGGGTGAGCAGAAGCCTCTCCCCATCCAGGCCATTAACCAATGACTGATAATTGCCTCTACTTGTCTGGAGTGATACCGACTAGTTGCTGGGATCCACTGGAACCCATATGTTAGTCCATTTGAGCTGCTGTAACAGCACCATAGACGAGGTGCCTTAAACTACAGAAACTCATTGCTCCCAGTTCTGTAGGCTGGAAAGTCCAAGATCGGGGTGTCAGCATGTCAGGTTCTGGGGAGGACTCTCTTCCTAGTTTACAGGTGGCCACCTTCCTGCTGTGACCTCATATGGTGGGGACAGAGAGAGAGGCTTGTCTCTCATGTTTCTTCCTATAAAGACACTAATGCCAGTCATGATCTACCGTATTTCCCCATGTATACGACGCACCTTAATTTGGGGGCCCGAAATTTGAAAAAAAAAGTATTATATAAAGTTACCGAACTCAAGTTTTATTCATCATAAAATTCATACAACTCCTCGTCACTGTCAAAACTCCCAGCCATTAGCTTGTCCTCATCTGTGTCTGATGATGAATCACTGTCTTCATATATTGCCTTGTCCTCAGTTCCATCTATGGCATTTGAAATGCCACACTTCTTAAATGACTTGACGATGATCTACAACCACTGTATAAGACGCACTCAGTTTTTAGACCCCAAATTTTTCAAATACATGGGGAAATANTGATTTACCATTGAAGAGTATATTGTAATTATATATCCAGATCAGTATGTACTTTCCTAAAATGTCATTTTTAATATCTATTTTCTCTATCATCTGATATACAATAATTTATTTAAGCAGCCTCCTATCCTTGGACATTTCCATTATTTCCAATTTTTCAGTATTATTTTTTAAAGCACTGCAGCGAACACACTGGCAGATAAAATTTGTGCATGCTGGTTTAGGGTAAAGCCCTACAGACTGAAAATTGTTTGGCCAAAAGATATATTCTGAAGTGTTTGAATCAGTATCAGATTTTCCTATGGAAAGTGGCACCAGTGGTATTTCATCAGCAATATGAAGTGCCTGTTTCCCCAAATTCTTCCCAGTGTCATTCTTTAAGCCATACCAATTTGATAGTTCATAGATGATAATAATAGTAATAATAATGGGCAACATGTATTGAGTGCTTACTATCTGCTGTTCTGAACAATTTCTATTAAATTCACTCAGTTCTCATTACAGTTCTCTGAGTAGGTACTACTAACATTCTGGCTTTACAGAGGAGGAAACTGAGGCCTGTGGAGATTAAGTAACTTGCCCCAAATCACATAGCTAGAAAGTGATTGCAGCACAGAGACAGGGAACCAGGGAGCCTGGTTAAGGCTTCACTCTTAACCTTTATACCGCACTGTTTCTTGATTGTTGATACCTCATTATTTTAACATGTTTCATTGACTCTTATTGTGGTTAAACTAACTTCATGTGTTAAAGTCTTCTTTTGTGAATTGCCTATCCCTACTCTTGGCCTAATTTTCTGTTGTGCTACTTATCTTTTTCTTATTGATTAGTAACAGTTTCTTGCATATTGTATGTTACCAATAGTTTTCTGTATGGAAGGAAAACCATAAACTAGAAAACAAAAGAGAGAGTCAAAATAAAAAAGGTAAAATAAAACAACAGAAGCAATATCAAATATATCTGTACTGACAATAAGTACTAAGTGGGACAACTAATTTAGACTCTCAGACTTAATTTAAAAAGCAGAATATATTTTGCATTAGACATTAACTTAAAGTGACTCAGGGTGGAAGTAAATGGATAGGCAAAAATATCCAGATATATGCAATATATGCAAGATCTGTATGATAAAAACTACAAAACTCGTGAACGATATCAAAGAAGATCTAAATAAATAAAGAGATATTTCATGTTCATGGCTAGGAAGACTCAATATTAAGATGTTAGTTCTTCCCAACTTGATCTATAGATTCAACACAATCCCAGTCAAATCCCCAACAAGTTATCTTGTTGATATTGACAAACTGATTCTTAAGTTTATATGGAGAGGCAAAAAAAGAAAAAGAAAAGGAAACCCAGACTAGTCAACACAATATTGAGGAAGACAAAGTTGGAAGACTGACTCTACCTGACTTCAAGACTTACTGTAAAGTATTCAAGACAGAGCAATATTGACAAAAGAACAGACAAATACATCAATGGAACAGAACACAAAGTAGACCCACATAAATATGGTTAACTGATCTTTGACTAAGGGGCAAAGGCAACACAATGGAGAAAGGATAGTCTTTTCAACAGATGGTGCTGGAACAGCTAGATATCCACATGTAAAAAAAGAAAAAAATGAATCTAAACAAACCTTTCACAAAAATTAACTTAAAATAAATCATAGACCCAAATGTAAAAGGCAACTATAAAACTTCTAGAAGATAACATGGGAGAATATCTAGGTGACTTTTGAGTTTGGCAATGAGTTTTTAGATATAACACCAAAAGCGTAATCCACAAAAGAAAAAGTTGATGATCTGGACGTCATTCAAATTAAAGACTTCTCTGTGAAAGACACTGTTAAGGGGATGAAAAGACAAGCCACAGACTGGGAGAAAATCATTGCAAACACACATTTAATAAAGGGCTGATATCCAAAATATATAAAGAACTCTTAAAACTCACCAATGAGAAAACAACCACATTAAAAAAGGGGGGGGGGGAGTGGGGGCAGAAGATCTGAACAGACGCCAAAGAAGATACAGATGGCAAAGAAGCACATGAAAAGATGCTCGACATCATGTATCACTAGAGAATTGCAAATTAAAACAACAGTGAGACATCACTACATGTTTATTAGACTGGCTAAAATCCTGAAAGCTGACGATATCAAATGCTGACAAGGATACAGAGCAACAGGAACTCTCATTGCTGGCGGGAATGCAAACAGCCACTTTGGGAAGCAGTTTGGCAGTTTCTTACAAAGCTGAACATAGCTTAGCATATGATTCAATTATATCAAAATTACACAATGCAAAATGTGAGGAAATGTCAGGAAAAATGGGCAAATTGTGTAAGAGTCTAGTATGTCTTCCCCAGTCCTTGTTAAATAAACTAGAAAAAAGAGAAGTAAGCATATATTAATAAATAAAATTAATAAAGTTGGTCTGAGATGAGTGTGTATATACACTGTATATACATATATGTTTATATGTATATGTATATATTTATGTATGTAAATACATATACAGTAAAATCTTGGATTGCAAGTAACTTGGTTTGAAAGTGTTTCACAAGACGAGCAAACGTTTCTATGAGGTTGGTGCACCAACCTAATAATACATTTTAACGTGGTAAACGAGTGATGTCTTGCAATGCAAGTAGTTTGTTTCCGGAACGAATTATGCTCGCAAACTGAGGTATTACTGTATACATATTTATAGTTATTTATTTATAATTTTATCCAGAAACTACCAAGAACACTTTCTATAAACACCATTCATGGAATGCTTCAGTACATTCTAAAAAGTAGAAGTAGTTCATACCACATTCTTTGACCATAATGCAATGAAATTAAGGGTGGCAGTGGCAGGGAATAAGTGTCAGCCTTAGTAATCTTTTAAAACTATTTCTTAAACAATGAAGTGATTTTGAGAGTGCCATATATAAATGTGTAAGACTTACAGTTTTTAAAAAACATATAAGGGCATAAAAGAAGACTTGGAAAAGGGGTAGTAGTACCTTGTGCTTGAATAGGCAGAATCAATATTGCAAAAATGTCTACTCTCTTTAANAGACAGGAGAGACACCTGCCGAGAGGACCAGGCCTATGGTGAGATTCACTCTCTTGATAAACATCCCTGAGCAGCAGCTCTGCACCTGGCGTGGAAACACAAATCAACGCACCTGCCATAGTGCTCAAAGCAGACTCCCTGGGGCTGAGCTGCGAGCTGGTGCCCAGGTGACACTGGAGGACAGGGAAGGCTGCTGTGAGCTGGTGCCCAGGTGACACTGGAGGACAGGGAAGGCCGCCGTGAGCCGATCATGGCTCGTGTCGAGCAGTTGGACTGCACAGAAGAGCAGCAGGTTGCGCTGGGAAGGCGACTATGGGCACCTGGGGGTTGCCGTGTACATAGGGACGGGCCAGAAAATGACTGCGTGCAGCCTAGGCCATGAGGTCAGCTCACCTGTCGGCAGTGGGTAAAGTCTGGCCGGAAGGCAGGGAAGCTGCAGAAGTAATCGGGAGAGGCAAGGAGGTGTGGTGTGGATCAGAGAGCAAAGGTGGGGTCGGACAGGAAAATGCACCAGGAAATTTAGCAGAACTTGAAGGGCAAATGTGCGAGACCCTGGGGAGAGGGAAGTTAGACCCGACTGTCCAGCCCTATGGCCAGAGGACTGGAAGGACAGTGGGCACCAGCCATAGCAACAGGACAGTTACCATGCCAGGGGTTCTGCTTTGGCTAGGAAAATAAATTCTGTAATAACAGACCCTCACCTGTGACAGTCGTTGTGGGAACCAGATGTCCCCACAGAAAGGGCTCTCCAATAGTCACTAAAGGCACATGCACTGTCTCTCAAAGAAAGACGAGAAGTCCTAAGCCACTCGGTCCATTACTCAGATGGTGTTCAGAGGGACAGGCAGTACCAGAGGTGACTGTTATGGATATTTGCCTGCAAGATCCCTGAGAGAGCTTCCCGGAGGCATCCTGAGACCCTGGTAGTTCCAGGGGGCAGGCCAGACAGCCACGTCGGGTTTGGGTCAGAGTTGGCAGCGTTTTGTCGTTGAAGAGATGACACAGGGCTGCTTGAGGAGAGGGGCGACCCTGAGGGGCCGCATCCTGCCATAGCGGCACAGTTAGGCATGTTTTGTCTTTTTTTCTTGCTCACACAACCATGAACACTTACTTACTGTTTTAAAATTGTGATAAAATACACATANGAGAGAGTGTCTGGGCCTGGACGCTCACAGGCTTCTCCATGAGCTGTGCACTGTTCCCACGCCTACTTTATAGGCGAGGACACTGAGCAGTGATGTGCTGCTGAATGGTGACAGCCAGGTTAAGGAGGGGGACAGGCACCAATTTGCAGCATGTGCCAATTTCCATTGTGTAAATACTCCCACCACGTTACCCATGGGACCTCAACAGGCTTGCAGAGCTCCTGAGGATTTCACACTCAGCTGTCACTAGCCAATCATGTCACTTGCTCATGTTCACAGAACACAATCAACAAAGAAAAGAACTGTGATATCAACCAGGAAGTCTGACTTCAGAGCCTGTGATCCCAACCGCTATGTTATCCCGTTTTAGGAAGAACAATCCACAAGGGGGAAAGAGAATGGAAAAATGGCCCCACCAGTCCCAGGGCTGCACCTGAGTGACAGTCAGGGTCAAGAGTGCTAAGGGTCCAACTGCTCTAACTTGAGACTTCAGTAAGAAACGTGGAGGAAAAGTAAATTGTATAACGTAATGAGCTCTCAGAGGAAGAAACATCAACAAAAATTGTCAAGTGACACCTATTAAGTTTGAAGAGATGCTATAGCTTTTATTTTTGTTTTTAAATAAAAATGCCCTATTCCAGAGAGATCGTTAGGTGGTGGGGCAGCCAATTAAGCTGCCTTTTTTTGTGGAGTTGCCACAAATTCCTTTAACCTTTAAGAAGTGAGAGACATGTTGGAACTCCTGTCTTTTTCCTGAGCGAGGAGTCCCTGGGCTCGAGGGCAGAGCAAGCCCTGAGTGCAGCTGAGTGAATGTCCTTGGGAGCTTCCTTACTCCACAGTGGCTGGAGAGCTGGGAGATAAACATTTCTTCACACTCACCCCTTGGCTGACATAACTCGGAAGCAGTTTACACACAATCCCAGAATTCTGTGCCCACAAACTAACTTGCCTGATAACACACCACTTAACTCAGCGCATTCTTCTCCTCGTCTTACTCCTCCTCTCCTCTACTTGTACTTTCTGGGATTACCTTTTAAATAAACCACTTGTCTCAGGGTCAGCTTTCTGGGGGGAGGGGGGGAGGGGACTCACAACACAACAGAGAATGATGGTGTGTGACCTGAGTGATTGCGTATCAGAGGCTCAGCACACTTCCTAGCCCATTAGATCAGTCAGGGTCCAACCAGAGAACCAGAAGCAGCAGGAGAAGTATGTATAGTAAGAGACTGATTGCAAGGAATCGGCTTATGTGATTGTGGGGCTGGCTGGGCGCGTCCAGAATCTATAGGCAGGCTGGAAATCTCAGGCAATGTCTCCTTAAGGGAAGCCTTGACTCTGCTCTTAAGACCTTTCAGTTGATGAAGTGAAGCCCACCCAGGTTATCTAGGGAAAACATCTCTTACTTAAAGTCAACTGATTATATACTTAAATCACATGTATAGACTATCTCCATAGCAGCATCTAGATGAGTGATCAGATGAATAAGTGGGGACTGAGGTCTAAACAAGTTAACACATTAGAAACACCCTCACAACCATGATAAATGCTCAACAATGTCAGGTTGTTAGACATAAGAAAAAAGAAATGGGACACGATCAGGAACAGCAGAATGCAGACATGCGCCAGGGCAGTGTTCTGGAACTTTCTTCTTGGCTGGTCTTCCCTCCTCTTCATTCCTATCAGAGGTTTTGTGGAACACTTTGAGAAACATAAAAAGCATTGTTTCCCCAAATCAGTTTATGAAAACCTATATTCATCACATTTTAATTTACTACCTGCTGTGCACTTTACACCTGGGCACTTAAAGGACAGAGAGAGATAAAATTGCTTTTCTCTGCAACTTTCAGGGCAGAGACTGCTGAGTTCATAGGCTGCCAGGGGTGGGGGGTGCAGTGGGGGTGGGTGGCCATGAGGGGCATGTTCAGGGCTGTCCCTGGGATTGTGGGATCAGTGGGCTCAGATAGGAAGTCAAGACCCCCATTTTAAGGAGTTAGGAAGACTGGATTATTTACACAGAGACCCAGAAGTAGATTCAGGTTTCGTGAGGCCTGAGGCCATACAATTTGGGTGACTCACTTTAAGCAAAGGAATTCCCAATTACAAAGTTAAGTAGCAGGGTTTGTTACAGACCCTGAAGCTTCAACTTCATTAACCTCATGGTAAATGCTTCGTTTCTGCAAAGACCTGAAAAATTAGTAGGAATTAGCCAAGCCAAAGAGCTGGAGGGATGGAGAGCAGGCCGAACACTTGACAAATGCAGGGGAATAAAGGGGGTGGGCATTCACTATTATTCTACATCAGCTTCAGGTGTACAGCACATTGGTCAGGCATCTACACAGTCTATGACGTGATCCCCTTCATAAGTCCAGTGCCCATCTGGTACCTTATGGGATCTTGACAACGTTGTTGATTATATTCCCCATACTGATTAACTACCAATTTGTGTTTCTTAGTGCCTTCACCTTTTCACCCAGACCCCAACCCTATTCCCATCTATCACCCTGATAGATCTAGTACTTATCTAGCACCATACCTAGTTATTACAATATTATTGACTATATTCCTTATGCTTTACCCTACATGCCCATGACTACTGTGTAACAACCAATTTGTACTTCTCAATCCCTTCCCCATTCACCCATCCTTAACCCCCTTCCATCTTAAAGGAGTCCCTCTAAGGTTCCTGTAACACTGGTTTGGTGGTGATGAACTCCTTCAGCTTTTTCTTGTCTGGGAAGCTCCGTATCTGTCCTTCACTTCTAAGTGACAGCCTTTCTGGGTAGAGCAATCTTGGTTGTAGGTCATTGCTTTTCATCACTTGGAGCACTCCCTGCCAGTCCTTTCTGGCCTGCAAAGTTTCTGTTGAGAAATCAGCTGACAGTCTTATGGGAGCTCCCTTGTAGGTAACTAACTGCTTTTCCCTTGCTGCTTTTAAGTGCTATACACCTGAAGCTGAAGTAGAATAATATTGAATGTCAACTATAACTAAATATATAGGTATCTATAGTCACAGGATGTGGAGTACAAAATAGGGAAGATAGTCGATGGTATTGTAACAGCTATAGAAGATGTCAGAGGGTTAGTAGCTTGAGGGATGGGTTATCACTTTATGAGGGGTTTAAATATCTAGTACAGTGCTTTGTACACCTGAAACTAATAAAAAATAAATTTAAAAAAAGGGAGAGGGGAGTCTGGGAGCTGCAAGCAGCTCTGGAGGCCTGGGCAAGGAGTCAGAAGTTGGGAAGTGGCAGTGGGGGAGATGGGAAAGGTTGATGGTGAGTGGCTGAGGTAGGGAGCTTGCGCTTTTTGCTGAGGGCAATAGAGAGCCATAGAGGGTTTGGGGAAGGATGTGACATGGTCTGATTTGCATTTCGGACCCCTCGCTATGACCACAGTGGGGAGAGGGGATTGACAATCAGGAGATTAACTCCCCCCCCAAACCTGACCCCCATTTTCTCCATCCTCCATTTAGTTTTATTTCATTAATACAACTCCAATTACAAGTGTAAATCATTTCCTCTCAGGGTGTCAGTGCCCATACTTGTGTGCATTTCAAAAGAAGTGTCTGCAGTGCTGGGTGTGAGGGCATTCTGTCCAGACTGGTCCTGCCATCTGTCTCCTCTCTCCTCTCTGAACAACAGACAGTGCCCCCCACCAAACATGTGAGCAGGCTGATTGTAGAGTCAGTGACCTGTTGAGTTTTGAAATCCACATAAATACTGTTAAAGAAAAAAAAAAACTCATGGCACCTGTTGAAGAGGTAAGGCAGATTTTATTCCAGGGGGGCCATGGCTCTAGGTGTAGGGGTACTAAGTACCTCATGTAAGTGGAATCGATCAGTATTTGCCCTTTTGTGTCTGGCTTATTTCATTGAGCATCATGTCCTCAAAGTTCATCCATGTAGTAGCCTGTGTCAGAATGTCCTTCCTTTTTAAGGTTGAATAATATTCCATTATGTGTATGTGCCACAGTTCATCCGTTCATCCCTGAGTGGACATGAGGTTGCTTCCAGCTCTTGACAGCTGTGACTAGTGCTGCCATGAGCGTGAGTGTTGAGACTCCTTTGGGAAGCACACTGGGCCTCTGTCAGAGCGGAGTGAGCTGTCGGGGTTACTCCTGTAATCAGCACACTATACTATAGTGCTAGTTTCTCACTTATTTTACCATGACCCACAGAAAAAAGAAAGCACACATTTTATATCACAACCCAGGACATACTGTGTTTCCCCAAGAATAAGACCAGGTCTTATATTAATTTTTGCTCCAGAAAATGCATTTTATTCATTCATTCATGTACAAAATTCTACACATATTCAAATACAGTCACGTCTGGCTGACTAGCATAACTGGGGCTTATTTTGGGGTAGGGCTTATATTACAAGCACCCTGAAAATCATGCTAGGGCTTATTATCCAGTTAGGTCTTATTTTCAGGGAAACACAGTACATACTGCTATGGTCTAAAATGTTTGTGTCCCTCCCAAATTCATATGTTGAAACCCTACCCCTAAAGGTGATGGTATTAGGAGGTGGGGCCTTTCGGAGGTGCTTAGCTCACAGGGTGGAGCCCTCATGGGTGGGATTAGTGCCTTCGTAAATGAGGCGCCAGAGCGATCGCTATCCCCTTCCACCGCGTGAGAACATCATGAAGAGGTGCTAGGTACGATCCAGCAATTCCACTTCTGGGGTTTATCTGAAGAAAACAAAAAAACTAATTCAAAAATATATGTACACCCCTGTATTCATTGCAGCATTATTCACAATAGCCGAGATAAGGAAACAAACAGATGAATGGATAAAGAAAATGTGATGTTATTCAATGGAATATTATTCAGCCTTAAAAAATAGAATGAAATCTTGCCATTTCTGGCAACATGGATGGACCTTGAGGGCATTATGCTGAGTGAAATCAGTCAGACAGGGAAAGACAAATACTGTTTGATCTCACTTATATGTGGAATCTAAAAAATGAAGACGCGCATAGATACAGAGAACAGATCGCTGGTTGCCAGAGGTTGAGGGTGGGGTGGGAGAAATGGGTGAAAGCAGTCAAAGGTACAAACTTCCAGTTATAAGATTAAATAAGTCCTGGGGATGCCATGTACAGCATGGCGACTATAGTTAATCATACTGTATTGTACATTTGCAAATTGCTAAGGGAATAGATCTTAAAAGTTCTCATCACAAGAAAAAAGATTCTGTAACTGGTGATGGATGTTAACTAGACTTACTATGATCATTTCACAATGTATACAAATATCAAATCATTATGTTATACACCAGAAACTAATGCATGTCAATTATACCTTAATTTAAGAAATTAACATTTTTAAAAAGCTATCTGTTCTTACAGTAGTAATATTGCAAAACAAAATGTGTTCAAAATTATTGGTTCAGGCCAATGTACAGAATCCCCTGAGTGGTTTAGCAGACTGATGAGTTAAATTTACGGGCTGAAATTACACAGAGGAAATGTCCAAGTCCTGGATGGGTCACATGGTAACCTACAGCTGCGTCATAAAGTGCGTTTGTGATGAGGGAGAGAAGCCATTGAGAAGAGCTGCTCATGTGACATGGGCCATCTGTCTTCTCGCTTCTCAAAGTATGTTCGTATTCTGTTGACCTCTTCTTGGGTGATTACAGTGACAGAAAAGAGCCTTTACTTAGGGGCTGAAAACACTGAAGTTAGAAAACACCGAAGTCACTCTAACTGTTCTGAATTCCGTCAAAGCCTCAGCGTTGTTCCTGTGACACTGTCTTCCTCAGTCTAGTTAACATGGTAAAAACTCACCACGATGAGGGAGACCTTCTGGACCCAGCAACCTCTATTCTAGGTATAAACTGGAAAGAAAGCCCACTCATGTGCATGTGGCAGTGGGCACAAAAGGAAGTGTGGAAAGACTGACAGGCATAACCCTAGACACCTTAGAGGCAGCACAGCCCAGGGGTTAGGACGAAGATCCTGATGTGACAGATAACCTGGGTTTGAGTCCTGGTTCCACCACTTGCTAGCTGTGTGACCTTGAATGGGTTACTTAGCCCCTCTGTGTCTCAGTTTCCTTGTCTATAAAATAAGGTAGGACTACCTGTTATGAGGATATGTGAATGAAAATTTGTAAAGCACTTGGAACTGTGCCTAGCAGATAATAAATAGTATCTATATGTCCATCAGTGGGGAAATGCAACAATAAACAGTGACATAGTCATCCGATGACATAGTCTCATGCTAAACAGCAGCTGAAATGAATGAGATCTACATATACCAAGTAAGACAGGTATTGGAAATATAATGTTGAATGAGAAAAGCAAATTGTAGGACCATATATAAAATATGCTATTTAAGTACATTTGAAAAACAAAACAGTACTATATATTTTGATGGACACATACATACACATAGTTAAAGTATAAAAACGGGGGCCAGAGGGTATTCCCCAAGTCCACTATGTTGGATAACTGAGAAGTAAGAAGAGAGGAAATGGAATTGGGGAGGGAACGAAGATGGTCCAACAGGACCTGCAGCGAAGCCAGCTTCCCAGGGGAAGAGGCGTTCCCACTGTGCAGGCCGAGCCCTGGGGGGCTTTGGCGGTGACCCTGACTCCCAGAGCTCTGCCTTTATCCGTGTACACATCTGCATGCCACTCAAGGTCCCCACCCTCCAAAGCCGCTGCCTTAGCATGGCAGGCACTGTTTCTCTTTTGCACCTTCAGACCCCAGGGCCAGCCTCAGTGTCTGACTCTGAGCAGGTCCTTAATCATTTGTTGAATTAAATTTCAAAACAGGAAATTTTAATAACATGTTGAAACAATTTGAATGTCAAGACATTTATAAACTGGTAATATAGTGAAGTCAACCTGATAATCTACCATACAGTGTGAGAAAAGCTTGAGTTAGCTACGCATGGCGAGTTAATTACCAAAGGGGGTGGATGCTAACCAGTGAAGGTTGTCTTCACATAATGGATTTTCAGCCATTACAGGGACAACGAGTGGAGTGCTGAGCACTGAAGTGCAAACATGGCAGAGAAGGTGCAGTTAAATCAAGTCTGAGTCACAAATGCACCATCACTTCAGGGTTATCTGAAAAACAGGATAGGCTACCTGGACCCCTGCTGAAGTCACACGTTCACATATCTCACTCCCACCCTTGTAGCCTGTCACTCACCTACAGCCATTCCTCTTCCTCCTCTCAAGGGCCTCCAGCACCCAGGTGCCTTTCTTCCTCCTCCTCACCCAGTCCTTTCTCTTCCTCATTTTTCTCTCTAATCGTCTATGAGCCATCTCTTCCACCCTCCCCCCACCCTTGCCAACTGCCTAGGTTCCCTCACCCTACTTTCTTTGAGCCCACCTGGCAGAACCCCAACCCTGGATGAACCCAACTACGAGTCTTGTTGGCGCCCTTCATCCTCAACCTGCTGACCTCTGATGAGAAGTTGGAAATACTCTGACGCTATGGTAGCCTCTTAGGCTTCTGCCTCTACTAAGAAGACCATGCCTCAGGGAGCGACTGTCCCTTTGGCTTGGGCCCTGGAACAGGACAAGCAAGGTGGAGCCACCCCGGCTTGTGCACGCCTGCCGTCTGAGCAGGAGATCACGAGTTCAGGTGTGCTTTATTTAGCAGCAGCAGCTGACTCATACAGTGTTCACCCTCTCTGGGCCTCTGTCCTCTTAGAAGAAAGGGCACTAACATTTTCTGAGCACCTGCTAGTGCCAGGTCCTTTCACACACAGTATTAATTGTTTCAAAAATCCTATGTGGTGGTCATGATTTTTCACATTCTACAGACAAGGAAACTGAGGCTCAAAGAAATTAAGGAGCTTACCCAAAGTGATAATTTTAGTAAGTGACAGAGTTAGGATTCCAAACCAGGTCTCCTGACTTCACGGAAAACACGAATTCCTGCATCAAATGAGGTCTCTGGAGTAGCTGTTTGCCATCTCCACAGAAGATAATTACAGGTTTTATTCCCTAGCACTAGTTTGTCAGGAGAAAGAGATAGTCACCTCATCGTTTATAAACCAGAAGGAAACACTGTTTAATAGTGTGTTTGAGTGGGATCTGACACTGACAGCATAGAAAAAAACCCACCCTAATACTTACATCAATATGGATAATGAACCCTATGCATAATTAGCTATTCGGAATTACCCTTTTATCTTTTAAGATCAAAATACCATCCTGTCCTCTGACTCAGAATGGCTCTAAGATATTCTTGCTGAATTAATGTAATGTCATTTTGGAAACCTAATGCCATCCTCCCTCTAGCACTTGAAATTAATTTCTCATAAAATAGGTCTGCATTTCGCCATAGGCTTCTCTCTACACATTTTAGTCAAAAAGCTTTGAAGTAATTTTAATAGTGTATCTTGGGCAAATATAAAAGTAGCATTGATTTTTAATCTAAACAAAAGACAAAAGTGGGGGAGAAACTGGTTTTTCTTTCACTTTCATCTCCTAAAAGCAAGACTCCTAACATATCTCAAGGCACAGAATGAACAAGGAGGAAAAAGATGAAAAACTCAGGGGAGAGGAGAATACAAACGTATCCCCTTCTATATGCATAAACCCAGTCACACTGAGAGTATTAAGTGCTGGGATTCTGCAATTTGGGCCGTGTGTATTGTGAAGAATGACTAAGAGGAATTCATCACGTTATGCATAATATAGTTAAAAGAAAAATTGAGGAGCCGACCTCCAGATGAGCAAAATGGAAAGGTCTGGAATTTCTAATTAAAAGGGATTTAGTGTGTACTCAGTGTTGGACTGTGTTGATTGAAGACAAGCATTAATGAAACAGAGACCAAATTTTACTTTTTTTTTTTTAAGAAATTTTATTGGGGAACAGTGTGTTTTTCCAGGACCTATCAGCTCCAAGTCAAGTAGTTGTCTTCAATCTAGTTGCGGGGGGCACAGCCCACCATCTCATGGTGGAATCAAACCGGCAACCTTGTTAAAAGCACTCACTCCAACCAACTGAGCCACCTGGCCGCCCCTTTTGATTTTTAAAACTTGCTCAGGACAATCTATTTCATTTTTTTAAGTTGTTTGTTTGTTTGTTTGTTTTTTAATTTATTTTATGGAACCCGACAGCCAATTACAATATGGAAAACCTGTTTCATCCACATCATGGAGCCAATCAGCTCCTGTGTTTAATGTTGCTGAGATTCCCAACGCCAGGCTGCCTTCTTGCTTGCATAGATTTTTCCTGTTCCTTCTAATGACCTTTGCTTTCAACAGCTTCACCTTGGTTCATTTTACACCCAGCCAGGGGTCATCCTTGGTTTTCATCATCATCTACATCTCCTGTTAGTGTGCTAGGGCTCCCTCAGGCAGCCTCTATTCCAGGGGTCGGCAAACTTTTGAGACGGAAGAGCCAATTCTGTCCCTTACAACAATTTAAAAATTGTTCGAGAGCCATAAATATATTTTTACAAATAAGGGAAATTTAAAAATCTTTGAAAAATGTTATCAATGAAACTATGATACTTTTATTTTCATTTTCAATTTTACTTCAGAGCCACATGTGCATGCCCAAAGAGCCGCATGTGGTTTTCAAGCCACCATTTGCTGACCCCTGCTCTATTCAATCAGTCCCTGGGGCACAACTCAAAGAAATGGGCACTCACCCCACCTGGGCACTGAAACAGCCCATGGCGAGAGCTCAGGGCTGCCCATCTGGCACCAAGCGGAGGAGTTCCAAGTGTGAGCCACATCTAAACAGGCCCAGGAGCAGCCTCTAAACGCGAGGCAAGTCAGTGGAGAGGACATGATAGCAGTGGTTTAGTTAGCACTAGATATGGGGTCTTCTGAGCAACTGTGGGAGGCTTGCTCATTATTAATATTTTGTGTTATACCTATAATTATAAAGGTTTCTTTCTTAAAGAGTGGTAATGCTTGCATACCTGCCAGTTATTCATTTTAGTGGGAAACCGAGTCACAAAGGGGCAGGTGTCCACATGGTGGCAATTACGCTATAGCCTGAGTTTGACTGGTTTTAGAGAATAGAACAGCCCTTTTCTGTGGGCTGGGTCTGTTTGCTGCTTCTTTGTGTGCCGCCCTCACTAGAGTGGAAGCTCCTTAAAAACAAGAGCCAAGTATGTTTTGCTGTCATTACCTTAGTGGTTCCAGGCATATAGAGACACGTCATAAATGTTTGTTGAAAGAGAGGAAAGGAGGGAGGGAGGGAAGAAAGAACATCATCCAAACCTGGCAAATTTTTACGACAGATGAGCTTTGATTCCATGATGCAATACCTAGCCCTTGTTTCCACACTTCCGGTAGCCTTAATCATTTCCGGCACTGACCTCCCACCTGCCTTCCTCCCTATATTCCCTCTCTCTAGCATCTTCTTCAAACTCGAGCTGTTGAAATGTGCAGTCTGAGGAGTCAACTAGCTAATGAACAAATTAGTCCATGATGTCAGCAGAAAGCCAGGAGAACTTTCTGGTAATAAGGGCACTTTTGGGAGTCTTACGGAGACCATGGACACTTCTTATTTGCTGTCAGAGCCTTTAGTGACTCTCGCTTTGCCTGTTTCTGACTAGCCGAGGGGTCCATCCCAGTAACTATGACCTCTGTAATGTAGCAGGGCCCCGGTGCAGGGTGACCCCTTTGGGACTGAGAGCATCCCCCAGGGTATTCGATGTGGCTGCTCTTGTGCATTTTAGCATTTCCTTTAAGCTGAAGAGGAAAATACAGGAAGAAATAGGATAATATACAGAGGGTGCCAAAAAAATGTATACACATTTTAAGAAAGGAAAAAAACTATTAAAATTGTAATACTCAATATATACCAATAACAAAAGATGAATACAAGTCACGTGTGACTTC
Organism: Hipposideros armiger; assembly: GCF_001890085.2. Taxonomy (NCBI): domain Eukaryota; kingdom Metazoa; phylum Chordata; class Mammalia; order Chiroptera; family Hipposideridae; genus Hipposideros; species Hipposideros armiger. The sequence goes on along the minus strand of NW_017731517.1, from coordinate 2,099,680 downwards.
TGCAATTCCAAGAGGTGCTCAAAGTGGTTACCATCAGCATCCAGACCTTCTGATTACTGCGAACTACTGCTTGAGCAACATTGACCAAAGTGTCCACTTGTATACATTTTTTTGGCACTCCAGTAGTTCATTAAGTTAAAAATGGCAGAAGACTCAGCAGAGGAGTTCAGATTCTGGCCCTAATACAGATGTCGCAAAGAACCATTTTTGTCCCCATATTCCTTGTAGGGAAACTTCTCCCTGTGTTGAGATGTACCTGGGCAATGGAGATTGAGATGTAGAATTGCTAGACTGAATTAAGGTGTGTCCAGTCCTTTTTGTTTATGTTGTTGTTTTGTTTGTTTTAAAACCACTGTTAGAATTGATTTCTTTCCCTTAATCTTTGTGATCTCTTTTCCAAGGGTTTAGGTTGCATATGCCTAACTTTAGTCTACATGTCTTCATATTAATGTTGAGAGGAGTAAGAAAACCAATATTTATAGACTTTAACCATATGTGTTCTCATTTAATATTCAAAACAGCTCACTGAAGTCTGTGCCCTGAGTCTTGTTTCACAGATTAGGACTCTGAGACCTAAGAGGCTAAGACCTTTCCTTGCTCAAGGTCACAAGCTAATAAATGCAAATCTGGGTTTTGACCTCAGATTTCTCTGCTAGACCTGCAGACACTGTTCTAATTCTGTTTTTTCTCTTACAAAGTTTCCCGAATTTTAAATCGTATGACATTTGACTCTGCCCAGATCACCCGAGTAATGCATGCTCTTTCGCTTCACCGTTCTGAATTTCTAAATGTTTTATCTTTAGACATCTGTAGTCATATCTTTGATAACAAGGACTTTGGTATCATTTGCGATAGTTTTTAAGTGTTTATAATATTCAATAGCAAGGTCCCCAAAGATCTATCAAAATTGGACTTGACTAAAAAACTTGTAATACAAATAAGAAATGTGTGCATATGGCAGTGCACGGGCTGGAACAGAAGTGGTAAAGTTAAGAAAAATTATTCTGTATCAGGAAGAAGAGAAGTTCATCTTTTAAAGGTTAAAATGACTCAGTGTGAAAATACAGCACAACTAACATTTTATAATTGCTCAAATATTCTTTCCTCTTTGCGAGGTGATGGAGATGCTTCTTTCCTTTAAAAAGGTGCAAAATGAATTTTCCCAAAGTAAAGTCTAAATTAAAATCTCCTATTTTGAGCATATGGCTAAACTCATCTTTACCACTACTTGGTTGCCATCCAAACAAAACGAAAAAAGGCAAAAGGAGGCAAGCTTTTTAGTGCCACCTACCGTTAGAAAGTGTAATGGCCTGCTAAGTACAAAGAGGAATCACTGGCATAGAGCACCTCAGCTATGGATAGTGGGACCATAGGTAGGGTACAGACTGTTCCTGTTGACTTGGCATCCATCCAGTTTAGCATTTGTCCTGGCCCTTTTTCTTTTAAAACTCTGACCTGGACGACAAGTTACATGGCTATTACTGGCTCTTCCCATACATCATGTAAAATACTCAAGTTCGTCTTACCTCTCCCACCTAAAGGTACAGACACACTTCTTCAATCTGAGCCCGCCTCCCAGCTCCAATCTTTCTTTCCCGTCTTTACAACCAAGTTTCTTGGGAAGGTAACCCATACACCACTTCTATTGGGTTGTCAGAAAAGTCATGACACATTTTTGCAATGAAAAACATGGGAAAAAATACGTCATGACTTTTCTGACAACCCAATACGTCATTTCTTCTATTCCTTCCTCAACTCACAGTACCCTCCCTTTTGTCTTAACTACTCCTGAAAACCGCTAGTTACCTACCAACCATCAAATTGGTAGACACTTTTCTGTCTCTGCCTTAGTCCGTTTGGGCTCCTATAACGAAGTACCACAGACTGGGTGGCTTAGAAACAACAGACATTTATTTCTCACAGTTCTGGAGGCTGGAAGTCCAAGATCAGGGTGCCAGCATGGCTGGGGGCTTCCGGGTTGCAGACAGCCAGCTTCATGTTGTACACATCAGTAAAAGAGAATGACCTAGCTCTCTGGCCTCTTCTTATAAGGTCACTCATCCCACCTAGGGGCTCCACCCTCATGATGTCAGCACCTCCCAAAGGCCCCACTCCTCCTAATACTATCACATTGGGGGTTAGGTTTCAACATGTGAATTTGGGGGGACACGTTCAGAACTTCATACACTGCACTGTACCTCATTGCTCGTTCTCCCTTCCCGTCTCACCTCTTGTCTTCTCTGACACCTTCTCCTGTTTTCCTCCTGTGTTCTGGCTTCTTCTCAGCATCCTTCATCATTTCCTCTTCCTCTGTTTGCACCTAAATGCTCGTGCCTCTGTTTGTCTTTACTCTGCATGCTATCCCTAGGTAACCACACCCCATGAATTCTACTGCAATCAACTTGATAAAGATTCCCAAATTCATTCATTTATTCATTCTTCTTTTTTTTTCAAGAAATATTGCTGGAGCACCTATAAAGTGCCGGTCCTGCCCCAGGTCCTGGGCTGTATCTGTGAACAGAATGGAATGGGGGAAGTACCGACTCTATGTGGGTAGTAAGACATAAAACTATAAACAAAATCAATAAGCGAACTGGACAGTATGCTGGAGGGTGATGGTGACGCAGAATAGTGTGATGGAGGTTGGGGGCCGTGCAGATTTTGGTGGAATAAACAGGGAAGGCTTCACCGAGAAGGTAACATTTAGCCGACTGGAAGGAGGAGGAGTGAGTCGTGAAGAATCTGGAGGAAGAACAGAAGGAACAAACAGTGTAAGCATCCTGAGGCCAGACTGTCATATTCAAGGGATGGCAGAGAGGCCAGTACGGCTCTGGAACCAAGTGAAGGAGGGGCAGGGTAGTAGGGTGTGAGGTTGGAGAGTACAGGGCTCCAGGTAGCACAGGGCCTCTAGGGACTTTGGTTTCCCTGGAGTGAACTGAGAGCCATTGCAGGGTTTTAGGTTGAGAAATGCCATAGTCTGATTTACGTGTTAATGCGGTCACGGCCTTAGGTCAGGTTTCTGGGGAAGCAGATTCTGAACTCAGGTGTGTACAGGAGGTTTCCTGGGGACACCTGGGAGGGAGTGAAGGAAACAGAATTTTAGAGGAAGAAGTAGAACTGTGTTGCACTTGCAGCCGAGGCCAGGCAAGGTCTCTTCAGAGTTCTTCTAGTTGCCTCAGGGGAGAGAGATGTGCCCTTGAGCAATTCCCAGAAAGAGATTTAATGAGAAGTCGTCACAGTCATACTCTCCATCCTGGAGGGAGAACTGGCTGGTGCACAGCATCTCCTCAACCCACCCTGGCACTTCCCACACAGACCTAGTCCATTTAGGGAGCGTCAGCAAACACTCCCCCATCTTCCACGTGGTCCGTCCTGCTGCACCGTGTCTGCTTGTTTCAAGGTGCTAGTGACACTCATCATCTCCCCCCTCTGCTGGCCTCGGTAGATTTCCCTCACCCCCTGGGCAGTCCTTCTCCACACAGCGATGGAGCGTTCTGCTAACACAGAAGTCGGATCTTGGTACTCCTCTGCCCCAAACCAGCAACTGACTACTCTCCAATTCATTTCAGAGTAAAAGCCAAAATCCTTATCACAATTTATACCATATTCTTGCTCGAGACTCTGTCTCTAACCTCATTTTTTTCTGTTATTCTCCTCCTTGTCACCCTGCTCCTGTTAAACTAGCCTCCACTAACATTTTGTGGGACGATTGGCAGTATCTATTGTATTTTCCTGCTCTTCTTGGAGAAGCCCTGAACAATTAGGATACTCAAAATACAAGAGCTAAGATGCTTAAGACTGAGATGTTGAGTTCCAGCTGGTGGTGTAAAAGGTTGTCCTCAAAAGATTATCAGATAGCCACATTGCAGGCACTTAAATGAAAAGAATTCCATTATTGGCTATAAAAGATAGAGAAGTAATTATTTAAATAGCGCACTTTACCTGGAAAAGGATGCCAGCAGTCCTGAAACCCTTGAAAAAAAATGTCTGAGTGGTTTTAAAAGTTTCCTAACTATTAACCAAAAAGGTTGATAGTTGTGTAAGTGAGTAGGCAAGATGGCTTCCTTTAGGAAAAAAGTGAATGATTGAGAGCTACAGAGAAACATTAATGATAAAGAATTAGAAGAATTTAAAAAATAAAAACCTTTCTACTGAACTGCATACATAAAACCATACATACTATACATTTTAGGCTGTTTAAGAGATTTTCAAGGGCAATTTTGACTTCACTGGTTGGTAAGTAAGAATTGGACCCTGTACTGGAAAGAGGAAACCAGCAAGAACTGGCCCTCATGAGGAGATGAGCAGACCCTTGGAAGTGGCCATGAGGGGGCAAGGGCCTAAGGCAAGAGACGGCCTGTAGGGTAACTTTTGGTGAACACAGGGGGAACAATTATATCTTATATCTAGTTTAAAATCTTCCTTCCTTTATTGCATTTTCTTAGCCTAAATCCTTAATAAAGTCTGTTAATGTGACAGCCATGTTTTAGCTGTGATTTGGGGGATAAAGAGAGGTACTATGTCCATGTTTGGGGTGGAAGCAGATGGAGCAGAAGTGGCCTAAAGAAATCCTTACAGCTGAAGGGGTTGATGGAGAAAATTAGAGCAGCAGTCTGGAACAAAAGGTGACAAGTGACAGTAATGAACTTCTGCAAAAGCAAACACCCTTGGGACATTCGTAGATATTTAGGGAGGGGACTATAGTTTCTGGAGCTACACAGGTTAAGGGCACAGATTGCCTTTTGGAGGGTTAAAAGGAGGGTGCTCCTTCCTTCCAATCACCAGAAAAGTAGAGAATTGGGAAAATTCAGGATATGTGTACAAGAAGAAATAACTATGCTAAAGTGGTTAAATCTGAAGAGAAAGATTGGGGTGGACTGAAGGAGGATTCTAACATTATGTCTTGTTTACACATGTGTTACTTGAGTTTATTATGATAAGCAGACACTAGTTTTTTTAATTAAACATAAAATTCAGGGAGAAGGTCAATAACTATGAAAAATGATTATTAGATTCATCAGAAATAATATATTTATGTGAAATAAATGGGGGAGAGACTTGCCCTCTGGATTACAAAATATTATAAAACTACAATCATCAAAGTATTGTGCTGATATAAGGATGGATTAATGCAAAATATGGCTCAGAAACAAACACTATTATGTGTAAAAAGTTTAATCTACTAAGGTGACATCATAAAGTAACTTGGAAATAATGTCCAGGGATAATAGATAGCTATACGGAAAAAATAAATCTATTTAGGAGATCCTCACATCACACCATATTCCAAAATAAATTACAGATGGGTTGAAAAGTTAAATCAAACAAATAAGAGTATTGATCAGATCTGATGATCAGGAACATCCTAAAATACAGAAAAAAAATATATTGATGATTTAAATTCACAAAAATGTTAAATGTTTTTGTGTCCAAAAAGTCATAAAATTAAAAAGCAAGAAAATTGAGGAAAATATTTTCAACAAATACAAATGTAAAGGATTAATATCCTTAATATATAAAGAGCCTATACAAATGGATAAAAGGTAAAACACACAGATAATTTATTGTACAAAAGAAGAAATAGAAACAGCTAATAAAATATTCAATATCATTAATGAAAAGAATATTTTGTCCTTTAAATTAGGAATTTCTTTAAATGCTAGGGTAGGTAGGATGAAATAAAAGTTACTTGTTGAAGGCAGACATACACATTAATGCAATGCCAGAATGAACAAAGAGGCTTAAAATAATATTTAAAAAGGAAATCATCTAAAATTTGGCACAGAAGTGCCAAAATTCCTTATTATAGTGGAAAATTTGAAACACCCTATATGTCCAATAATAGGAGACCAGGTAAGAAAGTATAGTGTTGGGCCGGCAGAGTGGCGCGTTGGTTAAGACCTGGCTTGGGACGCCAGAAGGCCCCGATTCGGATCCCATATATGATGGCCAGTGACGCTGCCCTCTACAGCTAAGATGCTGAACAACAGCTTAACCTGGAGCTGGGCTGCCATGAGTCGCCGGCAACGGCGTAGGCTGCAGCCTCTGCTGCAGTGGATTGTCATGGGCCACCATGTGTAGCCAGCAGCCAGCGTGAGCGGCCAGCAGCCGCCCTGAGCGGCCGTCCAGAAGCCGACGACTGATCTGCCTCGCCCGGGAAGAGCACAATGATGGTGCCAACTTGGGCCAGTGAAGCAACGTCCTCCACAACTAGACTGAAGAACAAAAGGACAGCAACTTGTCTGTTCTCCCTCCCCTAATTCCCCAGCGCTGTTCCCATCCCCCAATTCCCCAATTTTTTTTAAAAAAATGGTATAGTGTGGACAAATGATTAAATGATTAAAAGTTATATTTTCTAAGATTACTAATTAAATGTGAAAATGCTTCTGTTGGGACGGCCGAGTGGCGCATTGGTTAAGAGTTGGCTTGGGATGCCAGCTCTGAGCAGCAGGGCCCCGGTTCGGATCCCACATGAGGGCCAGTGGCGATGCACCCTCTACAGCTAAGATGGTGAACAACAGCTCAACCTGGAGCTGGGCTGCCATGAGTCACCAGCAATGTCATAGGCTGCAGCCCTTGCTGCAGTGGGCTGTGATGAGCTACCGTGAGTGGCTGGCAGCCTGCGTGAGCAGCTGTCCAGTGGCTGGTGACCCATCTGCCTCACCCGGGAAGAGCGCAATGATAATACCAACATGGGCCAGTGAAGCGACATCCTCCACAACTAGACTGAAGAACAAAAGGACAGCAACTTGTCTGTTCCCCTTCCCCGATTCCCCGACACTGTTCCCTCCCCCAAGTCCCCAATAAAATCTTTAAAAATAAAAGAAAATGCTTCTGTTGTATGTTAGGTGAAAATAAATGGATATAAATTCATATGATTGCAAATATTTTTTTAAATAGGAAAAGTAATATATGATTTCATTTGGTGTGATTTAGTTGCTTTATATTCTCCTATATTTTCCAAATTCCTTTTTATAATCATGCATTACTTTTGTAATCAGAAACAAAACAAATTCCCCTCTCTCCCCCTTCCCCAGAGCTTTCAGGATACAATCCAAATTCCTTAGCACAGCATACGACCTTGATCTGGCCTCTACCTTTGTTCAGCTGTCACCATTCCCCAGCCCTAACTTCCCTAAGGTCATATCAAATTGCTTGCATTTCTCTAATTACCATGCCATCACTATCTCGAATTTGTTTTTATTATTTATTTTTGCCTGGGGTGCTCTTGAGTGCTCTTCTCACCCTCCAGCCTTAACTGGCCTCTGATTTCAAGGCACAGCCCCGTGCTTTCAAGGGGAAGCCTCTTCTGGGGCACCTTAGTGGGGGCGGAGGGCGACACCTCCTGCTTTCTGCTGCCATAACACTGTGGTTCCTTTCTCACAGCACTTATCACACTGAATTGCAATCGGGGTGACCAACCATCCTAGTTGGTCTCTCCGTAATTCTAATTCTTTGTTAACTTGTTCACATCTTAGACTCTGAGTACCTTGACTCTGCACACTGTATCATCTTCAGGTTTTGAAACTTTCTTCTTTCCACTGTACATATTGTGTCTCTTATGATCTTTATCCACCTTAGTCTTGAGTGTATTAGGGGATAGGAGATAAGCAAATGGAAGGGTCACTGGTCCTATGAACAAGTGATATACAAAGGTCTGACAATTAAGTTGGAGAACTTGTTGCAACAATGTTGCTAACCTTTTTTGATATCAGAGGGATTATTCATTATGAATTTGTACCAACTGGACAGTTAACCAAGTTTACTATTTGGAAGTGCTGAAAAGGCTGTGTGAAAGTTAGACAACCTGAACTTTTCACCAACAATTCATGGCTCTTGCATCACAACAATGCACCAGCTCACACGCCACTGTCTATGAGGGAGTTTTTAGCCAGTAAACAAATAACTGTATTGGAACACCCTCCCTACCCACCTGATCTGGCCCCCAATGACTTCTTTACCCAAAGATAAAGGAAATATTGAAAGGAAGACATTTGGATGACATTCAGGACATCAAGAGTAATATGACGACAGCTCTGATGGCCACTCCAGAAAGAGTTCTAAAGGGTGGACTAGGCGCTGGCATCAGTGCATAGCTTCCCAAGGGGAGCGCTTCAAAGGTGACCATAGTGACATTCAGCAGTGAGGTGTGTAGCACATTTTCTAAGATGAATTTGTGAAGCTAATTGTCGGAACTTGTAGATGGCTCCCCACATGGTGGGGTCTGAAGATGCTATAAACTTATTCACAATTTTTATTACAGGCCTGTCAGAGTGCCAATGACGTTTCCTCTATAGGTTAAAGCATTTTGGTAATTGAAAGGAAGATCTTGATTAGTTATTAAGATGGTTTTGTTTATTCCTCCCTTTAGTTCTCATTGTAACTTGGAACAGTTGTTTAAATATTGCTATTATCTGCCCCATTTCAATCCCACATTCCCAATCCTCCTACCCTGCACTACTTTTTATATTTTCTGTAACACTTACGATCCTCTCACTGCTAACGTGTATTTCTGTCGTGTATAGTTTGTCGTCCTGCCCTGCCCTCATCACCACAGGACGGGGATCTTTGTTTTGTTCGATTTATCCCAAGTACCTTCAAAAGTGCCTGGCACATAACAACTGCTCAATAAGTATTTGCTGAATTAATAGATCTGCCTAAATTAGAGACTACTACTCTTTATGGATTAACTCATTATAATTCTTTAGTCACAGAATGAAAATTTCAGGGTATCAGAACTTTTACTATGTTTCTTGAGGATAAAAAAACAGGACACAACCAATTATTACTTTTTTCTTTTTTTTTAAGATTTTTATTGGGGAATTGGGGAAAGGGGAACAGACAAGTTGCTGTCTTTTTGTTCTTCAGTCTAGTTGTGGAGGACGTTGCTTCACTAGCCCAAGTTGGCACCATCA